>NC_009326.2:1615627-1926266 GCF_000002845.2 Leishmania braziliensis MHOM/BR/75/M2904
CCCTTTCTACAGCACTTCCCTCTCTCATACACTTTTTGGTGTGTGTGTGTGTGTGGTCTGTCTCCTTCGTGTAAGTGCGCCTTCTGTGGTTTTGTTCCCGCTTGCTTTCCACCTCTCTATTTATTACCCTCAAACTTGCTGCTGCTTGTGAATCGTCTTGTGTGTGCGTGTGTGTGCGCGAGCGTGGGGGCATTCTTAGTTTTTTATCTCACTCTCTCCCCTTCACCTGCCTTTCCCACTGTTTTGCTTTAGTTCAACTTCGTTTTCGTTCTTTTTTTTTTTTCACTGCAGTGGTGTACATACACTGCTGCGCTGCTTCTTCCACTTGCATGGCTTTCTGTCCCTCTGCATACTCAGCATCGGTGCCCACTTCTCGGTCCATTATAGAATCGCTACTTGTCGCCTCTCTACTCCCTCTCTTACCCACACCTTCTTCCTTCGCTTGCTGTCTACTGTTGCGATGCCGCCTGCGTTCGCCAGGTCCAGCTCGGCGTTCAGCGCCTTTCCAATGAAGACGTACAGCACGCTGGAGTGCGGCTCTCAGCGTCAGATGCATGATATGCTGCGACACACTGTAGAGCGGCTGTGGTACCCGTTCACGCAGGGCCATCGAGGAGCAGACCTCAATACTTACCGCTTTCGCGAGCACATTGCAAGCCTCTGTTGTCCTGGTAATGCCTTCACCTGCCAGGTAAACGGGCATCTAGGTGGCACGCGCGTGTTAGAGGACTTCTTCGCCACAGTACTGAGTGGGTTCGATATTATTCACGCCTCTGTGGATGGATCACGTGGGGATTCGCTCTCGAATCCAGCTGATATGTGTAACTACACAGGCTACTACGTGCTGGCTCACACTCGCCCTTTTCTGGGGTGGATGCCGTCACTCACATCGTTGCGCGGCGCAACTCACACCTCCGTATTACCGGAGGTGGCTATCTGCAACAGTATCGAGTGCAGCTTCAACGGCGCAGCACCAGAAACGACGTCGCGCTCGGCTTTTCTACTAAAGGATGTCGACGAGGCCGAGGACACGAACGCGGCGGTGACAATCGGCGGCGAGCTCAATGCGGAAGCGGGGCAGGCCAATGCATCGTCTACCGTCTGCACACTCGTCGTACCCTTCACCATGTACGTGGAGGGATTGGTCGATCGAAACCGCCTCTCGCATATGGTTTTGCGGACCCCCGTGATGGAGCTGCTGCGTACTCGCCTCGAGTGCCCAGAAGCGGTGCAGGAGTGCCTGGGGAGTTGTGAGGCACTCAAAATGTTCGCCACGCTGCGTCGTGCCGGTGTGAAACCGGAGCTCATCACTGCCAAGACCCTCTTAAGTGTGTCGAAGCAAAATGCGACGTGGATGTCGGCTCTTGGCATTCAATAGGCCTGGGGGAAGACCAAGAGGACGATATAGTCAGCTTTGCGCGCCCGCTCCATCTTGAAAGATCGGATGGAAGGCTCAGTCGGCCTCTTCTAAAAAGTTGAAACTGCAGTATCCCACAAAAAATAAACAAATTGCCATATTGTAGCTTAACCAGGCTTGTGTGTATGTGTGTGTGTGTGTGTGTAAGCTCGAAGCTCCTCTTCTGAAACTCAAACATTTGACTTCAAACGCAGTTGTATTGACTACAGTCGTCTCTTCACTTCCGTGGTTTTCCACCTCCAGCCTGTAAGTCCTACTCGATAGTTTTATTTTTCTGCACGCGACTGTTGAAGCTCTTACTCGCGCTGCATGGGCTTCCCCTATCGAGTGCCTCCGGTTCTCTCCCTATACCTCATCAAAAACGCCAAGCTAGGAGCTCTTTGTGCGCCGGCACATGGTTGCACACGAGCCCCTCGCGCTGGACAGACTCACCATTGTGAGAGACATGCCGATTCAGGAGAGGGGCGGATCGCCACTGCCGCCACAGACTCGTGGCAACGTCCTGCCCATCGCGCGGCACCAGCGGGCAAGCCGCCCAGCCACGCCCCCCCCCCTCTCCCCGTGACATCGACGACAATGGCAGAGGAGAGCAGCGAGACGCCCGGGCAACAGCGCCGCCATGGAAAGGGTTCCGATATGCGAAAATGCAGGCACTGTGCGCACGCGCTGCCAGCCGCAGCTAGCATGGTGTGGCGCATCGAGGCCTGGCATGCAGGGGTCAGCAGAGCACGCGTGATGGGCGAAAAAGGCGCGAGGGGATGCATGACGAGAGCGCCCCGAGCCACACCATCGGGCCCTCCAGGCTCCGCTGTGGAGAGCCCTCTCCCTCCCTTCCAGCCGTGCTATGGGATGCCCCTGCTTGCAGCGACTGAGGGAGACGTATGGCATGCATGCAGGGCGCAGGGACTCGGAGGTCCCTGACCTGGGGCTGGCCGGCTCCCTCCTCGGGCTCCTCCGGCACGCGCCCGGCGAGGGGACGGGTAACGAGAAGGCGAGCCCGCTGGATGCGTGGCCCGATGGGACGGCGGGGCGGTTTCTCCCAAGCGGCCGAGATTTAGCCGTGGCAAAGGGGTTGGCAAGCTGCGATTGCATGCGTACGGCCGTGGACGTGTAGGCAGCGGAGGGGGTCGCTGAGACTGGAAGGAGGACGGGGTGATGGTGCGGTGTGTCCCTGTGTGCGCACGTGTATGTGCAATGCCTCTGTGTGTCTGTGTTTTCTTACGCTGTGCTTTTTGATTTTTTATCTCAGTTTACCTCTTGCTTGTGCTCAGTCTCCGCTCACTCAACCTTTCACAGCTTCCGTGAAGGGAGTCTTACTGTGTGTGAGGGTGTTGGAGGGTCTGAAAACGCATAGATAGAAGGGTGTGTCTTGAGGAGAAGACGTGGTGGCCGAAGCAATCTGCATAACAACACACATCGACGCACGGAGTAACTCATTATGAGGGGCGCTCCGGTTTTCTTTCGAAACATGCTGAGTGCACAAAATATATACAAATATCTCTTTTTTTTTTTTGGCTTCAATTCGAGGGAGGACGATAGAGGAGAGCTGCATGATGACTATCGAATCCTGCCCAGTTTCCTTTCCACTCTTCACGCCCCTCCCGTTTGTTTTTGTAGGTTTTATCGTTTTGCCTCGTGCGCGTGGGAGAGTGTTGGTGTGTGTGTGTGTGTGTGTGCGCTTGGCGTAGTGCGTGTGTTGGTCGGATTTTGTCTTGGCGTGGTCGAGGAGATTTTTGCCTCTTCACTTTTGTGCGACACACCCACCGATCAGGAGAAGAGAAGGACAAGTGTGTTTTTGCTGCTGCTTTTTGTTTTCGTTTTCTCTTCATGTTCTTCGAGTCCGCCCTCCCTGACAAAATACCCTAACCCGGGCTTTGTGCCGGTTGTGTGCAATGCGTGGGTACGTGCATGTGGGGAGTGTCATCTCGGTCCCTCTGTTGTCTCCTGAGGTGCCCTACACTTCTTGTTGCCGTTGTCTTCATCACATGGTTGTCGTCTCTCCCTTCTTCCGTGTGGCACTGCATCTCTTTCGGCCTCCATCGCGCATTCACCTCGCTTTTATTATCGGAAAGCCTCCGTTGATGCCAGTTGCCTTGTTTCCTCAGCTTTTTTTTTCTTTTTTTTTGTTTGACTTCATGTCGTCAATTCGCGTTTGTGTTTTCTCTTTATTCTGTGTGTGACGTTTACCCTCTTCTCGGCTGCTTGGATTCTCTATTCATTCTTCTCTCTGTATTTTCCTTCTGCATTCTCCTTGCACATTCCAATGCCTCGAGTCAACAAGAGTAGAAGCAAAGAGAGTTGTAGGACACGGAAAAACGCAAGCGTTCAGGAAACGAATAGGGTGGAAGCTCTTATGCCGACCAAAGATTCACGTACGTTAGCATTGTGGCATTCAGTGCAGCAGAGTATGGTGAATGCTTTATGTTTGAAATCAGCTTTCCGCGTCGCTACGTGTGTGTGTGCACGCCTGTGCCTGGTTTGGTTGCTCTTCGGTTTCTTTTTTTTCTTTGTTTCTTAAGCGGCAACTCTTGTTGCACGAATGCATCGACTCTTGTAAGCGTGAAGAGTGTTTAGATGTGTTGGGGGAGAGAGCTGAGTAGCTAGGGAGAGACTCCGTGGTAGAGGTCGTGTGAGTCGCTTTGACTTACTTTTTTCTTTTTCTTGTACCTCAAAGAGGCTCCCCCCTTTTCGTTGCCCACTCTCCTGCGTTCCTCACTATCGTCCTCTAGGACTTAGCTATGCGCAAGTGGGCAGGGTTGTATGCGTGGGTGTGAAGGAGCTCCCCCTCTTTCCCCTCTTTTTTTTTTGCGCCTAAACGTCTGCTGTCTCTCTCTCTACTGTGCTTGTTGTTGGTAGTTTTCACTTGCTCGTGCTAGGCTTTTTTTTTCTCTGTTTCCTTCTTTTACTTTGTCCGCCATTTGTTCTTCCCCCTGATGGAGATGATGGCGTTTTGTGTACACCCTTCTCCATCATTGCCCCCCCTTTTTTCTCACAGGTGCAGAAGCCGTACCCCATTGGCGGTCTCCTTTCTTTTGCTCTCTTTTGTATCCACTCCTGCGTTTATCTTTCCGCCTTTACCGAAGCACTACCCAAGGCAAGTCATACAGGCACAGAGACGTGATTTAAGTATCGTCGTTGCGGTCTTCCCTCCCCCCCCTTCTCTGTCTTTGCCTTTCTTCTTTCTCGTACGGGGATCTTTCGCGGGTGATTTCCAATCTGTAGGTACGCCGTTGGATTTCATCATTCGCGCGTTCCCCCTTCCTTCTCTTTCTCAACTTCCGAAAGAAAGCGCATTTTTTTTTTCTTTTCACCACCATTTCTCATGAACGTAAATTCTATCCCTTTTCTGTTGCTTTCTCTCTCCACTCCGAACCTCTTCGTTCTTCCTCTTTTTTTTTTTTGTTACCTCTTCACATGTCCTTTCTTTCAGGGATTTCCCCCTTTTCTGGTGCGGTTCGTGACCCACCCTGTCTTTCCTTTACTCCTTTTGAATGCCGGATAACAGACATGCCCGCGCACATCCTTCTTCTTCCGAAGAAAGACGGAGGTGGCCAAGGACACCAGCACACATAACATCTCTACTGAATTGGTGGCTGGTGTGTCTCATCCCCCATGCCCTACCAAGTCTCTTTTTCCCCTTTACGTCCACTTTGTGTGTGTGTGCGCGCTTTCTCCCCCACGCCATGAATGTTGTGTTTGCATGCGCCATGTGGGCGTATTTACTGTCTCCGAATCTCTATACGTCGCTTCTGATTCTTTTTTTATTTTTTGTTCTGGGGCCCGTTGGCATTCACCATGTTGTTAGCCTCGCACACGCATCCAACGTGGTTTGCAAGCGGTGCTTGCCAGATAACTCAAAGAGATGCGAAAGAAAAAAAGACCATCACTATCGTTTTCTCTCTATTCTTCGTTGTATTTCATGATGTTTTGTGCTTCTGTACTCTTCACTCTTGCCGACTGCGCTTATTTTGTGTGAGGCTCCCGTGTTCATACCATGGAACTCAAGCTGCCCACTTGTTCCGTTCTTATACAGATGTGGTCTGTGCTGGTCATCTTTTCGTCCTATGCACGCGTGTGAGGAGCGCTCTCGTGCCTTGTGGCTGCTGGCTCTTGTTGATCAAGTGAGCTGCTCTTACTTTTTGTTGTTGCAAAAGTGCTTAAACATCTGAAATTTCTGCTGCTCTCTTAACCAGTTTTTCCCTTCCCTCACCGCTTTCCAGGTGCATTTTTCTTTTTATCCCTCCCCCTCCTCCTCCCCCTCCTTGTGACTCTCGATATCAAGGAAGTACACGAGAGGCTGCCGAAACCACAAAGAACGAAGGTACATTCCACACACGTAACCAATTTGATGCTGTGGTGCCTAGAGGCCTCTCACCAACACTCTTTACCCCGCTGCTTGTTACATGTTTTTCTTTGATTTGTTACTCTGGGTTATCATCATGCTTACATGTAATCATTTTGCTTGTCTTCTCCGCGTTTCACTTCATGTGATACTCTTTTAGTGTCGCTTTTTTTTTCTTTCTTTCGTTTCTGCAGAGCACTCTTTAAGTTTTTTTTTGTGTGTGGGCCTTTGCCCACCTGATACGGAAAGAGTCGCGGCTCGATTACCTACGCAGAAATAGCAAAAGGGACCCAATCAACTGCTCCCCTATTGTATCTCTCATCGTGTTTCTTTTTTTTTCGTCTCTCCATTTTTGCTCTTCTCTCTCCTCTCACCCCTGCTGGACTGTCTTTCTTGAATAAGGTGGTTCTTGTTCTGATGTTCTTGTGTGTATGTTTTTTTTTGTCTTGGCTTGCTTCCCTTTCCTTTTCTCACGGTCAAGCCGAAATGCACTCTGTAAGAGCAAGTGAGGAAGACGGATGAGTTTGAGAGTCGATCGGGGTATATTCGTACGGTACGCCAAGAGCAGGATCTTGCGTTTGTTGAAGTCAATTCAGTGGAAGGCATCTCACAGCATGCCATCACCCCCCTCCCCCGATCTCTTGTATTCGCACCTACTACTCTTTTTCAGGCGTGACCACCCCCCTTGCTACCACTAGCGGCTCAAACGCTCCGCAGAGGCCTCAGTTCACCTCGCTCCCGAACTCTTCCCCTCCCCCTCGCCCACCGACCAACCCACGCAGGGTAGTTTTCTATTTTCCTGTGATTTCTGCCGCGCCTCATCTGCGGATCATTTTCCTCTCTCTTGTAACTCTGAGCGTCTGAACAACGAAAAACCGTTACCGCCAAAAAAGTAGCCTTCTGCCAGTGGCCTTTCGTCCCCCTCACGAAACGTGCCGGGCTCTTCGTATGTGATCAAGTCGATCCTCCATAGTCATGTGTGAAATTGTATAGGAAGTGGCTCCGTGGTGTGATGCATTGGAGCCAGCGCTTTGCGTCAGCACGAGACTTTGCAGCTGATCTAAATGTTGCCTATTCATTTCCACCTCTTCCTCGTTTCGCCACATTATTAAGCTACTCATCCCCTCTACACTTTTCACCTCTTCGGCTCGCCTCTTGTCTTTCCTCTCTTTTTCCTGATTGCGATCGTTTGTGCGTGCGCATGAATGTTCCCATGTTCTTCCCTCCCCCCTCTAGTCTCGTCGCGAGTCTGCAAGACATTGCGAAAGGCTTCTTGAACTCACAGTGGAGCAAGCACGCTCCTCTGGCCCTTTCTGTTGCTCTGCTCGTTGCCCTTTTGTTTTTCGAACTGATACCAACTGGTATTCAGTGCACTAAGCGTTTCACTTTCATCACGTTAGCAAGCACTGCGGCTCTCACTTATGCGATGCCTCTCATCCTTTTCACTACGTCCTCCGCAGCTCAAGCGGGGACTCGATGTGTCTTTGCTCTCGTTTCTAAAGCGCCCATTCTGTCATTCTAAATGAGCTAAACGCTTCTATACCTGTCGGCAAATCACGCTCCCCTAGCATCATGCAAGGTAGCTGTTGACACGCGCTACAGCAATCCGCCGACTCGGTCCTATTAGCACGGTCACTTGCCTAAACTGTACCCACCTCACACTCCGCAGGCCTCCCCACAGCCGCTTCCGCTATGCCGGTCGCCACCTGGTGCATCCCTCGCGGTGGCTCAGACACCCCCCAACACCAGTTGGGCACAGAGGGCCGAGCGGGATACGCACGCGCCACACTGGCACGCTGCCCATCCTATGAGTGGCACAAGCGCGTTCGCTGTCGCAGCTCGTTCCGACGCCACGCCATCCAGGACCTGGCCGCCGACATCAGCAGCACTACATCGCTCCGACCTCCCCATGTCGTAGGCACTTGATCCTGCGACCACCGGCTGTGGTTCGGGATTTGGCAGGGGTAGGGACTGCTTGGATTCCTTACGCAGGGCGGGAGTACGGAGGCCTGGGTACCGAACTGAGGTGCCCCTCGTCATCACCGGCGAGCACAGGAGAAAGCAACGCGGAAAAGGGAGGTGGGGTGTCGCACTGAGTGCAAGTGAACTGCCATCCACTTGCCTACACATACGCACACACGTACATGCGTGCACATGCACGTTTTAGTATTTGGATTAGTACTCACTGGGATGGCTGGTTGTTTGTTTTGATTCGGTTCTCTTTGCCTGCTCTCTGCCCACGTTCCTTTGGCTTGTGCCGCTGGTCGCCTCTCTCCCTTTCTGTTTCTTGCGGTGGATGGTGCGCGGCTTGGTGGTACAAAGCGAGCCGTGGCGTGTACTTCTGCCGATGAATTCATTGTTTACCTACCGAATCCGTCACAGCAGGGGGGGGGGAACAAAAATGTGTTTGCTTCCAGACAAGAAAGAAAAAAGCTGAGAGAGTACTGAAAAGAGACTTCTCTTGTACCGGACAGAACGCCGTGTATATGCCGAGGCCTGTTGGCAGCCTCTTTCCCAATAGCAAGGCAGCCACGAGGGATACGAGCGATGGGGTAAAGGAATGAGCAACCACATGCCAACCTGGTTTGTGTGTTATGTTGAGCGTGTCCAACCTAGCGGCCATTCGAGCCGGGATCGAAGCTCTGTACTTCTCTCCTTGAACGTCACGGAAGCGAGGCAACTGTGTTATCTTCGTAGTAATGTAGCGATGTTGCCTTTTTCCCCCACGCACCCTCTCTTTATTTGTTTGTGTGCCTCTCCTATCAGCATGCCAAAGTTCATTGAGGGCAGCAGAGGCTCTGGAATCTGTGCTGCCGTCTACGAATATTTTTATTACTTTTTGTTCCCGAGAAGCTTCAGTACGTGCAGCGTCTTCTGATCGGGGTGATGGAGATATGGACGGAACAGGTGTGAAGTTTGCTTCCCCATTTCGACTTGTTGTGCGCGTGAACTCGCCCTCTCCACCTCGCGCAACTCGTGCGCAACAAGAGTGAAAAGCCTGTGTTCTCGCACCTGTATCCTTCGTTTTCTCTTTTTTTTCACTCACTATAGCTTCTCCGCCATGTCAGCCGGCATGAAGGGTGTCGCTGCGGATGAGGTGGCGAAGTTCGCTGCACTGCAGAAACACTGGTGGGATCCGACAGGACCGCTGCGCTCTTTGCATCTCTTGAACCCGATCCGTGTGAGCTACGTGAACGACATTGTACGGTCGTATGCTAAGGCCGGCGGCAGCTTGACCGATGCGTCGATCGGTCTCCTCGGCAGCCACGGAATCACACCGCAACATCAAATTCTGGATGTCGGTTGCGGCGGCGGTATTCTGGCCGAGAGCTTAGCTCGTATTGGGGGCACCGTCACCGGCATCGACGCCTGCGCTGAGTCCATCGAGGTTGCGGAGAAGCGTCGTCAGGAAATGGCTGCAAATTTCGGTGCCTCCTCCTCGCCCTCCAACTGGTCCCAGCGGCTTTCCTACCGCCACGTCTCTCTCTTTGACATTGTGGAGCAGGAGAAGCAGCAGTTTGACATAGTCGTGGCGAGTGAAGTAATCGAGCACGTGAGTGATGCACGCGCGTTTCTGCAGGCCCTCTGTGAGGCGACGAGGCCTGGTGGGCTTCTCTTCTTGTCAACCATAGACAAGTCACTGACGACTGCCATCGTGTACATCGGGGTGGCGGAGATGCTCACAGGCTTCGTGGAGCCAGGCACGCACGACTGGCGGAAATTTATTCCGCCGGATGACGTCACCGCGTTTGCACAGCGCTTCAGCGTGCGCAAGGTGGACCAACACTACATCGTCACTTACCCTGATTTCTTTCAGTCCGCCGTTTCGGGCGACTTCCAGGTAAACTTTTGCCTTTCGAATAGCGTGAACACAGGGCATTACTTCTGGGCAGGCCGTAAGTCCCCTCAGACAGAAGAGAAAAGGGCAACCATGCCTCCTGGCGGATGATAGGTGCCACACGTACGTGAGCACTGCAGAACGAACTTTCACTGCACTCCCATGAATAGCCGTACAAGTCAATCTGAATCCTACACGCAGCATGCCAACGTTGTTTCTCCTCAGCGGCTGCGTTTTCGCGCGCGTGTGCGTGTGCCGTATCTTACGTGGCCACCTCTAGGTAACGCTTGGCCTCCATTCAAAGGGGAGGGTTGTTTTCTCCAGCGGCCCCCCCCTCGCATGGTGTCGAACGCCATAGTGAGAGCCGAAGAAAGTACAGCTTCTCTACATCAAGGCAAACGACCAAGCGGAAAAAACGACGAAAGAACAGGCAGTAGAGGTGGCAAACCTTTCTCTCCGTGCGTGCTCACACGGCGCTGCGTCGGTCTTTACACAGACTGAACTTTCCACCTTCCCATTCCATTATTATTATTTTTACTCTCGGTGTTCTCTTACGTCGAAAAGACTCTTGACTCGCGTGAAGCATGCGGACTCTCGCCCACGGAAACAGAGAGCGCATGCGGCGCCTTTCAGCAAGCATGAGTGGTGGTGACTCACAGGAAACGTAGGTGCACCCATGTAATGCTACTGAGAAGTTGAGTTAGTTTCTCGCTGCGGCCTTGTACAGGATGTGCATGCGGCGTAACGTGATGGCTTCGTTGTCACACGGCGTTGCTCATGTGCGTTCCAAGACGAGTTCCCTTTAGCGGTTTCCTTCACGTCCCTTCATTCGCCTTCTCCTAACTCCCCCCCCCTTTTGCTTCGTGCGTCGCATTGGCTTCCATAAACATGTCAATGATGAGCACACAACACGACTATTCTCACTTATCTTGCGGAGTAGTTTGAGATTGCCGGACTGAGTCGATATACCCTATCACACGCCTACACACCCACAATACCAAGCTGACTTTTCTTCTTTTTTTTTTTTTACTCGTATTCTGCTGCATTTTTGTGCACCCTCCCTCTCCAGACGCTCTCGCTTGGGTGGAGTCATTAAGTCCGTTGGTGCTACTTCACTGAGAAAAATTCACCAGTTTGATTCCGTCTTTCTCTTACACTCGTTTGAGGCGAGCACGTGAGCCGAGGCGACAGGAGCGCTGTGAACGGTCATCTCCATCTGCGTGGACTTCCCCTTTCCTCGCATCCACGCCCATAAAAACAAAACAAAACACGGCTCTATTCAAGGCAATTTTACCCCACAATGTCCTCTAGTATCTCATCTCCGCTGCTTCTGGAGGCGGAGGTCGCGCCAGCACCTCACGGCACTATCCGCTTTGAGGATCTCGGTGAGCCCGTTCAACGTCTCCTGCGATCCCTAAAGGGGGACGTTAGTGATGAGGATATGGCATTACTCGAGTATGTATCCGTGAGGGACATGGCAAAGATCTACAGCGAAATGGCGACGGATCGCCACGTCGAAGAGATTTGGCTGGAACTCCGGAGTGCACTGCAGGCCCGTAAGGAGAAGATGGCGCGTCGAGAGGCAGAGTTGGCGGAAAAGCAGCGCGCGCTTGAGGCGGATCAGAGGGCTGAGGAAGAGCGGCTACGACAGCAGCTGGAGGAGGAAGAGCGCGAACGCATCGCTTCTGAGGAAGCACGGCACCAACGACGCGAGGATCGCCGGCGACTCCGAGCGGAGAAGGCCGCTGCTGCGGCAGCTGCGGAGGAAGAGGTAGCTGCGCAGGCGGCAGCCGCGGCGGAGGAAGCAGCGGAGGAGGCTGCCGCAGCTGCCGAGGAGGCAGAACGGCAGCGAAGGGCAGAAAAGAAGCGCAAGCGCCGCGAGGCTCGCGCACGTGAGCTGCAGGAGGAGAAGGACGCCCTCGCCGCTGAACGCGCCTCCCACGAGGCAAAAAAAAAGCAGAAGTCTTTGAACCAGCAGAAAGACTGGAGTGAGTTTGTGCAGAGTCATCCTCTCGAGTACGCGCAGTCAGACTTGGTGGACGGTGCGCAGCAGCAGCTACCCACCGTGATTGAGCAGAAGGAGCTGAGGCACACTCTCAACGCCCCTCCTGTTGTGTCAGAGAAGCTGCTCAGCCGTACCTACACCCCGGCATGCGGGGCATGTGGTAGCCGCTTTGATCGCCCGCCACGTGAGTGGAACTGCCCAATGTGTAATCGGCGCTACGGGAAGACAGTGAAGGTCTGGCAGCCGGACAACGACACGGACAACTGCATGATGTGCAAAGAGCCCATCGGGCGATGGTCAAGGCATCACTGCCGCAACTGCGGTCGACTCGTCTGCGCCAACTGCTCTGAAAAGAGAGCCATCATCGAAGACTTGGGCTACGACATACCGGCGCGCGTCTGCTACGACTGCTACCGCTTGCGGCCGTAGTCAAGAAGCTTCACGAGGGTCTTCGGAAAAGAAGCGATTAGCAGCAGCACAGCGCCTCACTCTCCACAGTGGGGTCGCTCCCACCCCGCACCGCTGTCTTTTTGTGTCTGACTCTTCGACCGGCCCGGATGTACTCTCTGTACCCATGCGCACACGTGTGAATTCACCCCCCCCCCCCCGCATGCTTGCAGGCGTACCTCAGCTGCTCTTTCTCTCTCCCCCCTCCTCGTGCGCACCTTCTTGCAACTTCGTGCTTTTGCTCTTGACTATATCATCCCGCTCACGCCCATTTTACAGCTGCGAGACTGTTGTCTCTGGAGTCACGTTGGATGACTCATGGAGCTACGCGCGCTGACAATTCTTCTCGAGGTCCTTCTTCATTGTACTTGACGGCCTGCGTCAGTGTCGGCGCTGCCCTTTAGTTCGTCGTGGATGAGCTGCACGACAAGAAGAGAGTACGGTGCACAAATATGAGTCTGGTCCTTACAGGGTGAGTTCTCTGTTTTTCAGCCTCTTTGTCAGCGTACGTGTTGACGGGTGGTTTCTTTGTCAAAGGAAAACAACTCCCCCGCAAAAAAAAAAGCACCAGGCGCTCGCAAGCCTATTGTGTATGGTGTTCGTTGTGTGTCACTAGGAGGTAAAGCACCTCTGGTTGTTGTCCTCGCCCCCCCCTCCCCTTCTCTTCACGCTGCTGGTTTTGGGTGCCGACCACGCGCGTCCGTTTGTATTCATTTTGATTCGTATCTTTTGAAGCATTGCTGTCTTGTTTGCCGTGTTCTTTCCTCGAATACCGCGTGCCTTCTTCCGCATCCTTCGCCTTTTCCTTGAAAGAAGGGGTTATGTCTCCCGAGGTGGCATACGTGTTAGTGTGTGTGCTCTTTTTTCCATTTTTCTGCTTTACATTACGGTTGCCCTCTTGTTTGTTGCGTTTTTTTTTTTTTGCGTGAAGCACCTGCATCTCTAACTCTCTCACTCATGCTCTTCTCGGCACTGCATCTCTCGCGCGTGAAGCGGTCACTCAATTTGCATCACTGCAGAAGGAAGGAGAGCAGAAAAAAAAATGTCGGCCACCATGTTCACCGGGCCCGAGTTCTCCCATTAGTCACATATACGCGCAGATGCGATGTTGTCGGTTTTTTGGTGTCATTGGCAATGCAGAACGCCGGTCGCTGTGCCGCTGGGGTACGCCAAGGAGCGTCAAACCGAACGAAAATAGCACGTGTACCATGCTAAGCAGCGCAACTCTGCTTCTATTTCAATCAATCACCTTCCCCATGCTGACTGGAATCTCCACCAACGGTGTTTGCCGCTCTATTTCTCTCTCAATTCTTTTGCCTTTTCCTTGTTTTCGCTGAGATCAGGATTTGGAGGGGGATATCTCGGCTACATACTCATTCAGGTGTATTGCTTGACTTGCGTGCCGTGTCTCTCTTTGTTTCTCTTTCTTTCGCTCTGTGCGATTCCTCTGCTGTGCTTGCCGTGGTCTTTAGAAGACTGTATCGTAACACATCGGCCACCATCCTCTGTTTTGTAGTAATGGATCAGCTCGCCGTCTCTGTTAGCTCCTTCGTCCACTGCATCGAGGAGCTGCGCCTCCCAGTGGTGCCGTACGGCACGTACATCAAGGCTGTCTGTATTGGCATCCCCCTTGCTGTGCTGGCGCACGACACGGCCGAGTACTGGCTGCCTACCAAGACCCGTATTCCGGTACTCTCGTGGTTCGTGCGCAAGTGGCGCCAGAACCCCGAGACGAAGCACGTACATCTCCGGGCGATTCGCAATTTGGTTCTCTTTGCGTTCTTTGTCGTGCTCCGCATGGACGGCGCGGCGAACGAGGAGGCGGAGCCATCTGACTACGTCTCCCAGCGACTGACGAGTGCGTCGGGACAACGCGCGGTGAACCAGGAGATCTACAAGTCACGCCGAGTCGCCTTCAACGCTGCTACAGCCGTGCTCGGAGAGGAAGAGATGAACATAGAAGGTGTACAGCAGCAGCGTGACGCTGTGCTGCGCCGCCGCCGTCTCCACGACCCCAACGTGGCGTAAAGCACGACTACCACGTTCGCGAATGCCCTACGACAGAGGCATGTTAGCGCATTGAGCACTGCTGTTATTTTCGCGTGTGGACTGAGCTCGTCGCTGTTGGTGACACCGTCTTCCGTTTCTCTTGCTGTCGTGTATAAGCAGCGAGAAGGGGGAGGGGTGAAGTAGTGCTGGGGGCGTTGATCGGCGCTCTTTTTGTTCCATTCCGATCTTGTGCACAGCGTTCCCCTTTGCAGACAGCCGGTGCTACGCAAGTCGCAACAGAAATCGAGCTTCACAGAATCACTGTTGAGGCGACATTCCCCTCCAAAGCTGCCGCAGGCCCTTTGGCGGTTTCGGCTTGTGGTAGCCTGCGTATGTGGGTTTTGTTTGTTGCCCAGATACTAGCGGTTGTGGTGAGATCCAGGGAAGTCCAAAAAGAGTAGGGGAGAAACGCAGTGGCTGTTTTGTTGGGTGAGTGTTTCGCTGGTTGTTGCTCCGTCTCTTTTTTTTTTACTATTATTCCTCTCATATACTAAGCTACGACTTAATTTTTAACTGAGGGAAAGGCGTGATTGTGCTCCTCTTTTCTCTTTCCCATCTCTCCGTTGTCACAGTTACTTTCCTCCATTTCTTACCGCGTGCCTCTGCCTCTGAGCGACTGTGATGAGGCTTCTTTGCAGGTGGTAAACTAGACAAGTGCGAAAGGAGCAGGAAAAAAGGGGAGACATTCTGCAGAATACATCGGCACACAGAAGTACGCAGTCATCCGTAATCTCCTCGACGGATGGCGGCCTTTGGATCTTTTATGTGTGTGTCTGTGGGAGTCTTTTGCAAGCAAGTCGAGGAATGCCGCCGCACAAATAGCGGCAAAGAAGGCAAGCAGTCGCTTGTCATTGTCTATCGTCTTCGTGAAAATGACAACAGCACAGATGCAAACGTGAGCGGGCCTGCGATGCCCTATCATCTCTGTATTGGATCGCTCCCACTCGGTATTGTGGCGCGAGTTGCAGGAACAACGACCGCATGACCACAGTGAGCTGTTTCTTTTTACTCACTCTTCCTCTCTCTCTTCTTCGCCCTCTCCCCCCCCCCCCGCTGCCCTCCGATTAAGCGGTGAGGGAGCTGAGCTCAAACCCACAACACAAAGTGCCCCCCCCCCCCTCCCGGCTGTCCCTGTGCCTGTGTCTGCGTGCGTGTGTGGCATTGCGTCTTTTTGCTGCTCTTCCCACGCACCCGACGTGCCCTGCCCGCAAGAGGTTCACTAAATTTGTGCCTACTCGAGAACTGGCTCGCCTTACCACCGTTTTTTTTTCCTTTGACTCGAGGAAGTCATCGGCGCATTCTTATCGTCTTGGTACGACGCCAGTGGCAGCGTACAGACAGCCAATACACCCATCCACACACACAACGATACAATCCAAAGCACCCATAGAGATACTTTCTCCTTTCTCTTCCTTTTACTTCTCCCCCGCCTTCCCCTTCTTCCTATCTACGGTGTTGTTGGCCGCCATCTTTGCACACCCCTTTTTTGTTTGCGGTTGCTGCTGGCTCTCGGAGGTTTTCTTCTGCGCGCTCACTGTTGTGGGAGTGCCATCTTTTTCATAGATTTATACAGTACTGTGTGCTCCCGTTCGAGTTGCCGCTATCCTTGATCCCTCTCTCTCCATTCACTTCGCCACGCGCGAGCGGCGCAGAGTTTTGGAGAGGTGTACGCGTGTACATGGGGGTTCCTTGCATCCGTGGTCGAACACACCCGCGCCAACCAATACGTAATTATAGAACTTAGGAGCAGTACGTTCCGCTCGGACATCCTGGCAGAAGGCAGGTGTTTCTCAGTCTCTTGCGTATGTGCTGCTGTTCTTTCTCTAGCTTTTGCTCATCATCTGAATTCTCTCAGAACGAACACGAACAAAAAGCGAAGGCAAACGCTCACACACGCACACCGAGATGATCCACAGCTACCACCAAAGCTCCAGTGTGATGAGCACGGAGGACGGCAGTAGCTCTACTGTGTTTGGAAATCCTCGAATAGAGCAGCGACGTCGGCACGTGCAGCAGCAGCACCTACCACGTCTGCCCTGTAGTTGCGAACCTTTCTCGGAGACACTTCAGTCGTCCTTCAAAGCACGACAGGACCCTATCGCAGAGTATGAGCCACGACGCAACGGCGAGGGCAGTAATCCCATGTTGCTCAGAAATGAAGGAGGCCGCTCAAACATGCCGCACGTGGAGGGAATGGAAGGCGGTGCGATATCCCCGCCCTCCATGCGCACAGCACGCACGGACTTGCCCGCCCTGGCGTCACCGAAGACCTCGGCTGAGGAGTCGCGGGCCCTCCTAGAAACGGTAGTGGCGGTGTCGACGAAGATGCCTCCACACGAGCCGCAGGTGCGCCCCCTTGGTGTGTATGTGCGCACCAGCCGCGGCGGCCCCAACGGGGTGACGCGTGTCGTTCTCGTGAGATTGACCGACCCCAGCGATCCCTTCTTTTTGTTTGAGCTGGAACTTCTCGAGGACGACTACAGCGCCTTTAAGCAGCGCCTGGAGCTGCTCGTTGACTTTCATGGCTTCCCGCGCTACCTGGTCGGCATGCTGCGCGACATCGCTGACGGCGCTTCCGCCTATGAGTTGTCCTTTGTGCTGAACAATGCTGCAGTAGGTGACTCAAACCGAGGGACGCTTCGAGTGCTAGAGACGACGGACTTCAAAACTGTAGAGCATATTTCACTCGTGCTGCTACGACAGGGGGACGCTGGCCTCAAGCGGTACCTCGCCGAGCGTTTTCAACACTACGAGCAGTCGTTTCGTGCCTCGGAGGCTTCCCGTATTGCCATCACGGCGGAGCTAAAGGAGAGGATTGATGACCTGCAGGTGGCAAACGACGCGCTGCGTGCTCGTCTGCGCAAGACCGAGGAAGAGATGCGATTTATGACGACAGACGCAGAGAAGGAGCAGCTGGTCGCGCTGAACCGGCTGCGCGACCACCACACGAAGGAGATGAATGGCACTCGCGAATCATTTGACAAAAAAATCGAGCAGCTCTCGCACGCCTTGGAGGAGAAGACACGTCAGCTGCGCGACACGACCAACGAAAAGGATGCTGCCATGGCAGAGGCACGCGCTCGCACCTCAGACCTGGAGGCCACGGTGACCTCGCTTCAGTCACACCTGCGCAGTGCACAGGACACGGTGGGGGTGCAGACCAAGGAGCTTGTGGCTTTGCGGGAGATAAATGATGAGCTGGCGAACTTTAAGGCGGAGGCAACAAAGGCAATGTCAGAGAATGAGCTCAACTACGTGACGCTGGCGGAGCGGCTCCGCGGCACCAGCACCGCACTGCAGAGTCGAGAAGAGAAGTTGGCCGCACTGCAGGCACACTACGAGAAACAGGACGAGTACATTCGTATTTTGGCCGAGCAGAACAAGCAGCAGGCAGACCACGTCCGCGAGGCGGAGAAAAATCTGGACAAGGCCCATCACATCATCGCAAACCAGCTACAGGCTATCAAAAATGCGAAGGATCGCTATCACATTGCAATGGATCAGCTGCGGAGTCAGGAGACGCTTCTGCAGGAACGCGAAGGTGCCGCGCGCCGGCAGCAGGAGGAACTAATGGCAGCGACGGAGCGTGTCCAAGAGCTGCTGCGCAAAAACAGCGACCTGCGTGAGCAGCTGGAGACCATCAACAACGCTCGCGAGCAGCTGGTGCAGGAGGTGAAGCTGAGTCAGCAGGCACTGCTGCGTCTACAACAGACGACAAGCATCAACGGGCGTCACTGGGGCGTGCTTAGCTCAGCGTATCAGAGTAGAGAGGGAGCAGCCACTGGGGTGTCCACTTTGGATGCCACGGCGGGGGCGGGGTCGACTGACTTCATGCGTGAGTTTGGCGCGAATGCGCACGTGTTGAACCTGCCGGGGTACCGCAGCCTCAACCTCCCCTTCCGCAGTAGTGTCTATCGCTCCACATGCCTGGGAAAGACCGGACTAGTCGCTGCGTCAGGCGCGCTGTCGCCTTCGAGCACGGGAGCGGTAGCTGACGGCGTGACAGTGACAGAACGACCATCGCTCTTCGCCACGAAGGCGGCTTCTCCGTCCCCGGTGCACAGTAGCCAGGAGCGCGCCGGCAGCGCCGAAACGGCCGGCCTGACTGAGCCGCATGGCCGGGGAAGCATGTCGTCACTGAGCAAGACAGAGCGAACCAGCGGCACCGCGGCCGCTTCAGCGTCACAACTTCCTGTGAAGTCCGCCTCTCTGAATAAACAATCGTCACACATGGGCCGCTCTTCATTCAACGGCTTGGCAGTGAAGTCCTTCTTAGGCGGAGAAGACGCATCGCAGCGAGCGGCGGTGACTGCAGGCCCGGCACTAGAGAGCGCCTACTTTTAGGCCCCAGGCTGTGGACACTGCATGCATTGAGACAGCGGCCATTGGGAGAAGGAAACAGCGGTGGAAGAGGACTGAAACGCAAGGAGGAGAAGCGCGCATATATATATATATATATATCCATACAATCCCTGGGATGCGCTGCGATGGGAGGGTTCGCCGTTCTTTATTCTCCCACCCCCAATCATCCTGACCTACCGCCTCTGCACTTGCGTTCTCCTCGCCCTTACAATGGCCTCACATACGCCGCTGTCCGTGTGAATGGCCGTTGTTGCTCTCGTTCTTGTCTGGTATCGTCCTCTGTTCTGTTCTTTTTTTGGGGGGGGGGTGAGGGTGGGGTGGGGTGGGGATTCTTTCCTTCCTCTCATCGGCACCCCGTACTACGTCAGCGAATAGAGGACGCGGACCACCACAGAGAGGGCCAGGAGTCGGGTGCACTGCAGAAGGATATTCACAGGTAGGTTCCCCCACTCGTGGTCATCGACCCGTCGTCCCGTGCTCATTCGCTTGCAATTTGTTGACAAGGTCTGTCATAGAACAAAGAAAATGAAAAGAATAAAAAGAGGGAAGGGGCGCAGAACGAAGAAGGCGCTCTCCTTTTGACCAGGGCTGGCCGGTAGACGAACACGTGCGCGGCTCAGCAGAAGCTGGACAAAGTAGGCACGCATTCTCCTAGCCGCTGTAGGCAACCGTCGTGGTATGCTCTCTCTACCGCGCCATGCGTACTTCACTCTCCCCAGTCCCCCTCTGGAGCCGTGGATGCCGCGCCTCAGGTACAAAGCGAAGCTTGGTCTCCGTGCCGCTGGGCACGATGTGTACTCGCTTTACCGTGGTTTCGATCACGAAAAGGGTACGCTGTTTAACCAGCTGTGGTCTGTGGAGATGCTCATCGCCCAGTGTTCTTCTTCGACACTTGGACGCTGCAGCTCTCTTCTATTGCCCCTTTATCGTACGCACCTCTCTCCCTTTCTCCCTTCCCTTTCCCTCTTTCCTTCGTTGAACCTTTTGCGATTCACCAACGCAACGCTGTCGTCATGCTACGCTTTGCGCCCAGCTGTCCGACTCTCTCCCGCCACTCCCCACTACTGTCCTTCTGCCCCGATATTCAAGGACTGCTTCTCTTGTTCTACTTCTTTAAGATCTGTTCATTGTGCGCGTGCCTGTGTCAGCGTGTGTGGGCCTTTGTCGTAGGCTCGTTCTCTCTGTCCACCTCTTTTCTCGATCTCACTCAGTACTTGGCTGCCGTGGTGTGCTTCATTTCCCTTCAATCTTTCCTACACCCCCTACGGCGACTCCTTTCTCTGTCGTCGTCTTTTTACCTGTGCTTGCTCTAGGTTATTTGCATTTTTCATGTATAGAACGGAGAAAGAAGCCGAACCACCATCTCGCCTCCTCTGCCTCCATTCCTCATTCTTCTGCAGTAAGCAGTAGTCCGCTGCCCACCACCACCCCTTCTCCATCCCAAAGGCCACACCACACACAGAGACACGCCTCCCCCACCTCTCCCCACGTGGCCACCTGTTTCCGCTTGGTGAAACGCACCAGGGCTCAGTACTTTGCTCCCATCTCTCTCTCTCTGTGTGTTTACGTGTGTCCGTGTAGGAGGGACGATTTTAAGGAAAGACTAAGCGAGGGCAAGGAACGTCGCTTCCCCGCCTTGTCAAGGTGATTATTTTCCTTTTACTAGTGCCGGCTTTGTGTCTGCACTTCTGATCAGGTGCTCTGAAACTTCAACGCCCTCTCCCTCTCCCTTTTACTCCCTCATCGCTTTCCTCTCCGTGTTGACCGTAGCGTTGCTGCCCTTCTGTGTGTGTGTGTGTGGGGGGAGGTGTCGCCATTGAACTCGCACGGCACTGCGGGCGCCCTTTCGTTGCGTTCTTCCAGCCTGTGCATGCATGCTGAAAGAAGGTGACTGGAGGACGGGGTAGTGAGGCGTTTTTTCCCTCTTAACGGAGAGCACCAACACACACATATATATATAAAGGGGGTGGGACATATTTGAGGAGCTGCTCGGTGGATTCCAACACATAGGCAGCGAAAAGACTTAGTATTCACGTGCTTCTCGAAAAAAAAAAATAAGCAGCCGATAGGCACAAGAGTACACACGCACGCTTTCATTTTGTGTGGACGCCTCGTTCATTTCTGCAGAAGCACGCCCATCTTTGTTTGTTGCTGGTGTGTTGTGTATAAAAGGCGCTGAGCTCGTGTTTCTCTTCGCTTTGCTGTCGTTTTTTTTTTTGTTCTTTCAGTCTCTCTTAATCGAAGACTCTCTCGTGAACCTCCGCATCGTCAAGTGAGTGTGTCACGAAACAAACCTATTTGCTGCTCGTACAAGAGAACGAAACGCACACACTCACACACACACATCCAGAGCGAGAAACATTTCTCTTTTTCTTGAGGCCCCGCTCTAAGCGCGTGTATTCCAACACAGAGCCGAGGAGACTCCTTCGCCGGTCATTGTAAAGGAGCCGCCGCTTTCTTTTTCGTTCAGTTGTGCTTGTCAGTGCTGGAGCGTGTTGTGTGTGCGCGTCGGCTTATGTTGCGTGCCCTCTCTTTGTTGCCCCTCTTCTTTCTCTATTGGAGTGTCCCCTCTTCTGGATTCCGCTTATCTTTCGTTTTCTTCACCTTTTATTTTTCGTTTACGTCTCCTTCATTTCACCCCCCTCTCTCTCTCTCTCTTTTGTCATTACACGCGCCTCCGCTCTTCAACACCTTCGAAGACACTACGCCGTGACTTCAGCTCCTTCACGCCCGAGAGAACAAAGCCAGTGACCTTCATTGGTAGCGCCACCAACTTCTCTCCCCCTCCTGCTTCTCTCTCAACTCAATCACGATTCAGGGTGCATTTCTTCGTGGTTTCCCCCTTTGCTGTTCTCTGTGGGCTGTGTCACTTTCTATTGCCTGAGTGTGTTGCGCGCGCTCTCTCTGTTTCTCTTTCTTTTCCTCTTTTGAAGGCCTCCGTTCAGCTCTATTCTATTTTTGTTTTCCATTGGAGGGAGAGTGCATACGAATTGTGTCCTCTGCACGGTATATCGGGGTGGTGAAGAACCGTGGTTTTCCTATTTCTTTGTTTTCCTCCTTTTCTCTTCGGTGTGTCTCCATCATAAGACTTTGAATCGCCGGATCCATCCAAGCTGGTACACTGTGTTAGGTTGTCGTTGAGGTAGCACGCAAGGCTGGGGGTATTTTCCTCTTTTTTTTTCTTTTGGTGTTCTCTACTGGTATCTGATTTCGATTGTGTACCTTTGGCGTCCTTTGCAGTCTCCTGAGTCTTTAATCTAACTTACCCTCTCCCTCTCTTCTTATTCACCTTCTTCCACGTCTACGCATAACAACGTGCTGGCTTGTTAGTGTGAAACGAGCGGGGAGGAGAAAACACCAGGGCGGGTCATATTACGCAGACAGGTATCATACGTCCGTCTCAGCACCACTGCCGTCAACGAAGAATACACAGAGCAGCTAAGCGGGAGAACATATAAATTTTTGTTTCTTTTTGACGCTGTTTGTTCAACTAAGTTCCTTTGTTCTATTATTTTTCGAGGATTTCCGTGTTCTCTCCCCCACCCACACACACACACACGGCTATCTTGCGAAGGACTTGTGCTTGTTTAGGTGTGTCCGCCTCTCTGGACGCGCCTCGGGATCCCACTCAGCGTAACCGTCTCACAGCGCGCCTTTTACCCGCTCGGAAGCCGCTCCCGTCGCTTTTTTGTTTGCTTGCTTCACAATTCATCTTTTCCTTCCACTTTTTTTGTGCCAACTGACAGAAAGTGCACAAAAGTCCTGTCCAACCCCCCCCCCACCCTCACACTTTCACAAGCGCGAAGGTCAAGGTGCCACAGTTAGAGCGATGGGAGGCATTCAGTCAGCCGTGACATCGACTCGGCTCTCCTTTGATCTCCTGGGCTACAGTCATGGTCTCGAAGAGCTCATCTTGTTGTACTGGTGGGTGATTGTGCTCGCCAATCTCGTGCTCTTTGCATTTGCGAAGCACTCGCTCAAGTGCTGGGAGCTGCGCCAGGATCGGCGTCGGCTGCAGTGCTGCTACATGCGTCACTGCCAACGCCTTCATGCGGCACGGGAGTTGAATTCTAGGACAACAGACTTCTCACACAGTGCACAGGCTGAGGGAGCAGCAGCATCAACACGTACTACGCCAACGACCTCTTCGCCGTCAAGCAAAGAGCTGACCGAGACAGGGACAGCGACAAACTTCACCGTTGACTCCATCAGCAAGAGGGAAAACACGAAGCTCAGGCACCCTCTCTATGCTCCGATCGTACTAAAGGCAGACGAAGATATCCCATCACCAAAGGTAGCCGATCTGACTGCAGAGGCTGTTCTACACAGCAGTCGAAATGAGCCACATGGGGCGACTGCGGCTGTGCAGACAAATGATTCTCGCCCACCGTCGTTGTTGCTTAAAGTCCACTCCGCCACTTCTGACCTCTCATTCTCGTCGTCGCTATCCTCGACAGCGCAGCCAACCAACTCGGCAACGAAGTGGCTGCTGAATAGGTTCGGCTTCATGTCGTCCGGGATGAGCCAAGGCAGCGAGGACAGATTTGATATTTGCCGGCACAGCAACAGCAGCGACAGACTCTCCCGGCTGAGCAACTGCTGCCCACGTTACAGCGAGGACGAGCAGCGTCTGATTGATAAGAAGCGGCAGGAAAATGTACATGCGTGGATGGAGGCGAAGCGCGCCTTAGTGCTAACTGAGTCGCTTGCAGCGGGCTCTCGTGGAGTGACACCGTTGTCCTCAGTCAGTAGGTGCACCATGCCGCCGTGCGAAAAAGAGGCAATGAAGACTGAGCTTGTCTCTTGAGAGGCAGAGACTCAACGCGGTAAGCACGGAGACCCTCCTTATCCACTAATCAGTTTCGTTTCAGGCCCCTTGATGATGCTGATCGCCTTACCATCGTATCCGAATTCAGTTCTCACTCTTTGTGGGGAAGCTAAGCGAGCTGCAGCCCGCCATCGGGCACGAATCCGGACTCCTGGCGTCGACGAAGATGTCTGGGCTGGCGCTGTGCAAAAGAAGCATGCGGCCACCATGACGTGAGTATCAACTCATTCCAAATTCTCTCGATGATTCGAGAGTTAGGCGCGTCCGTCAACTCCTACCTTTTCTTTCTCCAATACGCCAAGCTAGGAGCTCTTTGTGCACCGGCACGTGGTTGCCCACGAGCCCCTCGCGCTGGACAGACTCACCATTGTGAGAGACATGCCGATTCAGGAGAGGGGCGGATCGCCACTGCCGCCACAGACTCGTGGCAACGTCCTGCCCATCGCGCGGCACCAGCGGGCAAGCCGCCCAGCCACGTCCCCCCCCCCCCTCTCCCCGTGACATCGACGACAATGGCAGAGGAGAGCAGCGAGACGCCCGGGCAACAGCGCCGCCATGGAAAGGGTTCCGATATGCGAAAATGCAGGCACTGTGCGCACGCGCTGCCAGCCGCAGCTAGCATGGTGTGGCGCATCGAGGCCTGGCATGCAGGGGTCAGCAGAGCACGCGTGATGGGCGAAAAAGGCGCGAGGGGATGCATGACGAGAGCGCCCCGAGCCACACCATCGGGCCCTCCAGGCTCCGCTGTGGAGAGCCCTCTCCCTCCCTTCTAGCCGTGCTATGGGATGCCCCTGCTTGCAGCGACTGAGGGAGACGTATGGCATGCATGCAGGGCGCAGGGACTCGGAGGTCCCTGACCTGGGGCTGGCCGGCTCCCTCCTCGGGCTCCTCCGGCACGCGCCCGGCGAGGGGACGGGTAACGAGAAGGCGAGCCCGCTGGATGCGTGGCCCGATGGGACGGCGGGGCGGTTTCTCCCAAGCGGCCGAGATTTAGCCGTGGCAAAGGGGTTGGCGAGCTGCGATTGCATGCGTACGGCTGTGGACGTGCTCGCAGCGGAGGGGGTCGCTGAGACTGGAAGGAGGACGGGGTGATGGTGCGGTGTGTCCCTGTGTGCGCACGTGTATGTGCAATGCCTCTGTGTGTCTGTGTTTTCTTACGCTGTCGTGTAGTATAGCAGCGAAGCTGAGAGAAAGCTGAGCGTGGTGTAGAGGAGCCGAAACGGCTCGTAATCATGTTGCACTTTGAAGCGACAGCTCTGCCGTTTGCTAGAGCATAGTGTCTCCTACCCTCTTCCATGTGTGTTGCCGACGGCAAAAGACACGAGTGGAATGACGGATGGGAGGGCGTTAATTGATGAGTGAACGAGCCGGTCTTTTCCTTCTCGGTTTCTCCTTGGCGCGGAGTGGAGTTTTTGTGTGAAATGAAGGCATGCAAGTGGGGGGCACATGTGCACTTTGGCAGGGCATTGTGAACCTGATGTGGCCTATGGCTTTTCAGGGTATATATATATATATTTCTTGCACTGCGCCTTGGCATGGTGCTAAACAGTATCCCCGGAAGAGCTTTTTCCTTTTTACGCTGACGTGAAGAAGAAGCCGCCGAGAAAAGACTGCTGAGGCGCTGACGTGGGCGGTGATGGTTGATGGGTAAGTTGGGTGGGGGTGTTTTAGATTGTCATGCTGCCTGGCTTCACTATCACATTCCTTGCTAATAGGGCCCTTCTTTGTGATGTGTTCTCAGGGGCTCTAGAAGAGGGAGTGTTTCTGGTAAACAGCGGTGGTCGGCTGCCGCTGCTTTGTTTACGCCCCCCCCCCACGTGTACCTTTCGCCACCTCCCATTGCCGTAACCTCACCCTATTCACTTTCTTCGATTCTTTGTTCTTCATCTCCATCAGTATATTCCATTGGCGCCAAGGGTATTTCTATTTAATTCCCTCCTCTCCCCTGCTTCCTCCTATTATGAAGTATAGCAGTAGCACGAGTGGGACTGATGCATTTTTTTTTTCTTTTCACAGTAAATGACATGAACGCTCTCCTCCTCGTTGTTTTTTCCTTCTCCTTTCTTGGCTGTTTTCTCTTGCTGCGAGTCAGATTCAGTCACCACTGTGTGCCAGTAAGGCCACACAGAGAGGTCCGCACGCGAGTGTGCGTCTATGTTTGCGTGTGCCTCAGTCTAGGGAATGAGTGTCATCTTTACCTGCGGCAGCAGGCAGTCGTTGTTGCTATTTAACAACCGACTTCTCTCACTTCTTTTTTTTTTGGGGGGGGGGGTGGGGGTTCTTTCGCTGTTCAGAAGTGCCCCACCACCCCCACTTATATGTAGACACACAGAAATAAACAAAAGCGACTACAACTCCTTAACACACTTTGCTCTTCCTCTTACCTTTGATCCTGGCGTCGTGTGAAGTGAAGGGGCTGTGCAGCATCTTCATTTGTTCTTCGGTAGTTCCTCTTCCCTTCAGTGTACGCTTGCATACAGGTGTGTGTGTGTGTGTGCTTCAACGGACGGAGGAACGGGACCCTGCTTGTTTCGTTTTCTGCCATTCTTGTCTGGGCCGTTATTCCGCACGTCTTTCTCTGGCGCTCCCCCTTTGTGTGTTTTGTGTTGTGCTTGTTCGGCGTGAATGTGCGCGTATGCCCCCGTTCCATTGCTCCTTTTGCTCTCCCCCTTTTCAGCACTTCCGCGTTGCCTCCTTTACCCCCACCTCAAGTTGCAACGCCACGCCTACGTGTGTTGGCGCGCGGCGTCTGTTTCTCGTGGCGATGCGACTCGTCTTCAATGTATCTTCGACTAGTGTTGCCGATGCCGGCAATTCCAATCCTTTTTTTTTACCTTTTTTTTTCTTTAGGCTAGCTAGTAGACTAGTGGATGCTTTGCACAGCGTACGTGACTTCTGTGGTGTTTGTGTGTGTATCTGCCGGTCGGTGTGCTCTTCTTTTATGTGAGTGTTCGTCGGACATGGGTTGCTGTTGCTTCGCTTCGCCCCGCTAAGCGCGTTGAGTAGGAGAAAGTGCAGAGGAAAGCTGGAAAGTCGAACCCATCCGCCTGTGTGCACTCGCCATTTCTGTTGATTTGTTGTGTTTCGTGTTCCTGTTTCCTTTCTTCGAAGCTGCATGATCATCCGGCTCACCACTCCGCTCCTCGGCAGCTCTTCCTCCTCAGGGCTCATTCTGTTCTCTCCCTCCTTGCATACGTGTGCGTGTGTGTGGGTGTATAGTGAACGAATCGAGTTGCACTCATGTGTGTTTATCTTTGTCTTCTCCTGCAATGTGTACCCGAACGTAATACGCCATTCCTCCATACACACCGAACTCAATGCGCAGCGAGCAGCATGCCCCTTACCTCGCCGCCTTCTTCTGACGTCCTTTCTCGCTTCGCTGACTGTGTCTGTCTGTCTGTCTTTGTGCGCTCAGTGAAGCTGAGGATGCACTGACGCGTTAGTGCCCGTGGCACCTCTCTCATGCATGACGGCTCCCTACCATCGCATCCCGACCAAATCGCAAATTGCGCTCCCATTCTTTTTTTTTTCAGTTACCCATTCCCAACGGTGACTGCCTTCCTCGTCATATACCGCCTTCCTCTCGTTCTCTCATATGACGACGCGTGTAGAGTGCAGAGGTCACTGAAACCAGCCTCTTTCATTAGTACCGGGGTGCACATGCCAGTTGTCTTTCTCACTAAAGGCGTGACCTGTTCTTCGGTGAAACAACACCGTTCGCATTCTCGATCGTGATGCCGACGAGGGGGTCTGCAGAAGGGCGGACCACCGTTGCGCGTTCTTGCCCGCTGTCTCGAACAAATGTGTGGCTCATCGCAGTGCTGCTACACAGAAGGGGGAGGAAGCAGACAAACATGCTTCCACACCTTCTCCTCTTCCGTAGCTACGACTGATCGATGCGAACTGCATTTCGATGTTTTTTTTTGCCTGGTTGTCTGTTGAGCACCGATGAAAGGTGCACAGCCAGCATGGCACACGCAGGCATACCACCTTTATCAGGGCAGTGATGCCGCTGCGTCTTCAGCGTCGAAGTCCACCAGCATCCCACTAATGCTGCTAAGCAACATTGATTTGATGTTCGACGTGTACGCTTTGGATACGGCGTTAGGGAGCCCGTCACACAAAAATGTCTGGCACCACCAACGATGATGCTCGTGCCCATCGCTGCCTCGGCCAGCAGGAACAGTTTCTTGACCTCAGCAGACTGAGTGTTACACGTCGAAGCGGATGTCAGCTCTTTTTCACAAGAAGGGGGAGGCATAGGTGGAGTCAGAAGCAAGTGCGTCGCTTCGTAGAGGAGTCGCCGATCCAACGCAGCTGCACTCCATCGGCACGTTTCACATGGGAGCCCTTTGCGCGTAGGGACCGAGTGACTACAGTGCCACGCTAACCCTCTTTTCCAATGTTAGTAGGTAGTTCGGTGACACCTGACCGTCGTCGCTCACCAACCTCAGCGAGGTGACGGAGCTGGAGGGAGAAGTCAAAGGTGGTGTTGACGACCTCAGTCCACACCAGCGAGTCGCCGCCGCCTTGTATCCTCCTTTGCAATTAGTGGGCAAACTTTCGTACTCCCCATGGTGAGGTCTGGGTGCCATGCTCAGTCCTGAGAGCATGTGTGCTGCGACTGAGCGAGTGACTTCCGATACTCGAGCAGCAGTGCCGGCTGAGCGAGGTGGATGTGCTAGTCATTGGCTTCAAGCCAGAACTGTAGCTAGCAAAGAGGCCAACCCTCTGCGTGCATGAGGACACTCAAAACAGGAATCTGGCACCAGTAGCTAGCAGTTAGCTACAGGCACGATGTAAACTATTCCTCGACCTGCTCGTCGCCATCTGGTACGCAGTGTCGCTCTGCGAGAACATGGACGTTTGCTTCTCTGAGGCTAGCTGCAGCAGTGACAGAGGTGCTGGCAACGGCAGCAAGCGGTTTCGCAACATCACGCACTACGTCAGGCGTAGTGGCGGGTCATCTCAGTCGCGCTGTACGTGCGTTGAGTACTGCCACCAACCAGAGGAGCATTGCCGGTCGCTTGAAAAGGACAGGGTGATGCACCACAGCCCATGTGTGCCGCGGTTTCTTCTCGTCTGACGCAACGGGCTGCGAGGTTTCTGTGTCGAAGGAGTTGCCGTGGTGGAGGAAGGGATAGAGAGCAAGTTGTGTGTCGTGTTAGAGTCAGCACTGCTCTCTTTGGTGGCCGTTGTGCTGATGGTGGTGCCTGGCTTCTCATACTCCCGCCTAGTTGGTGTGGTGCAGTCGTGCCGAAGCCCCCAGACGGCATGGAGCTGAACCGGCTTGAATCTTCTCTACCTGCGTATGTGCGTGCAACCTCAGCGATACGACCCTCCTTTCCTCTGTGCTCTCTCCTCGTCGTTTCTGGTCATCATCTCTGTCTCTTGGGTAATGGAGCGTGGTGGACGCGTTTGGGGTTCTGCTGTGGTCGGTTTCTTCTCGGAGATGCTCTGTCGTTGCGCTAACCACTCCTCTTTGCGTCTTTTCGTCCTTCCAATATATTTTTTTGTTTGTTTTGTTCCTTGGCGCATTACCGAAGCACTTCTTCTGGGGTTTACGACGTGTCTTATTGCTGCTCTAGAGGAGTGCCGTTGCCCTCTTCTTTCTGCTTCCTCCCTTTTTGGTTTGTTGTTGTTGTTGGTTTCTCATGGCTTGTGCTGCTTGTTTGCCGATTCATTTGTGGCGATTCCTGAGGATTTTCAGTCGCAGTCTCTCTGACTTGCGCTGTTGAACCTTTTCTCGTAGCCGTGCGATCCCGCTTAGCGCCGCACCACAAAGAGGACAGGCAGCCACGAAAAAAAAAAAAAGGGAACGTCTCCCTCACTTGCGCAGAGCCACGTCCATCGCGTGCGAGAATGGAACCCCCCCTCCCCCTCCCCCTCCCTTCCCCCCCCCCCTCCAAAGAAAAGTGAAAAGAGTTATAAAGAAGAACCAGAAGAAACACACGTACACACACACGCGAGGAAAAATATCGAAATTTTTAACGCTCAATACGGGCCTCTCTCTTTCTTGCTCTTCGCTGTGCGCTATGTGTTGCCTCTGTCTGCACTAACACATGCGAACACAACAACAAAAAGGGGAGAGGAAAGGGAGGACCAACCGCCAGAGTGCACCAGTGCCATTTCTGCGAGGCGCACAGGAATGCACAACAGGAAGGCGCGCTTCACCTTTAGCTGACGTCATCGTCGTTTTCTCCTCGGGTGTTTACACAGCCGTGCACCTTGCTACTGCGCAGGAGGGGGGGGGACATTCCAGTAGCTACTCCCTTTTCCTTCAGCATCAAACCGAGCTACTTCTTACTCAACTCTCCTGTTGCTACGGAGTTTCACTGCTTTGTTGAACTGATTTACCTGCAGTGACCCCTTATCATCTCCCTACTTCTCCCTTCTGATTCGTGTGTTCTCATTGTTGGACTTCCCTTCTGCGGGGAGTAGCCTACGCTCCGACCCATGAAGCGCTTCTCTTCCTTAGTGTCTGCGATCATCCTTGACTTCGGTAGCGCCACGACACTGCAGAACTACCGAAGATATGCCACAGTGGTGGGAGACGCACATGAGCAGGTGAACCCTCAGCAACAGCACGAAGAGAGGTCTGAGGAACAGCAGCGGCGGCGCACAGGTGCCACAGGAAACTCTCTTGGCGCCGTTCCTGACGAAGAGGCGCCACGGCGGCGCAACATCGTGGTGCTCAGCAACACCACCAAGGCCGTATACATGCATCCAACGAACCACATCGCCTCTTGGTATTGGTTTATTACTGATTTCCACAAGTGGTTTGTTGGGATCATTTCTCTTTTCGTCGGCACGCAGGTTATTGCGCGCTATCGCGTGTCGAAGCTTCAAACGGCGACGCAGGCACAGCTTGGAGAGAACTTGTTAGACCAGCGCACGCGTGATTTACTGAGCGATATTGAGGTACTTCGCAAGAAAGACCCAATTCGGCTAGAGCATGAAGCGAACATCTATCACGAGCAGTTCTGGAAGCGACGTGCGCTGGCGGTGGCTGAGTCACGGAATCAGGTGCGGTCGCTCGAAATTCAACGCGGCAAGATGCAAGGCGAAGCGCGAGGCACCGACATGACGGAGTGGTTAGGGGCAAAGGCGAAGGACGACGAGGAGCGCGAAGTTGCACGTTGCACGCAGGACTACATCCAAGGATTTCATCAACACCTGAAATCGAAGCGCCTCATCTAACGGATATCTGTGCAGGTTGTGTTTTTATTGTTGAGATGGTGGCGCTTCGAAGGTGGTTGCACGTATGTCATGAACCTGCCTTAACTTCTCGACGAGGATGCGTGTGTGCGTGTGTGTGTGTTTTTTTTTCACGCACAAGCTAGCCCGTCAGACTTCTCTCAACACCTACAGTGTCGATGTTGACGAAGGGTACACCTTGCAGTTGGCCTGTCAGCCCCTATATGATCTCAGTCACTTGAGTGCGTGTCTGTTGCTTCTTGTTTTGTGGAATCTCACTCCTTCTGTAGCGTCATACACGCCATAATACTCGACAACAAAGACGCGAGAGAGCGGGGGAAAGTACAGAGAAGAAGGGCGCGACGCTGAATGTTTACGGCTAGAGACGCACAACGGCATCACTGGGGCGCAAAAAGAGGCTGCAGAGTGGAACGCCTGCCAAGTCTCGAATGCGGACATTGATGTGACCTTCCCTTCGAACCTGAAGGGGCTGACAGTGCTGCATCCGGAGACTATGTGGAACGAGAATCACTGTAGGGGGAAAAAGGGAAATACATCAACTCTTTCCTCCTCACGTCGCGTACACATCGGGGGGGGGGGACGAGGTAGTGGTCGTAGAAAATTGCAGTGCCTCTTATCAGTGCAGCCCTCGACTAGTCTATCCTCTTGGTGGGCTATGCTCCTTTTTTTCTCTAGCTCAGGCCATTTCCCACGCTATCACTGCCGTCACCACTCGACTCATTGCGGCGCACTCTTTTTTTTTTTTTCCCTCTACCACCCACGTGTTCTGACGCATTCTTGCTTTCTGCATCGCTTGTGGTGATCGTCACCACCGCCATTCAACAGAAATATCGTATCGCCACTTACTAATAGACGATCAATATGAGGGAAAGTCTCCTCTTCTCTGGTTCTCTCATCGTCACCGCACTGGTGGTGGTGAGTTGCGGTTTGCTCTACCTGTTTCTAGGAATCGGCCAGTTCTCGTCTACGTTAGCTGAGTTATCCACACTTCTCCCAGATGAGCCGGCACACGAGCTGCAGGAGCTCTTCGCCTCTGTGAGCCACGCGCTTCTCAGCGACGAGATTCTCATTCACTTGAACCAGTCTGTGTTCGCGGCTGCCGCTGTCCTCTTTTCTTTGGTTACTCTGCTGAGCTTTGTTGAAGAGGCGCTGCTGCGGGTAAAGGAGAAGGTATGCCTGTGGGGTAAGCTGCCGAGCCCGCAGGTGCTGCATTACTACAACCGGAATAGCTACGACGTGGCAGTAGCCCAGGTCGGATACGGAATCTCTCTTAAGAAAATCATCTAACCGAGACACCCAACAGACAAGGAGAGGAATGTGTCGATGCTATGGAGCCACTTCTTCGACGCACTTGGCTGCGCGCGTGTGTGCCGTGTTGCACTTGACTTTGTTTGTGGAACCGTTGCCGAGTCTTCCGTGTCGGTATGTTTATGCCGCCGAGGGAGTGATCGAGTTGGAATTGAAAAGATGTGCTTTGGTGTGTGGAATGCGCTTAAACATGTTCCTCAATCCTCAGACAGAGAGAAGAGAGAGGGATGGAGCGACTACCAGGCGCTGCTACGCGATGCGGATGTGGAACGCAGAAAAAAAAAGCAGCGCCGTTACTTGTCCTTACCACCAAACCTACGCCTACCCCAAGTGCTCTCTTTTTTACTGCAGGGAAAGTGCGTGTGAGCAACCACATTTGTGCTCTCACTATTCTCTTGCCCGTACCCCCCCCCCCCACACACACACACGCGCACCTTCGCCTGGGGTCCTTCAGTAGAGCACGGAGTATCTCCTTTGTCTCACATGTTGCAGAGAAATTCCTCCCTTGCACGGTGAGTTTATCGTTTGTGTGTCTGTGTAGCAGTCTTTCTCGTTCTTCTCAGTCACCCTTCTCTGCTCCTCTCTCCCTCTCTCCCTCCCCTGCACCACCACCGCCACCCTCGCCCGCCGTGATCCGCCTGTCATCATCTCCTGTTCGAGTTGTTGTTTCCTCTCGCTCTGCGGAATGGGACACACGAAAGTTTATGGTCTCTCCAGTGGGACGTGTAGCGCTCGAGAGGGCGAAAAAAGGAACGTCTGTGCTAATACACAACACCGCCTCCTCAGGTAGAGGCCTATTTTTCACGGACGTGTCTCTTCGTTTCAGCTTAACTGGGACTTATTGCCCCCCCCCCTTCCCTCCCTCCGTGAGGAACAGCGCTTCTGCAGTCTCGATTAATGCGCACGTCATCTTGGCTCTGCCAGGGGTTGCTGCACCGCACGCTACCCAACAGCCGCCGTTTTGTGCCACCGTGGGAGAAGGATGGGAAGACAGCTGACGAGTTCTTCGGCGGCATCTTGCAGAGCGCCAATCCAATTCAAAGGCAACGCAAGGAAGCGGAGCGCCAGCGACAAGTCGAAGAGGCCGCCACTGTTGAGTACGCCCTGCCTCCGGAGGTGCAACGGAGATTAGAGGCGATGGAAGCGCACAACGCGGCTGTCGCCGAGGAGCGTCGCCATTTTCTACCTTATGGTGCGACCCCACGCAAGTATTTCGAGACCGCCGACATGGCCGCCTGGGGTGAGTACAAGATTGCCCTTGAGGCTTCGACAAACGCCATTGCCTCATTGCAGGGACCATCGAACAGTAATGACTCGTATTCGCTGAGCGTCCAGCATCAGTTGATGAACGAAATGGAGGACAAAATTCCGTACAAGTACGACGCGTATGTGAAACCGGCAACGTTGCGGTCTTCTTCATCGACTCCCGAAACTCCGAAGTGGCCGTTGCACGGGTCTGTTGGCGTGGTGATGGACATTGACGGCGTTGTGTACCGTAGCCATCGCCTCATACCAGGCGCCGACACCGCTATCCAGCGCCTCTCCACGTTGCGCATTCCTTTTGTGTTCATGACAAACGGCGGCGGTAAAAGCGAAGCCGGAAAGGCTGAGGAGCTCTCTGCATTGCTGGGCTGTCATATCGCCGCGCGCCAGGTCCTGCTTTCCCATAGCCCGATGCGCCTGCTTGTGCCTGAGTACGGAGAGGAGCGCGTTCTTGTTGTTGGCTCCCCGAACTGTGCGAGTATCGCACGCGAATACGGCTTCCGACGGGCTATCTCTGTCCAGCAGTACCAATGTGAGCACCCAGAGATGGTGCCGCTCAAGAAGTGGGGTGATCTGAAGCGGGCGGCGCCGGGGACTGTACCGTTTCCCTCCATCAGTGCCATTCTGCAGATGAGCGACCCAGAGGATGCCTTCAACGACATCCAGACCGTACTGGACGTTCTCCTTGCACCCGGTGGTCAGGTCGGCCTGTACGTCTCCGGCGCTCAGACAACACCATACTTTGCAGCGGCTGACGACCTACTGTGGGCCACGGAGGCACCGCTGCCACGACTCGGTCAAGGTGCATTTCGGGAGATGCTGGCCTCTGTTTACGAGAGCATTACTGGACAGGGCATGCAGCTACAGCAATATGGGAAACCCCGCGCTATCGCCTACGCGTTTGCTGAGCAGCGCCTGAAGGAAGTGTCCGCGTTGCTAGGGTGGGATCCGAACCAGCTCCGCTCTATCTTCATGGTAGGCGACAACGTCGAGAGCGACATCGTTGGTGCCAACGCCGCTGGTGGACTGTGGACGAGCGTCCATGTGCTTTCCGGCATCGGACGTGCGCCAGCCGCACGTCGCACGCTGAGCGTTGGCGATTACGAGCTGGAGTGGATTGAGTCGTGTATCACCAAAACGCCCCACTACGTTGCACCTACGCTGGATCACTTTGTACGGGAGCTTCTCGCCTTTCCCGAAATGGCACTCTTGCAGAACAAGACACCGTACCACGGGAGGCCGAATCCGGTCGACCTGAAAGGTGCATACAACTTTCACGAGTAAAGTGCGTGTCGTGCCCACATTTCCTTCCCTTGTTCTCTCCTTGCGGCACAGGGCGGCAGAGCTAGAAGCTGGGAGAGACACGAACGACTCGAGTGCTGCAACCACAAATGAATGAGCTTGTGGAGATGGAGAGATCTACCACTTTAACCGCTGCGGTGTTTCTTCCCCACGTCATGGACCGAGAAGCGTGAAAGTGAAAAGGTGCACGGGAGGAAGCTGACAGAAGGCCCGTGTCGCGATGAACGGAGTCGCGCACGCCCATGCTTCCTGAGATGCCTGGCCTTCTGGAATTCCTCTGTGTAGGATTCTCTTGCACCTGATCTATGCGTAGATTATTCTTGAAGGCTTCTCGTAGTGCGCGCGCCACCCCCCCCCGGCCCCCCTTTGGATTTGGACCACGTCTGCTCATTCTTCGTCTGCTTCTCTTCCCGTTCTTTAGCACACGGGTAGGCCCATAGAGCCGCTACCGGCACTGTGCATCAACGCACATCCTCTCTTGTTGTTTGCCTCCTCTCAGCACGAATCGGACCAGCCCATATACATACAAAGACACCGCTGCAACAGCACCTGAGCGTACGAGCGGGACTCACCATGAACCCCAACGATACAGCGCAGCAGCTGCTGCAAAACGAAAAGTTCCTGGAGCTCTTCCAACGAGCACTCGGCGGCGACGGCGGCAGCGGAGATGTTGCTGATATGCTCAAGTCAATGCCGAAGGAAAGTGATCCAAAGCGGGAGGAGTGGCTGCGCACCCTACAGTCACGACTGCAGCAGGAAACTGCCAAGGAGGCGAAAAAGGACCTGGAGCAGGTGCACAGCGATGAGTATGGTCAGTGGATGTTTGTGTTGCCGGACCCCGGCTTCTGCATCAAGACGAACGTCGCCGGTGGGGTGAAGGTATTTATTAACGTATGCCAGCACCCACGCATCGGGGAGCCGGTGCCGATGGAGCCAGATAAGGAAAACGCCGGTCAGGAGGACTCGGCGGAGATGCGCTACCGCATCCCGATCAGCTGCGGCCAAGCGCGGCCCGGCCAGGATAAATGTGGAAACCCCTGCAAAGTGTACGACGTCATCGTCAACCCGTCGACCATTCAGCGCTGCGGCAACGATCACGAATTCCGCCGTTTCGTGGCAGCGCTGTGCATGCAGTGGATCAAGCAGAAATCAGAGCCCACCCTGAACGCTGACGAGTTCCGAAACCTCAACTTCAAGTGCAAAGGCACGCTTGAGCCGCAGCGCATTCGCCTCTCGGCGCAGCCGAAGGAGCACAATGCGATGGGGGACGAGATCCGCCTGCCGACCGCCGCGGGCAGCGCCACAGCGCCGTCGCAGGTGATCGGCTCACAGGGAAACGGCAAGCTAATCCAGGAAGTGCTTCCACCCAACACCACCAACGCGAGCCCGTCTGCGACAGCGATGGGCACGGCGACGCCTGGCACCGCTGCGTTGAAGCTGGAACCAGCCGTCAAGAGTGTGACGGCCGAGGGCGCGTACAACTGGACCTTGCACAAGAGACCTGCGTCCAACCCGTACTTTAAGGAGAACGTGCCCGCTCACTTCGTCATCGCGCTCCACCTGCCAGGAGTCCAGACAATCCGAGAGGTTGACGTGCGCATCGGCCACCGGCGAGTGGACTGCTACTACATTGACGAGGTGGCCGATGGTCAGGAGGATGACGCAAGGGCGGCTGCATCCGCTGGAGGTGATGAAGGTGGGACAGTTGTGTCCAAGAAAGGCTCTGGCGCCTCGCCATTTCTCTCTTTAACCCTCGACTACCCCGTCTCCGATGACGTGATGGAGGCCAAGTACGTCCGGAAGACGTCACTGTTGAAGCTGAAGCTGGCGGTGCAGCTACCCGACGAAACGCAGGCTCCTGCTACTCGCCCGGAGCGTGATGTGACAGAGGTAGAAGAGGAGGAGCAGGAGCGCGAACATGCGGCACGTGAAAAGGAGCGGGCCGCCGCCAAGGCACGCAATGAGCGTCAACGGCAGGAGGAGGCCGCGGTGATGGCAGAGCGGCGGAGCTACGTGGAAAATTTGTCCATGATGCAATCTGGTGATATCCCGCCCATTATTCGGGATGAAGTGAATCAGCTGCCGCGCGAGCAGCTGCCGGGCATGCTTCACCGATTGGAGGGGCGAATCCGTAAAGGTGACTCTGTAGATGCGTTACTGGACAAGTTGCCGGAACCGATGCTGGATGCGCTGATCGACTACATTCGCGAGAAACTGTCGCTAGAGCCCCGCCCGCGGACGGTGCCGGCTGCGAAAGGAAAATACAAGGCAGCATCTCCCTCGGACTCGCATCAAGCGAATTCCGCTTCTCCCGTTTCACTGTCGGCAGCCTTGGCTGCCGACGCTGAGCTCTCCAACAAGAAGGCATCACCGGAGAGCCAGACCGCAATGCAAGAGTTTAACGTGACGAAGCAGTCCGAGGCGCTCTTCGGCGTTGCCTTTCACAACCGGTACCTCTTTGCACTTGATTGATCGGCAAGCTACGGCGGAGGAGGAGGGGAGGGGGCAAAGAGGTGCCATCCTTCGGACTCTTTCCTTTGTGAAATTGTGCTTGCCCGTCGCGTACGCTTTGTGGAGTTGCTTCTCGATGGCTGGCTCTTACTGTCGTATTTTCCGAAGTAGACAGACGACGAGAATGCGCAGCATCTCCTCAGCAAAGTCGGGAAAGTAGATGCGCAGATTTGTTATGCGTCACAGCTATGCATGCAGGCGTCGGCCTCTGCATACATGGAAGCATTTGCTTCTCCTTTCAAGGGTGTAGTGGAGAGAAGCCCCAGCGTGAGTGCCGATGTACAATGGAGAACGTCGCAGTGCTGCTCTCTCTCCATTGTCCTCCAGAAAACAATGCCTAGTTGGTTTTTACCACCCGTTTTGCAGATGGAAACAAAAACCCATGCAGCTGAGCTATCAGCATGCACGCTAACCACTTCTTTTAGTCTTTGCTCAGTTGCTTCTGTGTGATATTGGCGCGATTGCAGATCACGCGAAGAGGTGCTTCGGCCTCTGCTCGCCGTACGGTCGACTGGCTAGTTCCCTTCCCTCTTCCTATTGTATATTCTATCCGCACTTACGCGCAGGCTCGCGACTCTCAGCGTCGTAGTCACGTTGGGTGCTGGGGTTCGTGTAGTGTCTGTCGCTCAATCACCCCTCCCTCCTCCTCCTCTTGAACGATAGGCTCGAACCGGCACACGAACACACACGCGTACATCTCTCTTTACTCACACCGAAGTGCACCTCTGCTTGGCTATTAGGGCGCAGAGGGTGTGTTGTAGGAAGGTCAGCGCTGCCTGCCTATCTCCTTCTACACACAGCAACGAAACGAAAACACCAACACCAACAGAGTCATTCATCAGCCCACGCACAACACATCTATCGCACTCGCCCGTTCTTCTCCTCCTCATCTTGCTTTCCTTTTCTGTCGGAGCACTGTGCCAACGACTGCACACCCACCCATCCACATACGCACACACGCAAAGAAGGAAACAATTTCTGTCGTCTCTCACCGCTGTTGGTTTCTTTTGGAGCCCTTGTCATCTCCTTGGTATTCTGCACTCTACTGTTCCTCTCGCACGTGCCGGTGGCTGCGGTACTGTGGCGGAACTACGGTTTGAGTAGGCTCTCTGCTCAAGAGTGCACTCCCCCCTCCCCACTCTAGAGGCTGCACACGCTTTCGCGTCTCCATCATTACCCAAATATTTTCTCATTTATATCTTCGTTTCGTTTTTCGTTTTCTTTTGGGCTCGCAATGCTGCGTCGCACGTGTTTCGCGCGTGTGCACCTCTTTAGCGCGCTGGTGCCGCAGGTAAAGGTGCAAGCGCCGCACTTCTTGTCGGTAGAGGACCTGGCTACCGCCAAGGCTGCACTCGAGGAGCGCAAGCCATACATAGACTACCCCGAACTCGTTCAATGCATCGAGGCACTCGGCAATATTGACAATGCCCGCAAGAAGAGCGATGTGACGAAGAAGCTGAGTAGGTGTGTCGATGCGCTGCGGGCTCAGTTGTATCACAAGGACTCGACCGATCCACGACGGCGGCTGGAGCTGCACGAGGCCGTTATGGCAGCGGGCTTCTATGAGCGTGTCATCAGCGTGACGCAGCTTGAGGGAGAGGGAATTCGCTACGTGATGAACCACTTCAATTTTGACGTGCGCCGCGACACGCTGATCACCCAAAAGGTGCATGAGGCGCTCTCGAAAGAGAAGACAACGACACCCGAGTCAGAGCAGCTTCTACGCGACCTGCTACTTCTCGAGCGTCGTCTCACTGGCAAGTACCGCTTCTCGCAGTTTGGCGGTCGCCGCTGGTTCGCGCTCGGCACACCGCTCTCCGAAATCAAGACAGAGGAAGAGGTGCAGCGTCTTCTCGGCATCAGCGTCATTAAGAGTGACGGTAACTTCACTCTTGGGGAAGTGGATTCGGGGAAGTTGTGGAAGACAATCACGATCAGGCCAAACGAGGAGCAGAACGCCACGTTTGCTGAAGTAGGGAACATTTTCAAAGATACCCGGGAAACCGACACGACGTTTGAGCTGCGCGTGCAGAAGCCGCAGAAGCCACCAGATTTCTGGGAGCGACTCCGCGAAACTCTGCTGCGCTACTGGGTGTTGTGGTTCGCGGCGTGGGTGACCTTTTTTATGGTGGATGAGGAGATTATTACGCTGGTTGCGCTAATCTTCCTGAAGCACCGGCAGACGAAAATCCTGGAGGAGGAGGCGCAAAAGTCAGGAAGCAAAGTGTACATCGCATCCTCTGTTGGTCGCTCTCGAGAGTGATGATGATGATGATGGCTGGGCTCGGCGACGGATTCGCTGGCTGTGTGTGTTTGCCGCGTCGTTTTTGGTGTGGAAGTTGCGGGTGATGGCACGTTCTTGTGTACTACCGCTTTCCCCTTTTTGAGGGAGGAGTACCGCTTTGGACTTCACTGAACTTGCCTCTCTCTACAATTACATGACCCCCATTGCCCTCCTCCTCTCCTCCCCCTCCCCCCCCCTGTATCGTCTTGTAGGCACTGCTCAGGGTTATTCCCGTGTTGCTGGTGACGCCAGGGAGCAGAAGCGAGCTGAATGCGGATCCGCGGTGTGATGTATTTTCTGACACTGATCAAAAAAACACCTTAACAATTCAACGACCCGTGAACATTTCTTCTTCAGTGCGAGCGGAAAGAGGTCGCGTTGCTTTGGTGGAGCAAGTACCGCGCTCTGTCACTCGCCGCAACGGGGATCCACGTGTTGCTTGCCTTCCCTCCACGAAGCGCAGTGGTTCGGACGCTACGCTAAACTCTGCTAAATTTCGCTTGCTTTATTGTTATCATTTCAACGAAAAAAAGTTGACTTTCCCTTCTAACGAAGCAATGTTCACTATGCGCCGTGCATGTTCGTAGCCCTCTTCGCGATTTCGTACCTCTCGTTTTCCCTCTAACCACGCTATTCGCTGTCTGGTACCCTCTCAGTCTCGGTGTCTCAGTGAGACAGGCATCTCTGAGAACTCGTGGCTCTCACGCTTTTCATCAATCGAAGAGAGGCTTCTCACCCTTCCCCGAAGGATTCCGTCTCGCCGTGCCGCTCAATGGGATTGTCTTTGGTTTTCTTTCCCCTTTCTTCCTCGCAGTACGCGTATCTGTGAGTAAAAGCTGCGCAAACGGCAGCCGGTGCAGACCTCGCCTCCTCACTGCTAAGGGATACGCTTCATCTGAATGGGAGTAAGCGAGCCCGAGTCGCTTCTCCTCGTCCACCTTCTTCTCGAGTTCTCGTAGATTTTCCTCCACACAGTGGGGGCCGTGCGTCACCTAATTAAACGAATTAATAACTAACGACATGATGAACAATGTGGCGCATTTTATGGGCCTCTGCGTCCTCCGAGCGGCCTATGTGTTCTTCTTGCTTCTGTTCACTCTCTTTGCGACTGGTGCGTACAACTGGGCGCTCAAGGTGTACCGCACGGAGCCACAGAATATCAACCCCGTCATGTACCCACTCTTCACCCAAATCAACGTCTCTGCCTATGCACCGACGATGCGGGAGAAGTACTACCGACTCTGGCGTACTTACGACTGGATGGCCGACAGCTACGCCGCCCCACGTGTTGATGGAGTCTACACTCGTGTCCCTATCGTTTACGTGCACGGCAACGGCGGCTCCTACTACTGCGCGCGTTCTCTGGCTCGCTTTGTTTATGAGGCCAACACGCGCCTGCGGCAGCAGGCGATGCGCGACTACCGCCGCCACGTGAAGAGGCAGCTATTCCAGGAGTACCGCGCCAACGAATCGCTCGAGGAACCGGAGGAAGGGATGCGCATTCCAGCTTGGCTGCAGCACCGTGTGGAAGAGAAGCTAGTGCGTGAGGAGGTACCGTTGCTTGGTGTGGAGGTCTTTTCCGTAGACTTTTTGGAAGAGTCGAGCACTCAGTCGGTCCCCATTACCGTAAAAGAGGCCCGTTTCCTAAACCATTCCGTCCACCTTGTTGTGGAGGGGTTCCTGCGCACCTACACTGACGTCCTCGCGGCGCCACCAGTGACTGTGTTTGACAGCGAGACGCTCGGCAAAAACGACACACATCACACGAGCCCTACCGCGAAGGTCCCCGCGGCCGCCAAGAAGCTCCTGAAGGAAGTCGAGAAGGAGTACTCGAGAAGCGTCTGCAGCCACGCATCCCTTCTGGCGAGCGGGAAGGAGTGCCAGCAGGCGAAGCACCTGATGAAGCGATTCTCCACTCTCGAGCGGGTGCGGGCGGAGGTGCAGCGGGTGCAGCAGCAAGGCATCTGGATCTGGGCCGAGTCACTTGGAGGCGTGACAACACTCTTGGCCGCCATCTTGGCTCCGCATCTCTACGCAGGTGTGATCATGGTCGGGACACCGATACACTACCCGCCGCTATTCTTCGATCACGCTAGCGTCTGGCTCTACGAGATCATCGATGCAGTGGTGTTGCAGCGCTACCCCGCCCCGGAAGATGTAAAGCGAGTATCCCACAGCAGCATCACCTGGAAAGACATGGTAGCCGACGCAAAACATCCAAACGATCTCCTCTTCGATCTCCGTGCCGTGCCGCCCGCCGAGCTTCACCTTCGTCTACGCAACCTCACACTGCTCAACATCAACGGCGGCACGTTGGACGATGTTGTTCCCTCTATCTCCGGATACCTGCAGCGCTCCACGCCCCGCCCACCTGGTACACTGGTCAATCGTAGTCTCCTCGTGCAGGAGGGCGGGTATCGACGCGACATCTCCACTGAGACACTCCGCGGCTGCGCTACCGCCATGGACCATCGCGGTCTCGTGTACGCTCTTCAGTTCTTGCAACATTCTGCCGACTCGCTGGTGCAGGCGGCGCTGTTGCCAAACGCCAATGCGTACTTTGGTCATGAGAAGAAGCTTCCGTCTCTGCGCCGCGATCGGCTGTTCCCCACCGTGGTGGAAACCCTTGACACGCACCGCTTTGACGAGCAGCGGCTCGAGCACATCTTCATGTCCTCCGTGCGCGACTCGATAACTGGCAAGTATGTGAAGGAGACGAAGTTCCGTGCGTTATCGGAGCAACTGAAGCAGTTGTGCGTAGACAGCGACGTACCGATCGACTACAACGACTTGCCAGCGTACGACGAGGCGGACTCGAGCAGCGGTTACTACAATGGCACGGAGTTGCTGAACGTGCTCATGGGTCTGACGACGCTGGCGCCTGAGCAGGTGTTTGTGCCGAACATCCAGCTGTTCTACGACCAGGAGCGCGAAACACCGATTCTCGGATCCGAGGTGCATGAGCGGGCAGCAACGCTACTGCACCTGCCGACGACGCAGAAGAGTACCAAGTCGATACCCGGACGAACACTACAGACGGCCGTCAGCTTTTCCATATACCGGCAGATGAAAAAGCGCCGCCATCGAACCTGGCTATGGCCACGCTTCTGCATGCTAGTGGCCAGTGACCAGGGCCTAGGAACGACACGCGCGTATCTCCAGTATGACAAGATCGACCTATCCGCCTTTGCCGACCACGCTAGCAGTCACTCGCTGCCGCGGTTGCTGCGTGGCTTCGGTGGTGGAGTACAGGTGCACACACAGCCTGGCTACGCGCTGGTGCGCGGCGTGGATAGCGCTTTGCTGGAGCCGCAGCTGCAGGTGCGCACCGATGACACGACAGAGGTGTTTCCGCTAGTCATGTGCGGCTCACTGCACTCCTTCTACCTTGCCCTGCGCGGTCATGGCTCGCTGCCAGCCGACGAGCCGGAGCATCAGCTACAGTATTTCTACGGGCCGTTTCACAAGAACTTGCACAACTTCACCTACCGCTGGAAGCCTTTCAGCACTTACCCGCCCTTGCTCAATGAGACCTATCTTATTTACACTCTTAGTGACAACCGCGGCGCTCGCCCAGAGGTGCAGCTGCCTACCTATAGCATGCTGCAGCACGCCTCGCTTGGGTCGCCTGAGTACTGGGTATGGCTGCTGGTGCTCTGGCCGCAGCGGTGGCTGGCGGCCTTCTCCATGTACACCGGCATTGTTCGCCTCGCTGGCGCGTCCGTGGTTCTCTTCTTCACACTGTTCATCGTTCTCGGTATGATGGATGAGAAGATATGCGCAACCCAGTCTCTGAAGATGGCTCTGTGGCGGCGCTCTCCCTTTCGGCGCATTCGCGTCTTACCTCCATTGGTGGGCATGATGATGATGGGGCTCGTGCTGGAGGTGGTGACAGGTCTCTGGGCATCAACAGCACTGAGGGTGTGCCTCTCCACCGATCCCCCGCCGAACGTGACGGAGGCTGAAATGACGGCACACATGAGCATCTGGGAAAAGTTCACTCTGGTCGCGTTGTACGGCATTTCGCCGAGCTACCGCGCCTGCCGCTTCTCCTGGATCGTGATGCAAAGTGTACCAGTGTGGTCTGTGTTGGTGGAGGAGTTGGCCACCATCTACCTCGGCTTTGGCATAGCAAGCGCCTTACTTGTGCTGGTCTTGGGTTACCTGGCTGCAGTCGGTGCCATTACGTGGCCGCTTCGCCGGCTAGTTCTGCTCCCGCTCCTCCGCTCTGCACCGGCGTTGCTGGCGCTGCTTCTCGGGTTGGGGTGGGCAGCGCCAACGGTCCTGCTACTGAAATGGCCGTCCTTCCCATTGTGCTTTGTGGACGTCGTCGCCGCCAGCCTGTTGGCAGTTCCGGTGTGGATGCTACCTCGTTGGACACGCCCTGGGTACGACTACCGCCTCGTATTCCTTTTCTTCTCTTTGGCCTGCATCTTCCCGTCACACTTCAACGGCCTCGTTCTGACGATACGCAACGCCGTCATGCTGCGCAATAGCCCTGCCGCTTTTGCAGACGCAGAGCGCTACACCCCCAGCCGACCGCAGCTCATCGTCTTCGGCGTTGTGCAGGCAAACTTAGCCTGCGCCTACACGTCGTTGTTTTTCATCCTCCGCAACGAGGAGACTCTCCAGACGGCGGGCAGGAAAAAAGAAAAGCGTGCAAAGACATCTGCCTCGACGCCGCAGTCAGAGGTGAGCGACGGCTACGTACTGGGTGACGTGGGCCGTCGCGCTCCGCGCTTGCGCTCACTCGTCGAGATGCTGAACACTACTTTTATCTTCGTCAGCGTGTGGGCCTCTGTCGTCGCCATGCGGCGGCCAATCGAGGGCGCTACCTCCCTGCTGAGCAACATGACACTTCTGGGATACCTGAGCACTTACCTGCTCAGGGAGCTGTAGTCTTTATCCCCCCCCCCCCATCTTCACGGTGACATGAAAAGCGGGAGGGACAAGGAGAGAGAGAGACTTACAGCGAGACTACGCGTCCCCCGGGTGCACAACCGAGACGATTGCTGTGTCTTGTGTATGTTGAAAGGTGAGACGCACTCGCTGCTAATCCCTCCCATCTCCCCCTATGCGGTGCTTCTCGAACTCTCTCTCTCTGATCCCCCTCTCCTCATCTTCTACTGTACTTTTCTATCTCTCCCACGTGTACTTCGCTTAGGCAGCGCCTGGGTGCATGGCCTTTTGGTTAATTCGCTTATGAGTTTGCCCTTTCTTATTCTTTCTCAGCATTCTCACCTCATCGCCCCCGTCGCTCTTTCGCTTTCTCTGTGGAGTGAAAGAGGCTGAAAGTTAAATATTTGATACTTTTATGAGAGAGAGAGAGAGACAGCTGTGCCTGTGTTCATCAATATATATGTATATATGTATATATGTATACATATGTATGCATGTACACGTGTGTGTGTGTGTGTGTGTGTGTGTGTGTGTGTGTGTGTGTGCATACATATGTATATATTTGTATGTGTAATTTTTTATTTTCATGGGTTTATGCCCGCATGTGTGTGTGTTTGGGTTTGTGTTTGTGTTTGTGTGTCTACTTTGACGTTGGACTGCGAAGGCAGCTCCACATCTTGTGTGTATGTATTGGAACAGAAGAATGCAGCAAACCATACGAATGATTATATGCATATATGCATCTCTGTAGAGAGAGAGAGAGAGAGCGAAAGAGCTGTTAGAGTGAGGAAATGCACCAGCATAGTGTCACCTAAGCCCACGAGGGGATGATGACGTGTGAACTTCTTGGCGGTGCTGACACATTGACTGCTCCTAGGCCTGAAGTCGGAGGTGAGGACTCCTGCTGACCCTCATGAGCCGGTCTCTCATTGCGCCCCCAGCCGTCTCACTACCACCCCCAACTCGTCCAACTCCTTCTCTTCGCGTTGCCCCCTTCTACTGCTCCTCCGTGCCCTGCTAGAGCCGCACACAGCACTCAACGACAAAGGTGAGATTAGTCCCATAGAGGACGGGAAAGGTGGAAGGACCTGCTCTCCTGTCAGGAGGTTACCATCGCCCTTTTCACTTCAACAGCGTGCATCTGTCCGCCCATCTAGTCCATTGAGCGCCTGCGTTTTCGTTGGCAGCCCTGACGGGCTTTGTGTTTTCTTTCTCGTTCCTCACAAGCAAATCGTGCATCTTCATTTTCCCGCCACCACGGCATCGCACATATCCCCAGTATAGGCGCGAGCCAAAGGCAAGTCTTCCGTTGATGACCCCAAATATTGTACACTAGCCTGCTTCGCCTTACTGCTTTCGCCTGTAACCTTGCCTCCCTCCACCCAGACGCACATTAGTGCCTGTCTCTCGACGTGCACAAAGTGCTTCATTTCTTTTCGCGCTCGTGTACCCCTTTCGGCCTCTTTCAAGAAGGTGGACGCAAGCATGGCGACGCGGCTGGAAAGCGGGACGAGGGTGGGGTGGCTGTTCAACTACCACCCCACCACCGAAGTGCTGCAGGAGGATGAGGACGCTATCGCCGGCGAGGGGGCGCAACGCGCGGCGCTCGTGCTGCTCTTCCAGGACCTCGCCGGTGACACCTTCTGCGTGCACCTTCACTTCGATCCGTACATCCTCGTCCAAGCTGTGGAGGGCCACGAGCGTGAGGTAGAACTCGGCCTCATGTCTACCTTCGGTCCGCAGATCATCAGCAAAATAGTTGCGGTGGAGAGAGAGGACCTAGACCTCGTGAACCACCTGAGTGGCAAGAAGCGCGTCTACCTCAAAGTAGTCTTCCGAAACGTGCAGGACCTCACGACGTTGCGTGGGCAAGTAGAGAAGATCGTCAAACTCAACGCCTCTCTCAGCTCCGAGAACCCGCTGCGGAACCAGTTCAGCGGCTCGCTTAGCGATGCCATGGCGAAGCCGTTCGTCGAAGATTCCCTTTACAGCGCAGCCGGTAGCAGTCGGTGGATGGACTGGGTGCAGGACATACGCGAGTACGATGTGAAGTACCACATGCGCGTTGCCATTGACATGAAGGTATACTGTGGTCTCTGGTACGACGTGACGGTGACGGAGGGTGAGGCACGGGTTGAGCGGTGCGACGATAGCCGCTACGCACCAGCCATGCCACGCGTCATCGCCTTCGACATTGAAACGACAAAGGCGCCTCTGCGCTTTCCGCAACCGGAGGTAGATGAGGTGTACATGATATCGTACATGTTGGACGGCCGTGGCTACCTGATCGTCAACCGCGAGATCGTCACGGAGGACATCGCACCGTTCGAGTACACTCCCAAGCCCGAGTACGAGGGCTTCTTCGACACCTTCAACGAGGAGAACGAGGCAGCGACACTGCGACGCTTCTTCGATGAGATGCGCAAGTACAAGCCGAATGTATACGTCACGTACAATGGTGACTACTTTGACTTCCCTTTCCTCCACGCCCGCGCACTGCACCACGGCATGCATATGCACAAGGAGATCGGCTTTACACAAATGGTCGACGGTGCCTTCTTAAATCAGCAGATTCCTCACCTAGATTGCTTCTACTGGGTGAAGCGAGACTCCTACCTGCCGCAGGGAAGCCAAGGCTTGAAGGCGGTTACAAAGTACAAGCTGGGCTACGAGCCGATCGAAGTCGATCCCGAGGATATGCTCCCTCTCGCGCAATCGCAGCCCCAGCGCATGGCGTCGTACTCGGTGTCCGACGCCCTGTCGACGTGGTACCTCTATCAGAAGTATGTCCACCCCTTCATTTTTTCCCTCGCCACCATTATCCCGATGCCACCAGACGATGTGCTGCGCAAGGGCTCTGGCGGCCTGTGCGAGTCGCTGCTCATGGTGCAAGCGGAGGCGAACAACGTCGTGTTTCCAAACAAGAAGGAAATTGTGCGAGAGCGCTTCTACGAGGGCCACTTAATCGACACGGAGACGTACATTGGCGGGCGTGTGGAGGCGCTGCGCAGCGGCGTGTACCGCTCTGATATTCCCATGACGTTTGACATGAATCCTGACACCTACCAGAGTCTCATGGACGATGTTGACGAGGCGCTCCGCTTTGCCCTCGAGGTGGAGAACGGTGTGAAGGTGGAGGAGGTAACGAACCTGGAGGAGGTAAGGGCGGCCGTGCTCGCCAAGCTGACGAACCTGCGCAACCGACCGCACCAGCAAGAGAAGCCGTTCATCTACCACCTTGACGTCGGAGCCATGTACCCCAACATCATCCTCACAAACCGCCTGCAGCCGTACGCCATTGCGCGGCCAGACGTGTGTGCCGGATGCTGCTTCAATTCTCCGAACAACGAGGCGCAATGCAAGCGCGTCATGTCGTGGAAGTGGAGGGCCGAGCTCTTCACCGCCGGCCGCTACGAGTTTCAGCGGGTCAAGGCCCAGCTGGAGAACGAGTCCTTCGCTGCCGGCGTGATTGAGCAGGCGAACCTCGCGGCAGTGCAGAAAAAGGCTTACGGCAATCGAAAGGGCAATGTGCTGGAGGGCACCTTGTACGAGCGGAAAGACGACTGGCGAAAGAACCAGAGAAATCGCAACAGCAGCAGCAGCAGCGGCGGCGGCGGGTACCGGCAAGAGTCACGGCGGCAGCAGCGCGAGGCCGCCGACGCGCTTCTCCAGCGTGAGTTTGGCGCCGATCGCAACGGCGTCAGTGGTGACTCCGACTCGGACGATGACGTGGACGGTCCAAAGGCGTACCACAAACTTACGGAGAACACGCAGTTCAACATGCTCAAGCGGCGGCTCAGCGAATACAGCCGAAAGGCCTACGGAAAGATTCACGAGACACGCGAAGTGATGCAGTCGAACGTGGTGTGCCAGCGCGAAAACTCCTTCTACGTTGACACGGTCCGCCTCTTTCGAGACCGCCGCTACGAATACAAAGCTGCGCTAAAGATATGGAAAAAGAAGCTGGACGCCGCGAAGGACGCGGATGAACGCAAGTTGTGCCAGAGCCGCTGCGTGCAGATGGAATCGCTGCAGCTGGCGCACAAATGCATCCTCAACTCGTTTTACGGCTACGTGATGCGGAAGGGCTCGCGATGGTCGAGTATGGAGATGGCAGGTATCGTCACATACCTCGGTGCGACGCTGATTCAGATGGCCCGCTCGCTTGTCCAGCAGATTGGTGTAACGCTCGAGCTCGACACGGATGGCATCTGGTGCTGCCTTCCCAATACCTTCCCTGAGAACTTTACGTTTACCACGACAAATGCGTCCAAGCCGCAGATATCCATCTCCTATCCGTGTGTGGTGCTGAACAAAATGGTGCACGATCGGTACACAAATCATCAGTACCAGAACCTTCTCAGCACGGGTGTCTACAGGACGCACAGCGAGTGCTCGATTTACTTTGAGGTGGATGGTCCGTACCTTGCCATGTTGCTGCCTGCTAGTCGCGAAGAAGGCAAAAGCATCAAGAAGCGCTACGCCGTCTTCAACCCAGACGGCAGCTTGGCAGAGCTCAAAGGGTTTGAGCTGAAGCGCCGCGGGGAGCTGATGCTTGTCAAGGACTTCCAGTCGCAAGTCTTCCGTCGCTTCCTCGACGGCAGCACGCTCGCAGACGCCTACGCCTCGGCGGCTGTCGTAGCGAATGCTGCGCTTGACATGCTCGAGTCCAAGGGCGAAGGCTACGATACAGAGGAGATCCTGGAGAAGATTACGGAGAGCAGCAACATGACGCGGCGGCTCTCCGAGTACCCCGAATCGCAGAAGTCTCTGGCCATCACGACGGCACGGCGCATTGCCGAGTTTCTGGGACCCCAAATGGTGAAGGATAAGGGCCTGGCGTGCCACTTCATCATCTCGCGCATGCCGGCCGGCCGCCCTGTCACAGAGCGAGCGATTCCCGTCACTATTTTCCGCGCGGACCAGGCCATTCGCACCCACTTTCTGCGCAAGTGGACCGCCGACACGACGGTTCCGTCCGAGCTGAATTTGAAGGCACTGCTGGACTGGGACTATTACATTGCGCGCTTTAGTGCCTGCGTGCAGAAGATCGTCTCTATCCCGGCAGCGCTACAGTCACTGCCAAATCCAGTGCCACGCGTGGCGTATCCGGACTGGCTGGAGAAGCGCATTCGGCACAGTAACTCCCGTTACCGCCAAGTCTCACTTCGCAGCATGCTGTCCAAGGTGCAAAGCAAGAGCGAGGGACTGGGTGGCAAGTTTTCAGCGGCGGCCGCTGCCACTACAATCAATGTGGATGCGGTGGAAGATTCGACGCAGGGGAAGCAGGGCGGTGGCGCAGACGCAGGAAAAGGACAACTGCAGGACTTGGAGGATATGATGGGCAGAACAGGCAGTGGTATTATAGGCCACGCGGCGGCACCACAGATAACTGAAGCTGTCCCTGCTGGTGAACAGCGGCGTGCCACAGAGGCGGTCCCTGAAACGGACTGGGATGAGGACGACGTGGAATGTGAAGGGGAGTCAGACACAGACATGCAGCGAATCCAGCGCGAGGCGGATGCCAAGATGGATGCACTGGCGCATGATGTGAAGCAGCGCTACTTTGCGCCAAAGAGCACCACCACGCTTGACGCAGATTTTTTTGCCGACCTTGGCACAAAGCAGTGGCTGATGCAGCGAAAGGACACGTGGCTGCAACGAGCTCGCCTACGCAAGGAGCTGGCCCTCGAGAACGACCTAAGCGAGATCGGCCCAGGTGGGGAGGGCAGTGGCACAGTGTTTTCCGGGGTAGCCTCTGCGCCCGATGTCACTGGCGTGAACAGTCACTTCATTGACCTCAAGTCACGCGCACTGGCAACCGTGTGGAATGTACTCGAGGTGCGCGAGAATGAGGAGAGCCCGGGAATTTTGCAGGTGCTTGCAGCGCTGGGTCACAGTCTGCACTCCTTTCGCGTGCAAGTGCGTCGTACAGTCATTGTCGATGCGGACCCGGCGCTGAGCCTGGAGGGGTTGGACGCCGCTGAGGTCAGCGGCCGCGTTCTGCCGCGGCGTGCTGCGGCGGGTCGCGTCTACCAGGTCGATGTCCCACCTGGCGAAGAGGGAGAGCGGCGCCTCAATGAGCTGCACGTGATGGAGAGCGTTCACCAGATCTATGAGGAGCACCGCTCTCGCGTGGACACGTTTGTCGAACAGCTCGGTTGCTGTGTCTCCGTCGACTCGGTGCGACACCTGCACAACGCGCGCCGTCGCCCACCGTCGCAGCGAGAGATCTTTGGTATAGATGAGATGAATATGCACGCGCACACGAATTACCTGAGCTGTGGTGCCACCGGCCGTGCTGTGTTCGTGTTCCATGCGGTCACAGAACAGCGTGGTCTGATCGCTGTCGTTTCTCCACAGACCAACACTGCCCTTGTTGTCTTTATCCAGCCAGCGGAAGCTGCAAAACCCGTGATCAACTGGGGCATCATTTGCGAGGAGAGCGCCAAGCGGCTGCACACGACCACGCCCGAGCCGATTCATGTCACTTCCGAGGTGGCGGTGGACCAGCGGGCGGCGTGGCGGCAGGTCTACCAGCACCTGAGCGCTGCTCTGGAGAGTACAAAGGCACCTCTTCTAGCAGTGCTGCAGAGTTGCCTGCCCACGTCGACCCTCCTACAGCAGCGCTCGTTGCCTGTGGGACTGCCATACCTGCGCATTCTAGGCGCTGCAGAGGATGAGCGGCTGCTGAGCGACCCGTTCCGCTGGACGCGTCTGCTGGCGCGGCGGCTGTTCGAGCGCTTCTTCGCGTCGTTATTGTGGGTAGAGGAGCGGCTGGCGCTGAGCCGTATCTCCGGCATCCCGCTCTGCAACATTGCTCAAGACAGCTGTGTGCATGTACTGGATGTGCTATACATTCGTGCCCTGCATCGGCGCAATCATGTGCTGTGGTGCAGCAGCGACCCTCTCATCACCTTCGACACCGTTGAGGAGCGTCCGCGCGAGGTGTGCATGGCCGGCGGCTACGCTTCGTGGTGCGTCGAATTCGGCCTCTCTCGCCTGGACGTCGTTGCACTTCTTTTCTCACAAACGATTGAGGAGGGAGATGACCAGAACGCGCGGGTCTTGTCTGACCGTGGTGTATCCACGCACTTCAATATCCTGCGTGATCTGGTAGCCGACGTGCTAGGGCAGGCTGTGGACAACATCCTCGCCGACACACTCCTGAACAACGTGGCGCGGTGGCTGCGCGACCCGCTGTCCTCCTGCTACGAGCCGCGCTTGGTGGAGCTTCTCAGTAGCCTTGCACACCGTGCCCTCACGGGCATCCTGCTCCGCCTCGCCAAACTCGGCGGCCGTACCGTAAAGGTGGACGGCAGCTCTGTCACCGTTCTCACCTCAAAGTACTCACTACAGGAGGCAGTGAGCTTCGCAAGCTTTTTGACGGCCTCGCTGCAGGACCAGCCGATGCTACTGCTGCTCTCCCTGCAGCCCCTTCGATACTGGTGTCCATACATTGTGCTCGATCCTCGTGACTACGCCGGCCTGTTCATTTTCGCCGAGGACGCGATCAAGTTCATGAAGGGCGAGGAGCCGACGCGAGCCGATCTGCACGTAGCGCATCAGCTCACGATGGCTAGCCGACTGCCCAACCGCGTCCGAAACACCTTGGTGGCGCGGGTTGTCGGCACTCTCTACCAGCTGAACGAGATAGTACACCGTGTCTACTGCCACACTGTGGCTGATCACACTGTTACGCTTGCTACGCGACATAACCAACTGACGCGGCGCGTGCTAGAGGACTCGCAGAGACTTTTTGAGGATGTCATGCAGGCGGATATCATGGATGAGGTGCAGCGCATGACGGACGCACGTGACCTGTACACCGAGGAGGAGCACACGGCTCACGAGCGTGGCGAGCTGACGCTCTGGTCCAGCGGCGCCGTCGGACTCGAGTACGCGAAGTGTGTGTGCCGTGTGCTGGAGCTCATCCCATGCAACGGGGCCGTCGGCAAGGTGCGCAACAATGCCATGCGCCTCTGCGGCATCAGCCCCTTCTCTGCCCAGTCACAGTTCCAAACCGACCCGTTTCTGGCGCATCGCCTTCAGCCCGTCACGTGCAGCTTCTGCAACTCGCACATCTCTATCGATTTGCTCGTGAGACGGAAGTCAGCGGCATCGCCTTTTACGTGCCCGGCGTGTGCGGCCCCGATTGCCGCCGTTGCTATGGAGGGAACACTAGTTCGTCGTGTTAGCCAGCTGCTACGAGTCTACACTCAGCAGGATTTTGTGTGCACAAAGTGTCGCGAGATGATCACAACGTACGTGGGTGAAAGGTGCTGCGGTGCGCTAGTCGGCAAGGCCGCGCCGGTAGAGGGCGAACTCCGGGCACTGCAGTACCTTGCGAAGATCCAAAGTTTTTCATGGCTTGCCGAGAGCGTAGAGACGGCGCTTTTATGCACTTGAACACTCTCTGTGAAGTTGTGCTGTGACGGTACGTGTGCGGTGCTTCTTTTTTTTCTCTCTCTTGTGCTCGTGTATTCATCGCGCACCGCAGACGCCGCAAAAGACACTGTCTGTTCTATGTTTATTCTCCACCTCGGCGGGGCGGGAATTGACCAGCTCTCATTTACGCGCACACCAACCCATTGCACACACGCAGACACCACTCCAGAGTTATCGATGACCGAACGGGCAAAATAAAATAAAAACAACATGGAAAGAATGAAACGGCAGCCACTTACGAGGCCAAAGCCCCCTTGTCCTCTTCTCACTCCATCCAAAGAGCACCAGAAGCATACGCCTATACGTATTGTTCACAATAGACACTAACGAAGCGGTATATAGAACTGGCTTGGGCGTGGCGACCTGGCGATGCATTTGCTCAGTGCGCGCCTTGCGCCACATGACTCCGTCCAGCCTTGAAGCCTGGTAGATGCCTCTCCGTCGAGCCTCTGCAGGTTTTATTTTTAGTTTCTTTTTTTCCTTCGTTCATTATGTGTGTGTGTGTGTGCCTCTCTTGAGGTTTGATGAGTGTCGTTGATACGATGGTACACCCCAGGATGGAAACAAGCCAACACTGTATGTCCGATTGCGGAGAGAAACAGCAATGCGCGTCAAACAACACGCCCTGTTTCTTTGGACTCACTCACCGTGTGGAAAAACGAAATTCTCCCGTGGAGCTCAGCTTCTAGTCCACAGGTCTCCCCGTTGTACTGCACGTACGAGTAAGTGGGAGGCACGACCCTCTTGGCACATGCGTTCTACTAGCGAGGGTGCGCTGTCCTTCGGCTGCAGACAACGGTCTTGCTGCTTCCAAGTGCACCTGCATCGTTGCTGCCTACACGCCATATCGCATCCTTTGTTTCTCTCCCTCTCTCTGTGCATTTGGCCGCCTGTGCTCTACTCCCCCCCCCGCTTGCATCCTTTCTTGCATGCTGCTGCTCTTCCCGCTTCTTCTTCTTCGCCTACGGGGCCAACGGGCACGCCCAACTACACATGCACGGGCAGACTTTTGTGTGTTAAGTGCCATTGGAGAAGGATCAGTTGGTGTTCTGTTTTAAGATGGCCGATACGCACCATGTTGCGCCTTACCCTTCTTCTCCGACTACGACCCCGGCACATTATGTTTACTCCCCCGCCTCTTGCAAAGCGCACAGGCAAGTTCAGGTGTAAAGTGTGCCAGCGCTGTTGGTTCTCCGATGAGGTGTGGGTGACCAAAACGACCCAGCGGGTGTACCAGGGCGAGTCCTGCGAAGCGTGCGGGACAACGAATAAGCCCTACTACGTCGGCAGACCAGAGGAAACCATCTTTAACAGCTGTCACACTCCCCATCCCGTAAAGCGCGGCGTCTCCTCCTCTCGCAGCGAGCGCAAGCTGCGACACTCACGGTTTGACTGGCGAGTCCAGAAAGGTCGGCACTGAGTTCGACTCGCTTTTCACCTCTCCGTTTCTACTTAGGGAATTTAGGTCGGTGGTGGTCTGTTGGAGTTTGCACATCAAAGCGACTTCTCGACGTACTTCCTTTTCCCTTTTCTGCGTACACTCCTCAGCGCGAGGATGAGGTGAGGCCTGGCCAACACCCCATGTCGTGCCGTATCCTCTTTTTTGACGGCTCGGCTACCGTGTGTAAGCCAAGGGCATGTAGAACGGGGCGTTCTTTGATCCCCTCACCCCTGTTCTTCGTGCTTTCCTGTCACACACACACACACACACACACACACACAGAGAGACGAACATGAGAGCACACTCGCCTCATCTAACACGAAAAAAAGAGCGTATGTCAGACGCTAATGGAATCAGCGTGTCTGGGTTATGGTTCTGGATGTCGTACTATGAGTCTGCTTCCTCTCTCCCTTAGGGGAGATCATATGCGCAGGGATCAAGGTTATCCCAACTTCCTGAATGCCTTGAGCTTGTATCATCGCTTTTCCTTCTCACATTCCCTGTCCTTCATGCATTTTATGCCCCCCCCCCTCCTCAAAACTCTGCCGACATTTTCTTCTTTCACTACTCAATGTTACTGGACTCCTCGGACGCATATACACATAACCTTTCACGGGAAAAAACAATATGTTCTGCCGATACGCATAACAATAGCCACGTTTTACGCCAGAGAAGAACGAACGAAACCCTGCTGCTTCACTCGTAGCTGCGCACTATTCCCTCATCTAACGCATTTCATACCATAACATCGACTTGCTCTTCGTCTTGCCACTCTTTCTACCTCTCTCCGCTGCCGGCATCATGTCTCTCCGTCTCCCAAAAAATGAGCTTGAGGCGCACATCTATCTCTACCTGAAGGATTGCAAGTACACCAACGCCGCTCAGGCGTTGGAGGAAGTTAATCCGAAGGCTGTGACGTACTCTCGCAAGATTAGCGTCTCTGCCCTCACTATCGCCTCCCAAGCGTCAGCGGCTGCCATGGACTCCGACAGCCACAGCGACGATGACGAGCCCGTGAGGAAGCCGGTGGCCAAGAAGCCTTCGCCGAAGATGGCCCCCAAGAAGGCCCCGGTCGCTGACAGCGACAGCGACGACGACGAGCCCGTGAGGAAGCCGGTGGCCAAGAAGCCTTCGCCGAAGATGGCCCCCAAGAAGGCCCCGGTCGCTGACAGCGACAGCGACAGCGACGACGACATTCCCGTGCACAAGCCAATACCGGCCAAAAGGCCGGTTACAAATTCGAGCTCTGACGACGACGACGACGAGCCCGTGAGGAAGCCGGTGGCCAAGAAGCCTTCGCCGAAGATGGCCCCCAAGAAAGCCCCGGTCGCTGACAGCGACAGCGACAGCGACGAACCCGTGAGGAAGCCGGTGGCCAAGAAGCCTTCGCCGAAGATGGCCCCCAAGAAGGCCCCGGTCGCTGACAGCGACAGCGACGACGACGAGCCCGTGAGGAAGCCGGTGGCCAAGAAGCCTTCGCCGAAGATGGCCCCCAAGAAGGCCCCGGTCGCTGACAGCGACAGCGACGACGACGAGCCCGTGAGGAAGCCGGTGGCCAAGAAGCCTTCGCCGAAGATGGCCCCCAAGAAGGCCCCGGTCGCTGACAGCGACAGCGACGACGACGAGCCCGTGAGGAAGCCGGTGGCCAAGAAGCCTTCGCCGAAGATGGCCCCCAAGAAGGCCCCGGTCGCTGACAGCGACAGCGACAGCGACGACGACATTCCCGTGCACAAGCCAATACCGGCCAAAAGGCCGGTTACAAATTCGAGCTCTGACGACGACGACGACGAGCCCGTGAGGAAGCCGGTGGCCGAAACAACTACTAATGACTCTGACTACGACGAAGTGCAAGTGCAGAAGCGACCCAAGGCACAGGAGGATGACGAGGAAGACGAGCCCATTCGTCAAGTCAACCGCACCGAGGGACAGTCAAACCATGGAAACTATGGCAGCCGTGGTGGTCGCGGTGGCTTCCGTGGAGGCGATCGTGGCGGCTTCCGTGGAGGCGACCGTGGCGGTTTCCGTGGTGGTGACCGTGGCGGTTTCCGCGGTGGTGACCGTGGCGGCTTCCGTGGTGGTGACCGTGGCGGCTTCCGTGGTGGTGACCGTGGCGGCTTCCGCGGTGGTGACCGTGGCGGCTTCCGCGGTGGTGACCGTGGCGGCTTCCGTGGTGGTGACCGTGGCGGTTTCCGTGGCGGTGACCGTGGCGGTTTCCGCGGTGGTGACCGTGGCGGCTTCCGTGGCGGTGATCGTGGCGGCTTCCGTGGTGGTGACCGTGGCGGCTTCCGTGGTCGTGGTGGCGCCTCGCAGATTGGCCTCAGCACGCCTGCGCTTAATTCCATGAACCAAAGCGTCAAACTTGGCAGTGACAGCGACTAGGCCGCTTAGGCGCTTGAGTGTGTGATGTCCCGATCCACGGAGATTGAGGCAGTAATAGGCGTTTCGCTGTGTGTGTGGGCGTGTTGGTGGGGAGTTGTGTTTGTACCGAACCGCTGTGGCATAACACCTAACCCTCGGGTTTTTATTTTTCTGTTGCGTCACCCACTGAAAGCAACACGAGGAAGAGCGCCATGGAGGGGAGGGGGCAGCGAGGCGAAACGAGGGGGGGAGGCGAACAGCGCATCGTAAACATATATATATATATATATCGTTTTTGGTTCTCTTTTAGGTCTATAATTATTAATCGCTAATGAGGCGCTCTCTTGTCCCACAGCGACACTCTCCTCATTTTTTTCCCTCTCGCTTGCTCAGGTCAGTGACCGCATCGCGATGCACCAACGTCTCTACGTGCGTGCGTGCGCGACTCTCATTCCCTACGTCCTCTTTTTTTTATCTGTTTCACTGTAGGTCAAAGTGTTGCCCAGCTCCTCTTTTGGTCACTGCTCCCTCCTTTCGTTCGTAGGCGCGTGGTCGCACTTTTGCAGGCGGCAAGGGAAACGTGAGTGACCGATTGCGGGGGGGAGTTAGAGGGGGACAGAGCACGTGCGCGCTTGTGTGTGCGTGTGTGCGTGTGCGCCAGCGTTGTGTCCATTCCCTCCTCTTTTTTTTCACTCCGCCTTTCTCGGGCACGCTGTCCTTCTTCTTTGCCTTCTGGACTGTGAGGAAGGAGAAGGACAGTATTTTTTCTCATACAGAAATGCGCAGAAAGGAGACGAACGATCAATATGACGGGTAATCAAAGACGTGAGCTGATTTTTTGTGTGAAAAAGTGCAAGCGATGAAGAGAGTTCTTGCAGCAGCAAGGCGGCTCTCTGTGTTTGCCCATGTCCAGCAGTGAAAGGTGAAGGAGCATGTCCATTTCCTCCTTGTGGGGGAGAGGTCCGACACCCAGTTCCTGTTGGCTCTTAAGAATCTCTGATAAGATGCACACAACAGCTCACGCGTATGGGAAGTCAAGGCGCTGCCAGTCACAAACTCTTGAGCCTTGCTTGAACAGGGTATGCCAGAAGAGCGAAAGGGAGGAGAGTTTTGGTGCGCCGTGCCACCGCTTGAATCAGCAGCGCCAACACACAGACGCACATAGGCTGCACGTTGTCAGCACTAGTGACAGCGAAGAACAGTGTGCTTTTACCTGCTCTCTCCGAAAGCCGCCACAAAGGTTTTTTTAGCGCAGCAGCACATTGAGGCCCCCCTTTTTGCTGCAAAACGCTCATTTTTTTCTTCCATCCGTCCCTGAGCTTTCCCTGCCTGAATGCCAAATGTTTATTATTCCACGCCACTGCCACCACTCTGCTTCGCTCTCTCCCGCGTCCCTGACTTTTTGAATCATCATCTTTCTTTGCGATTACCTTTATGAGGAAGTAAAGTTGGACAGGAGGCAAAGAGAAGCATTTATTTCTTCGTCTCTCTCTCTCGCGCGCGCGCTCTTCGTCCTTTTTTCGTGCCTCAGCAGCTCATGTCGTACTCCAAAGTCATGACTGGCAGCACGGCGGTAACGGGTAGCACCAAGTGCGGGACAAAGAGGCCTGGCAATTCATTGGGTACCGCCGCCACGTACGACAAGAGTCAGTACGACATCACCAACGTTACTTGGGGGACTCTAGAATCTCGCTTTGATGAGCTTATCGCGCTCATGGACACCCCCACCACTGGCGTCAATGCGCTAAAGGTGACCGCCGCGAATCGACAGCGTATCGGCAGCGCGATCGCGGCCCTTCTCGACAGGGCACAAGACGAGTGTCGACAGCTCCTGTTAGACGGGGATGCTGGCGCGGCAGAGAAGGCTGGTGTGCTCGTGCTGCGATTGCGAGAAAGGTTCTACAAAGCGAATCATGTAGAGCTGATTCCCGGCTATCTTCACCTTGCCCGTACAACGCAGTTTCTGAAGCGATACGGAGATGCGGAGGATATGCTGTCGCTTGCGCAGTACATTATGCTGAAGCACACCGACGAGGTCACAGTAACCATGAAGGCCGACCTGCACCAAGCATTCGGGCTCCTTTATGCGGCGGACAGCAAACTGGAGGCAGCGGTGCAGCAGCTTAGCCGAGCAATCTACTACCTCTCGCTCCAGCACGGGTCGCGACACGTTCTCACTTCATTCAGCTACTTTGATCTCGGCAACGTCATGGCGGCGAAGGCGAGCATGGAGAATGCAATGGCACTTTACGACGCTGTGAAGGAGATATGGTATGCACACTTGGTTACCGCGCTCACAGACGTCGTGGCACGCCGCAAGGATATGCAGGCCCAGCTGAAGTACACCGAGAACATACCGGCCCAGGAGCTGCGACAGGCTTGCTACGCCACAGCGCATGCCTTCGGCAGCGAGAACTTGGCAGATGCGTCAAAGATGCTGCACGGCATCTCTCGTATTCAGCAAAAGCGTTTCCACAACGTCCACCCCAGTCCCGTGCGAGCAGAGTTCATCCTGGGTCTTTTTCTTCTATGGACGGACAATGAGTCAGAGGCGCAGAGGCACCTGGTAGCTGCCCGCGCCGGCTCGCAGCACTTCTACGGCCCGCGCCACCCAGTCGTACAGGAGATCGAAGGCTGGTGCTCAAAGTTTGAGCTGGCTTACGAGACTACCGAAGACAATCTAGCCAAAAGTGAAGATATACCAATCGTAGAGGCAGGGGCGAAAATGCACAGCGACAGCGCTGAAGCTTCACATTCATGATGAAAGGCAGCAGGGAAACACTGACACGCGCATCATACCTTCGTTGTTTCTCCTGTCGTACGTCGAAGGTGCGGCGCGCCTTCTCGCTGGTGTGCCGCGTTCAGCTCCCTTACATCGTTGCTCAGCCAACTGTCTCTCACAGCTCTACAGCAACTCCCGCCCTTTGCTCTTGCTTCCTATCTTTGTGGGTTGAACCAAAGAGATTACTTGCGCTGTTGTGTTGTGTTGTGTGTGTGTGTGTACGGATGTCCGCTGGCGTTTGTACAACTCTGTTTTCACACGCACTCCCTCTCTCTATCTCTCTTCGATGTAACATACTCGCCGAAGTACGATGCACGTCTCAAGGGTTCGATGGTGTTGGTGTTGCTATTTGGCTCTCCTTTTCGTTGCATTTCCTTGCCATGGCCGCCGTCCTATCTATACTAACAGAGCAACGGAAACACAAGCGCAGAAGGCGCCGCCTAGTGGGAGAAGGGGTACGCGTTTACAGCGTCTTTGGATGCTTGGAGGGTCCGATGCGAAGGTATGCAATTGCGGTGGTGGGACTACACACAGAACAAGAAAAGATGCGGGAGGGGTATGGCAAACACTGTCATCATAGACTGCGCTTCCCTATTCGGTTTTATCCTCCATTTCCCTCGTTTTTTGTGGTCACTGCACCGACCCGCTCTCCCCCTTCTTACTCGCACATAGCCTCATGCGTTGAGCTGCGCTAAGAGAGCACTTTACGAGCACACCTTTTCATCATTCCCTCTCCTCGTCCCTCTCTTACCCACCTCTTCTGCTCCTGCCTACGATCAATTTTTGACGGCGCCCCTGCAGTAGTAGTTCTTATCGTACAACTTGTTGCCCTGTCTGGTACTCCTCCGACTTCTTCGCTCTTCCCTTCCTTTACTCTTTCACATCCTCGCCCACACTCGATCGCCGTTTGTCGCACTCGCGCCTTCGTTTCGTTTTTCTCAGCCTTTTAGTAGCATCTGTGTCAGAGCACGCCACCATGTCTGTCGACAAGCTCTACGACATTCAGTTCCAGCTGAAGTTTACGGCAAAGCAGTTTCTCAAGAATGCTAGCCGCTGCGAAAAGGAGCAGAAGCAGGAAATGAACAAGTGCAAACAGGCAATGGAGAAGAACAACATGGAAGGTGCCCGCATCTATGCCCAGAACAGTATACGCAAGAAGAACGAGGCGCTCAACCACCTGCGCCTGTCAGCCCGCATGGATGCCGTCGTGTCCCGACTAGACACCGCTATCAAGATGAAGATGGTGACCAAAAATATGGGTCAGATGGTAAAGGGCATGGACAAGGTGCTGCAGTCGATGGACACCACCAAGATCAGCAAGCTTATGGACACCTTCGAGCAGCAGTTTGAGACGATGGATGTCACCTCTGCCTACATGGAGAGTGCGATTGGCCAGAGCACCGCGGTCACTACGCCGGAGGACGAGGTGAACAACCTCATGGCTCAGGTCGCGGATGAGCACGGCCTGGACATCCGTGAGCAACTGAACGGCGACCTCCAAATCAAAAACGCCAACCTCACTTCGCAGAAGGAGGAGAAGCAGGTCGAGGAGGACGAGTTGGAGGCAAAGTTCGCACAGCTTCGCGGGCGATGAGGCAGCGCGGCCGAAGAAGAAAGGTGCCTTGGGATCCTGTATGTGTGCAGGGCGACACCAAGATGCACGCAGATGAACGCTAGAAGCGAGGAACAAGTAGACCTTAGCAGACACACACACACACGCTTCTTTTCTCTGCTCTCCACGATGTACGGAAGCGTTGCATGACCGACATGAGTGCGGTACGAAGCAATCCCAGTGTGGATGTGGCGGGGTAGTGCCACCACCCCTTTTCGTCTCATGTGCCCGCTGTTGGTGCCCCTTTCATTTCTGCTCTTTCGGTCGCTTGCCGAGTGAGCTGTAGTGCTTGATAGGGCTGCGCACGGGGAGCGCGTGGAGGGGAAGTAGTGGCAAAGAGCCCACAACAACAATGAAAAGAAGCGAAAATAAAGATTTGTGTGGCATCGTGTGACACTCAAAGCACAACAGGAAACAAAACTGCTCTGCTTAGGCATGGGTTGCCAGTGTACTCTTGCTGATGTCTTCTCGATAGCCCTGTTCTCTCGCTTTCTCTCTCTCTCCACGCTGCAGTGGAGGCTTTGTTTTGTTGTTTTATCGGTTGTTGAGCGTTTCTGCGCGTGCTGATGCGTAGGTAATGATATATTACGTTGCTACGTCCTTGTTTTACTCTGACCACTTCGCACACTTGATGTTGTTGACAGTATAGCGGGTTCTCTCATACTCATCTCTTCGTTGTGCTATACCATTTCTGTGTTTCTCTCTGTTCTGGTTTGTTTCCTTCATTTTCTCACTGTCAACTCGCTTTGTCTGCCTCTTACTCCTCTTTCTTTTCTGTTTCGTCTGCCTCTCGATGTGTCCTCGAGCTGCAGTATTGTGTTCACGTTTCGGACGGTTGCCTATCGGCAGGGCCATGCTACCCAGTCTCAGGTACGCGTGAGCGGGAGTCACACACGACCCGACACAAGTGCTAATTCCCCAAGCAGACAGACTGCGCCGGATCGCTGTCTTGCATGATTCTTTCTCTCTATCTGCTCTTTTTCTGTGGGTAGGCACCTGTGTGCTTCCCTAGGCGAAATAAGTGCTGCACAGGCAGGTGCACTTTTTGTTGCTTGTCGAGCTAGCCTTCTGCTCTTCTCGCTCTTCTCTCTTTTATCCACCCACGACTCAAATGCGCACAGGCGCTTTACCGCATTTGACTCGGCCTCTCTCTCTCTTGTGTTTCAGCACAGCGGTGACAATTCCCTTCTGGAGAAGCTCCTGAGAAACAGACGAATGCATAGCGGTGCAACGCTGTGTGCCATTGCTTCTTTTTCTCCTTCGCCTGTTTTCTCGTCGTGTTTGACCCTCGTCTCCTCCCGAGTGCAGGTACCTGTGGTGTGTGTGTGTGGTCTTCTCAAGCGGTCCACCTCCACTCCTCGCAACAACGGGGGCGGTGCACAAGTTGCCTTTAGAGCTCCTTATTTGGTGACTGGCGCTCTAAGTCTACAAGAGTAATGACCCCCTCCAATAAAAGAAAACGAATGAAAAGCGCAGCGTATATCTATATATAATGTCCTGCTAGTTTTTCCTTCTACTCCCTTCCACTTCTCCTTCTCTCCTCGGGAGTGGCATGCGCACCTCCTTTGGCCTTCATCCACCCCATCCTCGGTAGAGAGAGGCAAACACACACACGCACACACACGCACAAAAATACAGAAATAGTCTCACTCTAGCTTAGGTATCTGGTAGAGGAAGTAACGACAGAGAATACGACGCGACTCGACAACCTTGATAGATCGTGTTTGAACGAGAGGGTGGTAAATCTTACGTGACCCGCCATCATTGCGTGTTGACAACGAAGAAAGAACCTACTCGGTGGCTTGGACCGGTGTCTCCTCTGCTCTTCTCTGCTTTGTATGTGTGTATGTATGTGCTTCTCGGACCCATTTTTCGTATGTGCAGCTATTGCTCGCTGCTTTCCCTCTCGCTCTCGTCGCTTCACCATTCTGTCGCTCTCATTGGATTTCACTAGGCAGAGGGGGGAGGGTAAAAAGTCAGCCCTTCTCGGCTGCCTCTCTCACCGCCTGACGTATTCTCGTCATTTTGACATTGTGGGTGGTACGCCTCCACTTGTCTATCGTTCTCCCTGGTGACCGCGTGCATCTCCATGCGGCTGAGGTTTCATTCCTCTTTGCCCTCTCTGCCTCTCGCGCTCTCTTGTACGCGATTTGGTTTGTAAGTGCCACAGGGTACTCGCGGAAAGAAGCACCAAGTGAAAAAGCGCAGGAAGAAGCTTTTTTAAAAGCTAGCTTGACTAGCCTCAATTTGTGTCTGAGTGTGGTTTGGCGCGAGCGCTGAAGTGGGCGTGTGAGAAGCGTGAGTTCTTCCGTTTCCTTTCTTCCTGACAGCCACGCATGTGCACACGGAGCGACTATATACTATTTGTTTCCCTTGTTACAAGCTGGCCTGTAGCACGCTTCATTTGTTGGCTTTTGACTTTGGCTCTTTAATTTCGCTCTCTGTCTCCTAGGCTTCCTATACTACTTCACTGTGCGACTGGTTCTTCATGCAGGTGAGTCGCAGGCACATGCAGTGGACACCGCTGATCTCGTCGCGTGATCGCCGGGTGTCTCCGGTTGTGCGGTTTCGCAGTCCTCGTGTGGAGACGGTGGTGCGGCCAAAGGCAGTACTTACAACGCTTACTCTGCTTGGAGTCATCTATACGGCCAGCATCAGCGGTGGCTATGGTCTTGAAGAGTCCGTCAGGGCTGGCGGCCCGCTGCTGTCCATCCTCTTTCTCTGCCTCATCCCGTTTGTGTGGGGCATTCCCGTATCGCTGTGCGTGGCGGAACTCTCCTGCGCCATCCCGTCAAACGCTGGACCGATCATGTGGGTCAACTGTGCCTTTCCATCTTGGATGACGTTCATGACGGTGCTGTGGACGACCTTTTTAAATTTTGTAGACAATAGCCTGTACCCCGCTGTCTTTGCGGATTACTGCGCTACGTTGTTTCATCTCGGCTGGGTGGAAAGCGCACTCCTGAAGATCGCCTTCCTGTGGACGTGCGCCATCATCAACATCGTCGGCTTCACGCTTGTTGGCATCTTCAGCGTCAGCATCATGCTCATTACCATCGTGCCTTTCATTCTTATCTTCCTGCTGCAGCTACCGAAGGGCCTCAACTGGACGCGCATTACTTACATTCCGGACTACATCAACTGGGCCGCGTTTCTCCCCGTGGCTGCATGGAACTTCTCCGGATTCGACTCTGCCGGCAACGTCGTTGAGGAGGTGCAGAACCCGAACCCGACCTTCATCCGTGCGCTCATCCTCATGATTATCGCGGCGCTGGCCACCTACATCCCACCGATTCTGGCTGGTGCTTCCGTCGAGGAGCTGGCCAATGTCCCTTTCGAGCAGTGGGGCGACGGCTTCTGGGTGAAGGTCGGTGAGGCGGTCGGCGGGACCCCGATGGCGGTGATGGTCATGGTCGGTGGCGCCATCTCGACAATTGGGCTCATGACCACCCTTCTGGCGACAACGTCGCGATCACTCTCGGGAATGGGAACGCTTAACGCGTTTCCGTCGTTTTTTTCCAAGTGGCTGGAAAAGTACTCAGAGACTTATAAGACTCCGGTGCACGCCATCCTCGTCAACACCACTATCACATGCACTTTGTCCGTCTCTCTAACCTTTCAAACGCTGGTGCAGATCGACCAGGTACTCTACGCGTTGCGCCTCATCGTCATTCTCTCCTCCTTCCTGAAACTGCGTTTCACACAGCCGCTACTGGAGCGTCCGTACTGGGCGCCCGGCGGCAAGACTGCTGCCGTTCTGTGGGCCGGTGTCCCTATCACCTTCAGTGTGTTTCTCATCTTGATGGCTATGACAGGTGGACCGCTCATCTTCTACAGCAGCGTCTTCCTCATCGCCGGCACGGCTGTTGTCTCCTACGTCACCGTCCGCTTGTTCCGCTCCGATGGCTTTGAGGGGTCTCTGGTCGAGGAGTACGAAGACGCTGACAGGTCGACATACGGGACCCTTCTTGAAATGGAGCTCTCCGAGTGGCACTTCCTTCACCAGAGGCACTCGTTTATCGACGGCCCACCGCACACCGATGTCTCTCGCCTTCGCGCGTGAGTCATCCCTACAGCGGTGTTAATAAAGAAAAATGAAGAAAGGCGGTTGGCCCGTATCCCGCACACGTGAAGTGCGAAGGAGAATGCGCAAGGCCACATATCCATCAGACACCACGTCCGCTGCACCTCGTGTGGTGCTTTTCCAAGGAGCCGCACACTCCCCCCCCCTTTGTTTTTCGCTTTGCTTTTTCCTCTGCTGCTCTCTTCCTCTGAATAGTGCAAATTAAAGTGCTCTCTTCCTTTCCACTCGCCTTGAGAGCGTTTTGCCCAGTGCCTTCAACGCTCAGCATCCCCTCCCTCTTCTCTACCCCCACTCCCACATTTCCCTCCCCCCTCCCCCCCCCACCCATACACCTTAAGGTTTTGCAATTTGGCATAGCACACGCAAAGCCTTGTAAACCCGGGAACTCATCCACCTCCCTCCACTCTCCCAGCGTGGAGTCCAGTTGCCGTTCCGGAAGGGCAACTGGACTCCACGCATTCTCCTACGCCTTTGAGCGCATCTTCCCTATACTCCCACAGCGCAGCGTGCCAACTCCACCACTCTTCCCAACTCGTCATGCGCATGACCATCACCACACCGCCATTAAAGATGGGACGCGCGCTACGTGAACCCCGATCACCCACACGACAGCACTTACTACATGAAATGCATCGGTGGTGGCATCCTCGCCTGCGGTACGACCCACACCGCCGTGTGTCCCCTCGACGTGGTCAAGTGCAACATGCAGGTGTGCCCCGAGAGGTTCAAGTCGCTCGCGCAGGGCATTAGCCTTATCATGAAGGAGGAGGGCATCGGTGCCAACGGCTTGCTGAAGGGCTGGCTACCGACGCTGTGTGGCTACTCTGCCCAGGGCGCCTTCAAGTTTGGCCTCTATGAGTACTTCAAGGACTTCTACGCGAACATGGTCGGCCGGGAGAACGCGAAGAAGTACGAGGGTGTCATCTGGCTTGCCGGCTCCGCATCCGCGGAGTTCTTTGCTGATATGGGCCTGTGCCCGTTCGAGATGGCCAAGGTGAAGGTGCAGACGTCGCCGAAGGGCACCTTCCCAACAGGCATGCTCGCCGCCATGTCCGCCATGCGCGCCGACCCCTCTTCCGGCTTCCCCTACAAGTCGCTGGCACCGCTGTGGGGCCGCCAGATACCGTACACGATGGCCAAGTTCTTCTTCTTTGAAAAGGTTGTGCGCATGTTCTACGAGTACGTCTTCACGAAACCGAAGGAGCAGTACAACAAGGCCACGCAGCTCTCCATCACCTTCGCCTCCGGCTACATTGCTGGCGTAATCTGCGCCATTGTTTCGCACCCCGCGGACACCCTTGTCTCTGCCCGTGGTAAGACGAGCAACGCCGGCAAGTCGTATGGCCAAATCGCGAAGGAGATGGGCTACATGAACGTTTGCACCAAGGGACTCGGCACTCGCATCCTGATGATCGGTACGCTGACGGGTCTGCAGTGGTGGATCTACGACACGTACAAGACCACCCTCGGCATGGGCACCAGCGGTGGCAGCGGCAAAGAAGTAAAACGAGCGCTGATCAAAATGTGTTTAGCACCCCAAAGGTAGATGCTTGGGAAGACAGTAAGGCGGAGAGTAGGATTGGGACGACAACAAAAAAATCTCAGTTACTTCAATTTTTACCCATTACAACTGCCCTTTCCTCGAGTTCTACTGAAATAGAATGATAGCAGCGGCCTCCATCACAGTTGTGCTGACGCTGCACATTTCACTCAATGTGGCCGAAGAGACAAAGTGCAGGTCTCCTTTGGTTGTTGTGGTGGGCTGGGAGCCTGACGTTCTTCAGCCTCATTTCTTCTCTTTTTACTTCATGCGTAAAGCACATCCGCTCTTTTTTTCTCCCTTTCAATATTTGGAAACAAAAGGGCAAAAACGTTCGGCTAAGCGAGCGCTCGCCAATGTGCACGTGTGCAGGCCCAGTAATGGTCGAGGTGTGTTTGCCGGTTTGATCTCAAATCCACCTGCCTTTTACCCATTCCTGACGATTACATTTCAATCTAGCAGCCCCTTTTATTGTCCATCCGACCCTGGGCGTCCCCCCTCCCACATGGCTCTTCGGGCGCAAGAGGTGTGCAGCGTGTGGATACACACACGTGTGCCATCAAACGCCTAGAGACGATGAATAGTACATGTAGAGGATTTTCCGATCTTTTTTCCATATTTATTTTTTTATTGCTACTCCGTGGTGCTTGAATGCTAGTCACGACACGATGCCTCAAGTGAACAGGAGAGTACTACGCAAACTCTGATGATATACAGGCCTAGCATCACAGAATCCTCCCAGAAGTGCAGCGCATCGCACATTTTGTTTTTTTTTTCTGTCAGTGATGTCGTGGCCTGCTGAGGCTGCTCATGGTGGTGACTGCTTTTATCGTCGCGTGGCTCTGGCATCAATTACGTCCGGAGATGAGGCACTAAACCCCTGAGCTCCTTATTTATGTTTCCTCCACACTCGGGCGCATGTGAACAAGTCTCGCGAACAAAGGAACTGCGGCGCTTCGATCACACACTGTTGTTCTTCAATCCCCTCCCCACCCCCCGCTGCCACTGTTGCCCTCTTCAGACTCCGTTATCGCCAGTACACATCAGTTTTATTTTTCGAACTGTCTCATACAATGACTTAAACACTTACTGCTCACCCTATCCCTACCGCGCTTTCATGTGTGCGTTTTATTCTTTGCTTGTACTACACACAAGCTGCATGTCGCGGCGCTTTTCTGTGGTGACGTCTTGTGTGTTGGATGCCGCGTCACGTAGCTCCTTTCTGATAATATTTTCTCCCCCCCTTTCCTGATTGCTCTCTCTCAGCGTGGCTGCACCTCCCTGTCTCTCTCTCTTTCCCCTCTCTCGGTGAGTATTGGTAGCGCCTGATGCGTCTTCTTCTATCACCTAAGCTCCTCCCTTCTTCAATTTTGTTTTTTTGATCGCTCAGTGTTTCCCTTGCGCTGTTTTTCTGTCTATCGCTGCTTCCCCATGAAGCAAAGCCTCCGTTCTTCCCCTACCCTCTAGTACTCTTCACACGCATCCACCCTCGTATTTCCGGGTGGGCACTCAGTTTTTTTTTTTCGCCTTCAAGGGCACCGCTTCTTGAACGGATGCTTTGGAGTGCTGCCAGAGCTCATTACCAGCGGGCAAAGTGATTCGCGGGAGATGCTTTCACAGCCAGAACACAAGTAATCGCATATACAGCAAACGAAACGTGTAGCCTCAAAGCGACGAGTCTGCAATCGCGACTGCAGTATGCAACGAAGTTCTCTTTCGGCGATGGAGGAAAGAGAAGCCACTCTTTCTTGCAGCAGTCCTGAGCTCGTTCACTGATGGAGAGACTTGTAAGAGCTGCCTCCCTGAACCCTCCTTGGTGTGAGAAAGGTTCACGACGCAGTATAGTCACAGAACTGCAGTTCTCCTTCTCGGCATACGACTCCGTTGCTTAGCCCTGGATTGACCACACCTAATGACCTCAAGTATCACAGTGAATATGGGTCATGATGTCGATCTACGCAAACATGCACAAGACACAAGCACATGCTCCGAGTGCTCTTCAGACTCTCTCTCTCTCTCTGCACACCGGCGCATTGACTCCCTCCTCTCCTTTTCCCTATCATCTTGTGCCATCTCACTTCCTCTCTCCTTCATTGCTCCACCACTTCACCAACATTTAACTACCCTCACATACACGCACCAACTTTCACGCACCAGTCTGGTCAGCTCCCATACCTTCTTGCCGTCTCTAACGTACCCGTTCTTTAACTTGCTACTTGATCTTGCCATCAACTCGTACGACCACACTTTATTCCTCACTTCACTCCTATTTCTCTCCACAATGACCGCTTCGACCAAGCCTTGGGACGCGCGCTACGTGAACCCCGATCACCCACACGACAGCACTTACTACATGAAATGCATCGGTGGCGGCATCCTCGCCTGCGGTACGACCCACACCGCCGTGTGTCCCCTCGACGTGGTCAAGTGCAACATGCAGGTGTGCCCCGAGAGGTTCAAGTCGCTCGCGCAGGGCATTAGCCTTATCATGAAGGAGGAGGGCATCGGTGCCAACGGCTTACTGAAGGGCTGGCTGCCGACGCTGTGTGGCTACTCTGCCCAGGGCGCCTTCAAGTTTGGCCTCTATGAGTACTTCAAGGACTTCTACGCGAACATGGTCGGCCGGGAGAACGCTAAGAAGTACGAGGGTGTCATCTGGCTTGCCGGCTCCGCATCCGCGGAGTTCTTTGCTGATATGGGCCTGTGCCCGTTCGAGATGGCCAAGGTGAAGGTGCAGACGTCGCCGAAGGGCACCTTCCCAACAGGCATGCTCGCCGCCATGTCCGCCATGCGCGCCGACCCCTCTTCCGGCTTCCCCTACAAGTCGCTGGCACCGCTGTGGGGCCGCCAGATACCGTACACGATGGCCAAGTTCTTCTTCTTTGAAAAGGTTGTGCGCATGTTCTACGAGTACGTCTTCACGAAACCGAAGGAGCAGTACAACAAGGCCACGCAGCTCTCCATCACCTTCGCCTCCGGCTACATTGCTGGCGTAATCTGCGCCATTGTTTCGCACCCCGCGGACACCCTTGTCTCTGCCCGTGGTAAGACGAGCAACGCCGGCAAGTCGTATGGCCAAATCGCGAAGGAGATGGGCTACATGAACGTTTGCACCAAGGGACTCGGCACTCGCATCCTGATGATCGGTACGCTGACGGGTCTGCAGTGGTGGATCTACGACACGTACAAGACCACCCTCGGCATGGGCACCAGCGGTGGCAGCGGCAAGAAGTAAAACGGCAGGTTGGTAAAGTATAAGAACCGAGAGATTATGAAAGTTCTGGAGGCGCAAGGTTTGACTTGAGTCTGAGGCTTCTCATTTGGCGCTGCTCCTCAGCTGTGTGCCGCTATGTTGTCTACTTAGAGCTGCAGAGTGAGTTGAGACAATGAGAGCAGTGTTTGTGAGACAGGAGGATACCGGGCGGCCTTTATTGACGTACTGAAAGTTGGAGTTATTCGGTGGGCCTCTTATTTTTGTTGGCTGTGCTCATCTTCAAGTGGGCGCTGTTGTGTGTGTGTGTGGGTGGGCATTTGTGCATGTGGGATAGCTGCTATGGGAGCCCTCGAGGATTACTTTGCTTGTTTGTTAGTCAAGAGGAACAAACACTGTGATGTGCTTGACATTCTCCTTTCGCTGCTCTTCTCACCTCGTGCCTCTGTGCGTTCTCTTGTGACACATTGAGACAGGAGACCGCCTAGGTGAGTACGCACGTGGGCTTTGGTCTCGGTGCATGTGGGCAAGTGGACGTTGGAGAGGAGGCGAAAGGGAGAAGAGGCGCATGCGCCGACCCACTCAACGAGCTGTCGCACTTGACCCAACCCCCCCCTTTTAGTCGTATTTTGCTTTCTTCTTTTTTTTTTAATGTGTCTGCCTCGCAATAAATGTCTCAGGAGAGGAAGTGTGACTCCTCTCTTGTTTTTTTTTTTGGTGTGCTTTACGATCCATTTCTGTGTGCTTCGTTCGGTAAGAGGAACTACTAGGAGGACGGGGCGCAAGGGAACGCACGAGGGAAACGAGTGGAACAGCGCAGAGTATGGGAGAAGGGCATTGTGGGCCCCAACGATCCGGTAGACCGACACACACGCACGCGCGGATACTTACAGGCAGAGGCAGTGCAACGAGACGTGCGCATTCCTCCCCCCCCCCCAAAAAAAAGGGATCATATACTAGGGCATTTGTTCCTCGTCTGCCATGCCCTTGGCTTGGTCGTGCACAGCCGGTCTCATGGAACCCCGTGTGGCGTAGCCGATGCTTAGTGAAGGGGCTTTTTGTTTTGGCGCCTCTTTTTTCTCACCTATCGTCCTCGTGTTGTACTGATCTCTTCGTGAACGTGCCGTGTTACCCGAACTCCCCTTCATAACCCTAACGCTCTGGGTCGCTCTCCTTCACTTTGCTGCGGCATCTGTCGCTGATTTTCTCTCGACGCTTTTTCTGTTCTTCTCCCTAACCGTCGCCCAGGAAGAAAAAAAAAAAGAAATAAGGCAGAACAAACACCGCAGTCCACCGAAAGAAGCGAAAAGGGAGACGAGGGAGTGAGGCAGAGGCTCGCGTGTGGGGGGAGAGGGGTAGAGAAAAAAAGGCTTTTCGTTTGAGTCATGCTGCAGTGCCGAGGAGGGAGAAGAAACGAGAAAGAAACAAAAGTCTGAAAGAACGAAGGAGAAGTAATGCGTCCCCTCTACACACACACACCTCACTGCCCTTTACGTCACCTTTGTGTATCTTCCTCATCTACCTATCTGCTCATTCAGTTGAAGTATCAGACCCTCGTCTGGTGTTTTATCATAATGAGCGCAGTAGTGAGTGGACGTCGAAGAAACGCGAAAGAGAAAAACAAGCGCTTTTCTGCGACGAGATGGGGGTTGATGGAATCATTTTGTTTCTTTTCTAGAACTCCTTTCAATTTTGTGTAGAGGGTTCCTCACTCTGGACGCTTTGTTTTTCGTTCATCGCATCGTACATGTACGATAAATTCTATCAGCCTCGTTCAGTTTTCTTTTTATTTATAACATCTTTCTTTTGCTTACCCTCTCTAAGCGATGTCACCGACGCTTTTCCCTCTTTCGTGTTGTTTCGCGTCATTCCTCCTCGTGCGTGTCGCCTTTGGTGATGACTCTTTCTCGTTTTCCCGGCTCCCTGGAGCTTCTGTGTGTTTTATTCTTACCTTTGCTCGATTTTCCGAGTGACCTCTCGGTACTGTGTGCGTGCGTACTTGAGCTCGCGTCTGTGTGTGTGTGTGTGTCTGTGTGTATGTGTGTGTGTGTCCTCTTTCTCAGTGTTAGGCATCTCGCGCCTTTCTTGTTGTCTGTTATGCTTAGGAAAAGAACGAAGGAAGCGAAAGGAGGTCTCGGCTTGACTAGCAGGAATGCCCACCGCCCATCATTAGGTGGACGATTTAGGTCTTAGGCAACAATCACCGAAACAAGAAGCCTTCATGAAAACAAAACGACAGGGACAATGAACAAAGACGCAAAGCGGAAAGAACGTTCACCCGGCGCTCTCTTCCACGCTGCGAGGTCCTCTTACGATTCTGTGGATGGCTGGAGTGAGAGGCAGTCATAGACGACGGACTGCCGAGGAAGGCGTCTGTAGCGCGCATTGCAGATTCAGACTTCATTCACATGTCCCACGTGGAGCGACAAGGGGGCAAACCAGTAACACCAAGCAGGATCTCTAGCTACTCTGTCTGATGCGCGTCTGTGATTACTCGCAAGTTTGATGTTCTCTATGCCTGTCAGTCGACACTTTTTCGATTTGTTTTGTGGAGTCCCACCGATCGATGGATCGCATCTCTGCTGGATTTGATGGCCGCTTCATCCATCACTGCCGTTCTCCACCTCTCGCCTTACATTGCATCCCCTCGACTCCTTCTCATCAATCTGCTTTCGGGCTGTCGACTTGTTTTGTTTTCCCGCCTTTCTTGTATTTCGTCTGATGGTAGAAACGCACGCGACCGCTCAGAGCACACGGTGATCCTATGCGCTGCAAACTCGAGCAGATACTGTGTTGTTCGCTCTTTCTTATTTCCACGTGTGCTTTGGCTCGTGTTGGCGCGCGCTCTGCGCATCATCACTCGCGAGCACATACATAGACATAGAGTCCTGAATTCACCCTTCCCCACGCAAGTGACCTACAGGGAACAAGAATGGCACGAGTGAGAGCAGTCACTCTTTCGTTCTACCCCTTTCCCACCAGGTTCTAGTCATTAGGTTCATGTTTCAGTCATCAAAAAATGCGTGCACCATGAACACTTCCACAGTTGATAATACGGTATCCGCAGCGGAGGCGTACGCACTATGGGGCGAACGCATCCGACTGCTGTTTAGCAGCCCACCGTCTTTTCTCGAAAGCAGTCTTGACCAAAGCCCCTTTGAACGTCGCTCGTGCTGTGTACCCACTCGCTTCTCCGATATCGCTTCCGCTACCACGTCTCCAGTTCGCTCTGAAGCGACCGTTCGCGGATCGTCATCGAGCATGGCGGACACGGAGGTAGTGGGGGACGCTGGCGCCTGCGCCTCCTACCTTGATGAAGCACTCTTTCCCTACTGCTTCTATGCGCGTCTCCTTCAGACGCAGGGTGCAGCCTCCAGTGTGCCGCCTGCTACCTTGTCTGCCAGCCTGCATACCTCAGCTCTCCTGCAGGCGCAGAAGCTACGGGTGGACGAGGACGATGTAGCGATACGCCTTGCTGGGCGACTGCGTGAGCGGACTGCACGTGCACACGGAAGCCTTCAGGGATTATGCAGTGTCCCGCCGGGAAACCTTGTCGCACCCTTCTGTGACCCCACGGTAGAAGAGCAGCAGGCGCAGCTGCACTCCGAGTTGACTGCGTTTTTGTTGGAGGTGCGCCGAAAGAACCTCGCGTCGGTGCAGCTGCGCCATCAGCTGCAGCACAGTCGCGCTGTACAGGCGCGCCTCCACGACAATGGACGCTTGTTCTGATTCGCTGTCCTTCGAGGAGGGGTGATTCGTTCACGCGTGTCGGGAAAAAAAATTGAGACTTTTCTCCGAACATGTTTGTCGTCTCTGCTCCCGCTGTGGAAACCCGCGCTGCTGAGCCTCCACACCAGCGAGCGATATATATATATATATATACAAAAGGGAGCAGAAACGAAGGAAAAGCAACGAACAGACAACTGGCGCCAAATGCTTCTCAAGGCAGCAGGAGCACGGCACGACCCTCTTGGAATGAATTGCCACTATGTGCTCAGAGCGACACACTTACTTACCCCCATTCCTGACTACTGCCGCTAATTCATTTCACTAAGGCCCTCGCAGTGGCGCGCTTCTGCTCAGAGCACGTGCCCTCTCTAACGCCTATTGCTGCTTGCTTGCTTCTCTTCCACTGCTGCCTTCCTGGAGCAAATAAGTCAAAGAAGAAGCATGAAAGGGTGCTGCCCTCTCACTTTCTCCTCTGCCTCTCCTTGTCGCTCTCTTCCATTCCTCTCTTTTTTGCATCACTTCCGTTGGACGGGGGTGGGGAAAATAATGTCCCGACTACGTCGCCCCCAATTGATGTTGACCGTCTTCGTGTTTGAACGGTGCATTCACGCCACTACGCATATCCATCGAACTACTGACGACTCCCTGTCCCTCGCACGCCACGGCATTGCTCCATAATACAACAAAGAATCTGCACAAACAGACGCACATACGCTTCTCGCTCCTCCCTCAGCTAAACCAATAAGTGCCACAAAAGACAAAAGGTCTCCCTCGTGGGTGTTGCCTTTCTCTATTCTCGGGTCGTTTCACCTGACTCACTCCTCTTTTTCCTACCCTCTTTTTCCTCTTCCATCTTCGATATCTTCTTTTTCTTGTTCCCCCCCCCTCCCTCCCTCGTCATCTTTCCCCCAGCGCTCTTCCCTTCTCCTCCACAGTCTGTCTTGTTTCACTTGCTCTCTCTCCCTCTCTCGACTGCCCGATCGTTCACTCTTCTCTTCGAAAGAAAAGCAAGGAAAGGGGAAAACGTGCACGCAACGATACCGAGCTTGTTCAGGGGGGTAGCACGGAAGGCTAGACAACACACCTTTACAAGTCATCTGCCCACTCCCAACTCAGTCGTTCTCCCGCTGCCCTCTCGTCTGTTTCTGCTTTCAGCAACTCACGGCGGAGGCTGAAAAGACAGCGAAGAACAGAGGAGAGTTATTTTGACTTTCCACACTTCTCTCGTATCGTTGTTGACTTGGATTTTGCTGTTGGCCCCTTCTACACCCACTCCGCTTCTTCCACTTATTCCACACAAATTGAGTGTACTTCACAGTTTGGAGAAGCGCTGAACTACAATCTCTCTTTGAGGAAGCAACGCATACACCAGCTCGTTCTCGCGCTCGATTTGACAACCACCACTACTACTACGCGTGTGCACCCCCTTTTTTTGCTGTTGCTTTCGCCGACTTCTTGTTTGTCCCTCCTCGCCTACCTCGCTCATCCACCACAAAGTCTCAAGTAGCTCTCACGTCTCGATTAGAACCCTCAACGCCCTTCCACATACGTTGTGTGGGGGGATTTCTCTGGGGTTTGATCTCTTTCGTGTGGCCCTCTCTGTGGGTATAACTCTGCCGCTCCTCCTCGAATTATTTTCCACACCAGTGGATGTGCCTGGGTGTGCTGCCTATATTGGTAGTGCTGTGCGGCCTCCCTTCTCTCGGCGCGATTGTGTGGTGTCAGGGGCTTTCTTTCTGATGCATTCCACGCCTCGTCTTCCTCTCTGTCCCTCCTCGCGAGATCGCACTCGTACGTCTATTGTTTCTCCACTTGGTTCTCCTTCGCATCGACCCATTCCACGTCCGTTTCCCATTTGTGCTTCCTCCCTTCCTGCCTCTTTTTGTTTATTCGTGTTTGGTCCAGCTGTGTCGAGGCTGTCCCTCTCCTCCCTTGTTTTGAGCTTGCCGCTCCTTTTGTTTTCCTGATTTCTTGTGTGCATGCGTGGGGGTTCTTTTACCGTTTCGCTTGTTTGTTTCTCCAAGTCACATATATTTTGAGGTTGTTCTTTTTTTTTTTGGCTTGAACTAGTGCGTACGATTTCTTTTCAGTGTTCTCGCCTCGTCTCTTGTTTCCACTCCGTCCGCGTCTCTTCAACTCATCACGTCAAATTTCACCTCACAATCTCCTCCTACTCGCCTTCCACTATTCACTCCGTCAGCGACCCACACCGACAGATTTTTTTTCTTTTGCTGTTGTTTCCAACCTCACCTCTCTCAAGTCACTTCCGCTTTGGCGGGCATATGCGTGCGTGTGCGCGGTTGGAGTCTAGTTGCGTATTTTGTGTAGCAACAGAGGCTTTCAGTACGCCAAACAAGCTGCACAGAGGCTGCGGACGCAGGGACAACAAGTACAGAAAAAAATCAACGACTTCCCATCTTGTCTGAGACATTGAGAATAAAGCGTGCTTCCACAAGCACCAATACCCCCCTTTCACATCTTTTACCTCACCCGCCCTTGTTCCTTTTGACTTTCTACCCCCCCCCCCCCCCCCCCCCCCACACACATATACACATACACAAACGCCCGCCTTTAAGTGGACGCTTTCTATAATCCCTTCGCTATTTTCTCTCCTTTGCCATTCAGCCTCCTGCTTTTTTTTTTTGCGTGGTGTTTTTTTTTTTTCTTGTCTCTCTAAACCTTTCTGTAGGTGGTCCTCTCTCCGACATCTTCGTGATCTTTTCCAGAGAGAGGTTCACACCCGCTGTTCTCGCTCTCTTCTGTTTGCATGCTGTTGCAGCTCTGTTGCACTACTTGTTTGTTTGTTTGTTGCTTTCGCTCTACCCTTTATTTGCTTTGATTTTTTTTTTTTCCTTTAGTGACTCAGCGCTGCGCAAGCGTCTGTCACAATCGTGTAGAAAGAGAAGGACGGAGCGGAAAAACAAAACCCCACATGCAACAGCATATGCCGCGAAAGTCACCTCTCTAGGCCTCAGTATCGTGTGTGGGATCATTTCCTCTGTCTCCTCCTGTCTACCTCTCGTTGTGACCTGCGCTGTTGCGACCGCACAGCCCAACACACAAGCATACATCTGCCCTTTCTGCAGCCTGCGTACGATCTGTACACGCACCTCTGCCCTTGGCTGCGCCCGCTCGATTCTAGCCTGCTTCTCTTTCTTTTTTTCCCCCTTTTCTTGCTGTGCGTTGGTGCTGTGTTTGGCTCCGTTTAACTGACACCCCCGCCTGGTTTCCTCCTTATCCTACCGCGCTTCGTGCTGAATTTCACTGTAGAGGCCACAATTACAAAAAAAAAAAACGAGAAACGGAGGTAAATACACGGAAGCAAAATCGGAGAGGGAGAGGACAAGGAACGGCCCACAGCCATCTAAGCATTGCTTGGCACCAGGTCTATCGAGCTCGGTTAGCCTCACCGCACCCCCTCCCTCCCTCCCTCCTCACACGCGTTCCGATCTTTCACTTCGGCACAACCATAACATCAATCTCTCTCTCTCTTCTGTTTGGTGCTTGTGTGTGAGTGAGTGTGTGTGTGTGTATTTCATAGCGGTGCTGGTCGATGCGTTCTTTGTCTTTGTGTTCCTGTGCTCTCTCTCTCTTCTGTGTGTTCGGCTATTCTCTTCTCTGGTCATTTGAACTCACCGGTTCCTTTCATTATTATTTCGCTTAGCACATCTACCGTAGTTTTTCTTCTAACGCCTCCTCTCTCTTTCTCTCTTTGTTCGACGCCTCTTCGCTCTCTTGTTCATCGTTCCTCTTGCCCCCTACTTTGCTGCCTGTTTTTTGTCTTCCTCTGTTTGGCGACTCGCTTGTCTCTGATTCCTCCTTTCTGTCTTTTTTTTCCCTCTTTTCGGCTGGTTTGTTGTTTGCCGTCCGTGTTTCATCTCCCCCTTTCGACCACTCTTGACTTTACCACCACTACTACTGTTTCACCTTCTCTGCTCTTTTTTCTTCTGTTTGTGTGATCTATTGTAGTTCCATCAGCAGTGCTTCTCTTCCTGGCTTTCTCTCCTAGCCTGTGCTTGTGTGCATGCGTAGATCTTTCAGCGATACTTTTTATTCCTCTACATACCATCTTTCACGGCATACCCCTTCTCTTCCTCATTTTCTCGACTGTCGGGCTTTATTCGCGTTCATCTTCCACATCTTTGTTTTCACTCCTTCTTTTATTCTCCCTTTTCGTCTATCCTGCGCGCTAACACGTTCAGACCTTTTCTATTTCTGATCAGCTCCCCCTCTTGTGTGCGTCTGTATCCCTCTCTACATTGGATCCACGACCATCACCAGTACCGAGACCTTCTTCCTTTTTCTTATCGTAAACAAGGATTTCGATCGAAGCCCTTTACGAAAGCGATTCACTTGCAAGGGCCTATATCATTGGCTCAGTGTCTTTTTTTTTCTTTCTGATCTCTCTTAACGCTCTCTCTTGTTTCTTGCGCGTTGTGTGCGCTACACGCCTTTCGTTGCGTTGTTGTTTCCTTCGCTACATATGTTTTCGCTGCCTTTTTGATCGGTTTTTTGTCCTTTTCCCTCTGCGCTTGCTCTCTCACGCGTACACTGGAGACTCCTTTGGGGGTACTCAATCCCTTTGCGCGCGTGCGTGTAGTCCTTTTTTGTTTTTTTTTTTTTTTATTGGCTGTGTTGTACGTTGTTTATCACGCTGTATTCACCGATCATTTCACCATTTCTTTCTTTGCTTAATCTCTTTTTCATCTCCTTTTTTTTTTTTGGCTCGCAGTGGGTGCGTCTGTCTGCGCGTTTCTTTCATTTTTTTCTTCATCGTGGTTCTTTACCCCCCCCCCTCTCTCTCTACGTGTGTCTGCGACTCCCTCCCCCCTTTCCGCTTGAATTATTGCTGTGTATTCCTCGTTTTTTTTTTTGATATTGTTGTTGTTGTGGGTTCTTTGGTGTCCCCCACTGTTTTCAGAGACCCCTGTCGCTTCTTTGTTTTTGCTACCTCTCCCTTCTCCCCTGCCTCGCATTTCCTGGCCCTTTTGCTTCCTTTGCCGCCTGCCTTTATATTTATAGGCCTCGGCTCAACGAATTGTGTCGCTGCTTCTGTTTTTCTTTCCTGTTTTCTGGTCTCTATACCTGGCATGGATCACGGTGTCTGTACGCCTCCACAGCAGCCCAGCATGACGCCCATTGTGTATGTACAAGCCACTCAGCCAAGCCCGGTGGCCTACTACGCTGCAGAGCCGATCATTGATCAACAGTCTATACAAGCGCTGCAGCAACACCAAGTCTCGCTTGTGTACCCCGGCACCGCAGCACCGCAGCGCATCCACGCACCACATCAGCCCACAATCATTCCTGAGACCTATGCTTCCGAGGCGGCTCCTTTCTTCGCTTACCAGTCGACGCTAAAGGAAGCAAGCTGCAACACTGGCAGCTTAGTGTGCCTCGTTCCCACCGTCACCGCCAGTAGCTCGCAGCAGCTGTCCATGCTGATGCAGTCGCTTAGCTCCAACTCCCCCAGCTTCCACAGCGACCTGTCTTTGCGCACTCAGGAAACGTGCTCCACCCCACAAATGATACAGCAGATGCTGACAACAGAGTATGTGCAGCCCGCAATGGAGGCGCACGGGTCTCTGTCGCAGTCCGCTATCGACCCTTTCACCAAGTCACCTTTGCTAAGCTCTTCTGAGGTGTGCCGTCACTACATCAACGGTCGCTGCAACCGCCGCAAGTGCCGTTTTCTCCATCCTGACCTGCGTAGCCCAATTATGACGCCCCACGTGATGTATATTGCCCCTGACGCAGCATCAATCATTAGCAATCAGTCGGTTCCCCAAGTGTCGCCGTTGACGCCATACCCCAGTCTTTCAACGCCTTCGCTGAGCGCTTTCCATGTTCCCGCGCTCACTTCATGGGAAACCTGTCCGCTCTGAGCAACATCCTCACAGTGGATACGATGCGGAATGCCAGGTTGGAACACTCACATCGCGCACTCAGCAGAGGGAAAAAGAGAGAAGGCACGCATATGGGCGTACGTACGTGATGATGACTCAGATGAGTTTTTTCTCCTTGTCCATGAAACAGCGGGGAAAAAAGCAGGAAGGTGTCCGCTCGAGAGGCAAGGAACGCAAGCAGGACGTGGAAGGTAGTGGATAGGAATGGGAATCAAAGTCCAGACAATGTGAAGTTATCCCAGTACTGCGCACTTTCAGCGTCAATGCGCACACGCAAGTTTGTTCCTATATATTGTTTTTCACTACTCCACCGAAAATCTGCCGGTGTGCTGTGCCTCCTCTTTCGCATCCTCTTTCCCCCCCTCCCCCGTGCAAGACGTGTTCTTTGCTTTCTTTTCTTTTTTTTCGGTGTATTCTCTGCCACTGATGTTGTCGTTCACTTCTTTTTTGTCAGTGTTGCTTCGCGTCTCACTATGCTTCGTCATACTGTGTGCTTCGTATTCCTCCTATTCTCCGACTTTAAATTGTAGACCGGCTGCGGTCGAAGAAAGCGTTGACTACATAAGAACACACGCATAACAGAATGCATGTTTCTCTTTCTGTATTTTCATGTATGGCTGAGAGTATGTTGACGAGGCGGAAGTCACTCGTGACAGCTTGCTTGTATGTTTGCCTATGCTACTTTGACAGCGTCATCTTGTCTGTTCCACCGCTACTTTTCAACCCCAGCATGCATAGTTGATTTGGTTCCTCTCTCTCTTGTATTGCCTTCTACTAGCTTTTCCTTTGGTTTCCTCTCGCTTCATTGAGTCTGGACTCATCGGCCTGCGCATGTGCATGGAGACGAGTGCTTTCAGCGAATGATTACGTAGGTGTGTGGACGTTTATCTAGACCTCTCCTTTTACTGCTATTGACTTCTCTCTTCTTGCTTCCCCTGCTCTGGGGGTCCCTGATGACGAAAGTGCGGTGCCTTAGCGCGGTATCAGAGCCCAGTACTCACTCCATGAGGAAGCCAGACAGTCCCCCCCCCCCCCCACCGCTCCTGCCAATGCCGAGCTACTTCTGATAGTGGCACCGCCAGGTAATGAGAACGGAGGGAGATCGGCGCAATGAATCGCTACTGGTGCCGGCGGTAAGGTCATGGATGACGCTGCGTCAAAATGAGTGGCGACAGCGAACATGCTTGTGTCGTTCCTACGATGGGCAGAGTGTCATCGTGGCTCGTGTGTATCGTTCCCCACCCTGACTGCCGACTGGTGTGGGGATCGTCGGCCACCTTGGGAGGGATGCATCACGTAACGAGCTACATAATGGATGTGATGGTGAGGCAACCTGCGGAGCAGGTGCGCGGGAAAAGTTGGAGACGGAGACCGCACTGAGGTCACTGAGCCGGTGCCTTGCTGTATCACGTGTCAACGACTGCCTTGCACCATTCGATGGGAACGTGGCAGGTCAAATGGGTTTGAGCTCCTATTGTAAAATGGGCATGTTGAAAAACTTTTTCATCGGGTCAGCCCCCGTGGCCTTGGCCATGTTTTCTCTTTGCTGATGTTGTGTCTCTGCGGCACTGCTCTCTCAGTGGTGAAGTCGCGGGTTTTTTCCCCGTTATTTGACTCACCCCTTTTTGTAGGTTTCTTGTTTTTTGTTTTTCGTGCTTTGTGTGTATGACGCTGCACAGCCATCGACATTATCGCGGCTCTCGTTTTGTGCGTGCTGTCGTTTTTTTTTTTCGCTTCTATGTGGGGGTGACAGTTATGACTGCGTGCGCAGCGCTGCACGGCTGCTGCTGCTCTCTCTCTCTCTGTTCGTTACCTTTACGAGGGCGTCCTTGACTTTTTCAGCGGCTGGTGAATAGAAGCTTTATGTATGGCTCCACACTTCTCTGTGCTGCTGTTTTATGTGTTTGTGAGACTTTGCACCTTCGTAGTGCGAACCGAAGGAGCCAATCCCCTTCCCAATTAGACGGCATTCACGTGGGCGCACGCGGACAAGTGCATGCTGGTTGACTACCGTTTACTCCCTCTCCCTCTTCTTGCGCCGTAGCCGGTGTCGCGACTTTGCTGTGCAGTGCACCTTCTGCTTGTGGAGAATTGGGGCGCATTCCTTGCATACGATGGAATGTGCTGACCAAACAAGGAGAAAAGGTATAACGAGGCGGGATGAGAATCTCTCGAAGAGGGTAGGGCGATTCCCAGAGAGACAGCGGTATAGCTGGTGTATGTGCCCTTTCCCCTCTGCATATTTGTGGAAGGGGAGTCTTCGCTTCTCGAGCTTCATTCACTTGTATGAGGTGAAGCTCGAAAGTCAAGAAGCAACCTGAGAGGTGAAAGAGGCCGCATCGGCGATACGATGGTGCTTTCTCAGCCGTCTTTGTTTTCTTCTGCGGCTCTTTCTCGATTTCAGACTGATGGCATTACTCTTTTTTTTTTTGCTTTCTTCATCCCACCTCCCCTGCCCTCGAACTAAGCGAAACGCCTCTTACTCTGAGGGGTGCGTCTCTGTATCAATCCCCATATGCCCTCACCTGCCTGTCGGCGCTGTCCCCCACACGCACGCACACAAAGTCGTCATAGGCGCCGATTGCTGGGCCTCTCGCTCTTCTTTCCCCCATCGCCTCTTCCGTGTTCAGCTAGCGCGGCAGTTTTTTCTTGTTTGCTTGCTTCTGTACGACTCTATTACGGATACTATCGACGGCAAAAAGCGTCCAATGCTTTTTCAGAACGCCGCCTCCTCTTCCTCCTCCGATTTAACCCCATTCCCCCTCGTGGCAGAGACGTGTTTGAACTAATTTGTCAAAGTGAATCGAAGAGGCACAGAAGGTTTGCGCAATCGCAAATGGGAATGTGTGCTCTTTTCTGTCTTCCCTCTTAGCTTGCTGTTTGACTTTTTTTTTCGTTTCTGAGGGTGCGGGCTACTTCTCCTCCCTCCTCCATGCTCGAAGGTGCATCGCTGATGACTCTCCTCTGTGGCATAGACTATATCGCCGCCACTACCAACGTATTCATGCTTTTCAAAACGCACTCATACCCCAAGTCGAGCCCTCTTGTTTTTGCGTGTTATCCCCTCGCCCCTCCTCCTCCTGGCAATGAATTGGCGTTGCCGCGAGGACTTTGCTTTTTTTTTTTGAACTGCTGTTATCGAAGCATCGACACAACCCTGCGTCTACTTTGATTTTTTGCTGTCGTTTTTAACAGCCTCTTCAAGACTTGTCACGCGACCCCAGTTGCTCTTTATTCCTACATGGTGAGATGGAAGAGGAGGTAGATGCTCAGTTTGCTCAAGTGCATTCCTCCTGGCTGCTGCGTTGCATCGCCATCAACAAGCACGCTTACGTGTATTGTTTTATTCTTTCTACTTTTTGTTTCTCTCTCAAGGTTCTTGCTTGCTCTCTTCTTGAATACTGTGCGTGTGCGTGTGTGCGTGGGTGTGTGGGCGTATTCTACGTAGAACAGAGTGCGAAAAATAAGCGCTCAAAACCGCTGTTTGGGATGACGTGAATCAAACAGCCTTCCCCTTCTCATTGGCCTTTCGCAGTAATCGAAACCTGACTCCCCCTGTGTACCGTGTTTCTCTCCCTCTACGTGCTCTCCTCCTCCCCCCCCCCCCTCACCCCTCCCTCCCTTTTTTCCTCTCGTTTGTCTGCTTACTTGCTGCAGTGCTTTTCTCTCCTTTCTCTCGCTTGCCTTTCGACGTCCATTTCTCTCGCTTGCATTTTCCTTCTCCCTCCCGCCCACCATACGCACCAATGAGAAGATGAAAAAAAAGAAAAGGGGGAGGGGGCAGCACTCACTTTGGGGGTGGCAGGGCCGCGGCAGGAGGATGGGAAGCGCAGAGCAATGACAGAGGGAGGGACACGAAACGCCCGAACAAAACACAGAAACAGACAAGAATAAGAAACCTGAAGAGCGGCACACCTGAGGGACAGAAAGCGAATGACAGCTGCTCGTTGTATCTCGCATACATGTGCGCTTGTGCAACTGAGCCTATTCTACCTACGCCTGCCTCTCAGTGGACGTTCACATCCACGTCTGTAAGTGTGCTTCCGTGCCCAGAGAGAGAGAGGGGTACTCACGATAGCGTTGTCGACCACACGGCCCCTCCCCATAGGCCTCTTTTAGTTTTTTTCTTTTTCTCTTCGTGTTGTCATTCTCTTGGTTTCATTTTTGTAGTTCTACTTTACCGTCTCGTGTTGTTTATGCACCTCTCTCTCTTACACCTCTCACGGTGTGCAGTAGACGTCGTTTTTTTTTCTCTATTGCCGGCGGATGAAGGGGTGCTGTATGCAAGGGGTTGGGCTTCTGTTCTTCGACTCTGGGACACAGCTGAAAAGGGGAAGGGCAGCAGTGCCGTCAGCCTCGAAAGATGATGTTCAGCGCAGTGTTCACCTTTCCGCCCTCATCGCATTCCCAGAATTTGCTCACACACCGGGAGTAACAGAAGAACGCAGCGACTACACATGAGACTAAGAGAACGGCAACAAAGAAAGACACGCTTGTGCGTACGTAGACTTGCACTAACAGAAGAGATGAAGGTCGCCAAGACGATATACACACACATATATATATGTGTGTGTGTGTGTATATCTGTATCTACAAAACAGAAGCAAAGAACGGCATATACCAGTCGGTTGAAGGGTGGCATGACGTTATGCTGATGCGCATCTCTAATACTCATCATCTTCTCATAGACGCTGTGTTGCTGTATCTGAGTCCGCATACGCCCGTCTCGGGTGCGGTAGGGAAGCCGCACAATACGCATGTTGTGGAGCGGCAATACTGGTGCGAACGGACTGCCATTGCGCTCACGTCGAGTCTGTCAAACACAGACACACTTGTGCGCACGTGTATTCTCACAGTCTTCTCCTGTGCGGTTCTTCGACCTCCTTTCTCAGGTAAACTTTGCATCTCTGTTCACCATAGACCCCTTTTTCCTCGAAACCCCTCCATACCCGTTGCTTTTAGGCTTGAACACAACACATATACACACACGCCTACCATACCCCTTGGCAAATAACCGATAGAGCGGATAAAGCCAACGCCCAACGTGCACTTGGACACGCACACGGATACACATTCACGTTTCGCACATCGTCTGCTACCAGATTGCGTCTCTACTGATTACACCTTGTGTGTGTGTGTGTCACTCGCTTTGCGCTTTTCGAAACTGCACAGGTCATTGACGAATTCTTCGAAGCTATCATGGAGGCGAATGTCCCTGGAGCATTTTTGCACAGCCTTGTTGGCAAAAAGGTGCTTGTGAAGAGCAAGTGGGGCCCGGTGTACGAGGGGAATCTTGTAAGCTGTGACACATTTATGAACCTGCAGCTCCGTGATGCAGTAGAGCACGCAAAACAAGACACGGAGCTGGGTGAGATGCTATTGCGCAACAACAACATCCTGTACATCCGTGAGGCGACCACTACGTCTTGTTAGAAGACATCAGAGGCGCTGTCATGGGAAATCTTGGTACTCCCTCGTGGATATCACCGCCCCTCCCCCCTCCTTCATTTTTCGCGGTCAGCTCTGTGCGTGTCGCACTACCGTTCCGCAGATGTGATGAACTTGGGTTCACGAAACGATGTCGGGGGCCTCTACAATTCGTCATGGGATAAAAATGCTGCGCCCGTGCAGCTTTTTGAATACCAGGCCTCCTTGTGATCTCTGGACAAGACGTACGTCCTGTTTATTTTTTACTTGTCGCCGAACGCTCTGTATCCGCCCTCGTACGTGTGCTGATGTGCTAGTGTGTGAGGTAAAGTGCCGACATTTTTTCTGAGGAAGGAAAGCAAGTATGAACTCTGGATCTAAAGGTGCCGCTGAACCGCAGTTGGGGTTGTAACAGGAAAGGCAACGTCAAAGAAACACCTCTTCACGAGTCATTACAAGTCTCATTCTCTCGGGTTTCTCTCCGATTGTTCGGCCGATGTTGACGTTACGCGGGCCTTCTTCACTCAAGATGCGTGTACTCTTACTTGCGTCTTTAACAGAATGCTCACATGGCGAAGCTCCCCAACAGTGGTGTGGTGCGCTTCCTGCTTTTTTGGGTGGTGCTTTTTACGAGCGCCGAAAAAATACAGCTGGAGGGTTACACTCTCCATGGGACTCTGGTGGTTTTCCGTGCATAAACTCGCGGTCTTGTGTATTGCCTTTCACATCCTTTCCCTCTACTCTGCCATCCCTTCCTCTCTTTTGTGCATGGCCTGTGCACGTGCATCCAGAAAACTACGTTAATATCCACCGTACTGCCACTTCGCTTCTTCTCTTCCCTTGCGAGCAAATTTCTTGTCACTTAACCGCACTTTCTCTACCTCCCCCCTCAAACCCCCTTTGCACTTCATACATACGCGCATACTACACTCGGACGCAAGGACGACGCCCGCACGCGAAATTTACGGTAGTCACCGGCCTTGCCTGTCCGATTTATCATCAGTTCAGTTCATCATGTCTCACCTTCCGATCAAGTGGGCGGAGCGAAAGGACCGCGTGTTCATTACAGTCGAAGCGATGACCGCCTCCGACGTCCACGTGACCTTCCAGGAGAAGACAGTGTCCATCTCCGGCTATGGCGTCACCGCCAAGGGCAGTGAACCGCACACGCTCAAGGGTGAGCTGCACCTCCTCAAGGAGATTGTGCCGGAGGACTCAACCTTCAAGGTGCTTGGCGTGTCGATTCAGATCTGCGCCATGAAGAAGGATCAGGGCTACTGGAACCGTCTCGTTGAGGAGCCAACCAAGCTCACTAAGAGCTGGCTATCTGCCGACTGGAACCTTTGGAAGGATGAGGACGACGAAGCTGAGGAGGATGCCGCCGCGTCCAACTTCGGCGGGTACGGCGACATGGGCGGCATGGACATGGGGTCGATGATGGGCGGCATGGGTGGGATGGGTGGGATGGACATGGAGTCAATGATGGCCTCCATGGGCAAGGGTGCAGGGGGTGACTCCGATGACGAAGAGATGGCCGACAGCGAGGGCGAGGAACAGGCTGACGACGAGTGCGAGAAGAGCGAGGAGCCGGCCGCAGACATCAGCGACCTCAACGCATAAGAGAAGCTGCTACCTCTGCGGCATCGCCCCCTCCCCCATCCCCTTCCCTATTCGTTTCGCTTCGCCCCTTTCTCGCATTTTTTTCTGTCCCTCCTTTTTCTTCACTTTTTTTTTGTTCTCTCTGGTGAGCGCGAGTCTGTGCGGAAAAGAAGCAAACGAATATCACTTGGTATCGCAAGGAGAAAAAAAAAGGAGCAAATGATGCTCTGTGCGCCATGTCGAGGGAGAAGTCGCTGTCGGCGCAGCGCATGCGTGACATCGGACAAGTGTGCGCGCTGAGAGGTGATTCTCTTTTTTTTTATTCGACCTTCAGCCACTGTGCTGATAGAAGAGGAAGGAAAGCACCCTTGAGTATCGGCGCGTGTGTGGGTGAGTGGCGTGTGTTTGCACGTGTGTCCTCGAGCATTGGCACTGGGCTATACGTCGCGTATGCAAGTGCCGCACTGCGTCCCTGCAGCAGTGCTCACGATACCGGCACACGCACACGCTCATGGGCACACGACAACTACCAGCGATGCATTTCCTTCCTATCTGATTTAAGAAGAACTTGTGGTAGTTTATTTTAAAGAAAAAAAAACCTCAATTCAGTCGCAGAGTAACGAAAAAATATATATTTTCCCTCGATCAACTATCGAAACTGCTATGTCGCAGTAGGTTCAACGGATTGCTTCACAACTCCCCACTGAAGCTTCAAGTGCGTCATGCATCACAACTTTTATTGAGCGTCGTTGTATCGTAACCGGCTGCGGTGACATCTTTTTCTTTTTCTGATGCTACTGTAGTACCTCTCGAATATTACACAGCCTTGCGCATCTCATAGCTGACAAGCCTTCTCCATCTCTCTCTCTTTCTCTCTCGCACTGCGTCTTCTTTTCCTTGCCTCATACGCAGCGGGTTTTTCCTTCTTCCTTGCTCGCCTCCTCCCTCTACGGCTACATGAAGGTTGTGTGTGTTTCCCCCTCCCTTGCGTCACCAGCACCACATTTTCCCACTCTTCCCATGTAAACCCTCACTCATTTTTTCTCTTCTAGTCCTTGTAGCAAGCCTCACTTGCCTCGAAACCACCTTTCTCTCGCTCTTGCATTCATGAACCCACTCCTGCTCCCTTTCGCCTGCTTCCATCATTTTTTTCTGCATCACTGTTCTCTTTATCCCATCGCTGTTCCTCGCTCTCTTCTGCTCACTTGTGTGTAGGCGTGCTCGTCATCTTCAGTCCGTTGGCCTGCTTGTTTTGTTTGTTTCGTCCGCCTACCAACGCTGTGTTCACACATCCTCTCTCGCACATTTTTCTTTTCTGGGCTGTCTTGCCTGGTATTTGCTGTTGCAGTGCATCTCTGCGACTGTGGGCTCGTTTCGACAAGACGCTTCTTTTGTTGTTGTTTTGCGCTTCTTCTAGAATTTGCTAGGGTGTCAATGAAAAAGGGAACGCTGCTCTCTCTCTCAGCTCGGCTGTAGCCACGTCAGTGATGCAGCCGACGTGGCTGCCCGATACGAAGGCCAGCGCACTGCTGGATGAGCTTGAGGCGTTTTTCTCGCAAGGCAGCAGCACCGATCGCCTGCGCCAATTTATCGGTGAAAATGAGGACACATTTGCTCTTATTGCTTCTGAGAGTGCGGTGAACACCGACACAGAGGTTAGTCTGCGACTCTATCATCTATTTCAGAAGTACGGCTCTCTGATTGAGGCCATAATCGGCGAGTTCATGGCTACCATGGAGAAGCCGGATGAGTCTGTGCTACAATCCCTGACATCCGCTATTCAAGAGGAGTGGAAGTCGCCGAACGCGGCCTACCGGTGTGTCTGCACTAGTTACATTGTGGCATCCATGGACTACAAGGAATTCCTCGAGTTTGTCGATGATATGTACAGCATGACCCACTACAGGATGCTCATGGACGAAGACGACGACAGTGGGAAAGACGACAGTGAAGGGATAGCTGGCGGCAACAGTGATAGCGGCTGGCGGATTCCATGACCTGAACCTCGATCGAGGTACCGTGTGGAGGTGAGGGTGCCGCGTGGCAACAGCTTCCTTACCCCCTCCCATAGCGACGGCTTCGACTCTGTGGTGTTCAGTTTTTTGTCTCTCTCTCTCCTCCTCGTTTCAACGCATTTCCTTCTCCAGATCCGTGCGTGTTCTTCTTTATTTTTTTTCCATTTACCTTTTTCTCTATTCACGTGTGCTCAGAACTGTCGCAGCGCGCACATGCGCACTCTTTCGTGTTGCTCTCATATCCAGTCGCCTCCTCAGCTCATTTCACTTGCTTCTTCCTTTTCTCTCCCCCCCCCCCTCCCCCGTATTCCTGGTTTTCTGTTTCGCCGAGCGTTAAGGCGGACAAGGAGAAGAAAAGTGCGCATGTATGCGTTTTTCCGGCGCTACCGTGTGCGTCGAATGCTGCAGTCGCCATGAAAACTGCACGCCCCCCCCCCTCTTTTTCGTGGTGTTGATGAACCTGCGCCTTTATCGCACGCCGTAGGCGTCTTTGCCAGTGCAATTTTACGATTACATCTGTGTTTACGGGTCCCCCTCACGTTTCTCTCTCTCTCTCTCTTTCGTTTGCTGCGGGTAATGCGTGTACGAGCCTCATATTACCCTACTTTGGTTTTTTGGGGGGGGGAGGGGAGGGGGGGGGGGGTTGCCTCTGCGCCTTGAGTAAGTTGAGGGGTCTCTCAAGGGCCGTCTTGCAACGAAAGAGAATCAACGCCGAGTAACAACAGTAGACGTTCATCAACTGAAGGGAGGAATAACAGGCGTGATACTAGTGGGCGTGCCGAAATTGAAATCGAGTAACAGTGAAAGTGAAAAAAAAAAGGTAACTGTCTTAGAGCTGTGGTAGCCTGTCTCCCTCTCCCCAGGGTTTCCTTTCGTATGTATCTATTGCTGCAGGTGGGTCGGGGGTCATCGTCGTAGTCTCCGGTGGTCAACCAAATCTTCGACAGAGGTTGTGCTTCCCCTCCCCCTTTCCCTTCCTCTGCGCTCATGCAAAATCTAAAAAGGGAGGAGTAGGCATGAAACTCAAAATGGGGCTGAGGAGGGGTGCAAAGGCCATTGGATGACGGCGTGAACCGACTTTAGACGTCTTCATTGGTTTGACGTACCTAAAGACTTCTGTATCACTCTGGAGCCGAAGCAAACCAAAAACTATAGTCACTTAAAAGCTGAGTTCAATGAGCGTAGGGACTCGTGGTTACTTACATCCACCGCTGCGTTGTGGCCAGTTGCCCATCCCGCCCTGCTACACACTTTTTGTTTCAGGTCGAAACTGTCGGCATCTCCTTTTTTACTCTCTCCACATGCCCGAATCCTTCATTATCTGCCACGTCTACTCCAATCACAGTCTATGCCCTTCTTTTACTTTGTTGGGCCCCACCCCACCCGGGCGTAACGTAGGAGGCGTTGCTCCACCGGCACACATCAACGTTTGGCTGCACGCGCAGTCATTGCCACCTTGTTGAGTCGCCTATAGCCTCCCCAGCCATGAGTGAGAGCAACACTAGCGGTAGTGGGATAACCCCGCAGTACTTTTCCCCCTCGTTGCCGCCATCGGATGATCTGACAGCACACCACTGCGGTTCCTCTCTGTCGGGCACCGAGGTCGGCGGCGATCGGGACGAGAACAGGCGAGATCCCGTGGCAGCAGCAAGGAGCGCAGAGGAATGTTGCGCGGGCGGCAACTCTCGCTTTTTGTACTCCGCCGCAGAGGTACCGCCGCTCTCACCGGTTGCGCACCCTGGCAAGTACATGTACGCCATGGATACCCGTCAAAGTCCTCTGCATGCCTCGGGCAACTTACTGGACTTTGCCGAACTGGATGATTCACAAACGCACTTGCACCACCGAATCGAGCTCATGCAGGGGGGGGGGTAACGGCGGCGTGGGTTTGCGTGAGAGTGCGGGCCCTCTGCGCAACCTAAGCTTGTCCACCTATCCCACCACCACCAACGTAGCGTCGTTCACGCCAACTCTCAGCAACAAGATTTCTATTTCCTTGCCACCGGCGCAAACCATGTTGCCTGTCGTCACGCAGCCCATCACAAATGTACTGAAGCCGCCCGGTACAGCGAATGGAGCAGATGCGGTGCTGCCGGGCGATACTCCGCCGGTCCTACTCTCTTCGCAGTCGGGCCATCCAAATAAGTCTGCCGCAAAGGTGCTGGCCTCCTCCTCTGCCTCCCTTGCCGCACCATCAACTCACTGCAATACTCATCCAGCCGCCGGCGCAGGTCAAGCAACTGTACACGACGCCAACGAAGTCGTCTATAACGGTGCGTGGTGCCACCCTGAACCCTCTTTGCAGCGTCGACGTTTGACGTTGTCCTTCTCCAACTACAGCCGCAGTCACAACCGCATCCACCCTCGAATAAAAGCGTCCAGACGCGCCGGCTGCCCGCGCCGTTCTCAGGCGCACCGCAAAGGGTGAGTCGGCTGTCCCACATTCCCACCCGACCCTGCCGGACATCCCGCCAGAACGCACGACCTATGAGACCCCGCTTGCCTTGCTAGCGAACAGCAGCAGAAGCAGCAACGGCAGCGATGGGGAAAGCAAGGAGGTGAGAAGAAACGGTTCACCAAGATGTATCTCCCCCTCCACAACCTCGTCACGTGGAAACGGCAGTAACGCCCACGACTCACTAGACACGCAGCCGCCACTTCTATCCCCTGTCGCTGAGGCACCGCCAACACACCAGCGTTCGTTACCCCCTTCACCGGCGCCGACGCCCCTTGGATCACCCCCGACACTCAGTGCGCCTTCCTCATCACCCTCTGAGTCCAACCCCGGACACCGTGGGGCCCCGTTACTGCTCTGGACTTCACTAAACTAACCACAGCGACGGCAGCAGCAGCCAGCAGCGGTTGACTTCGTGCACTTTGCGCTGCTCATTCAACAGGTCGACGTCCGCAGGACGGACATCAAGCGTATTGCGTGCACCGGCGCCTTTCCTAGGGACGACGTGAACACGGTGACAGTGAGGCTGCAGCTGCGGCGGCATGAAGTGCTGGTTCGTGTCGAGCCTATCGCGAATATCCAACAGGCCGCCATGAGGGGCAAGACGTGTGAAGGCTTTGAAGCTAAACAAGTCGAAGAAGCAGCGCGTCTCACCACTAGCAGTGGTACCACCAGATGACGAACCTGAACCTCCACGTGTGGTGGATGTCGCGGACTTTCGTGACACATTGGCTGTCTTTGATAACGCTCTACTAGCCATCAGCTTTGCACTGCGGAGTAGTGTGGCGCCTTACGACGACTTGGTGAGGGCGCCGTTGCAGTTCTGCGCCGCCGATCATTGCTCGCGCAGCGACGGCGAGACTATGCGAGAAAACAACGACGAGAATATCTCTCAAGCGGAGAGGCCAGCGGCAGATGCAGTGACCGCCGCCGCAGCGTCCGCATCGACATTGGCGCCCCCCAAAATGCATGTGGAGGCCCTTTTTGTCTGTGCTTCGCTTTTTGAAGGGCTGTAACGTCCATGTACTGGTCATGTCGTTCAACCGAAAAGCCGTCTCCTCGTTCTGCACGAAGCTCCGTCATGTATACCGAGTAGGCCCTCGGCCCTCCTCCGACATCACGGGTGTAACGACGCTTTGCCGTGTGCTGATCACTCTGAACTATGACCGCAGAGAGGCATTGTGGTGCCCCCTGACCATCTCCAGGCCTATTCGCCAAGTAGCATCACAGCGGCACGAATACCAGCGCCCTCAATGGCTGCAAACACAGTGCATCGCCAGACGTAAGAAGCACGAGAACGAAGCGGAGGCCGCCGTACAGGTAAAGAAGGATGCTATCGAGGCGGAGCTACTTGCGTGGCAACTGCGCACAGCTCCTTATCGACAACAACCACAACAGAGCGAAGCGGGTGGTACTGGCGCCGCTGCTGCTGCCCGATCCCAACCTCTTGTGGACGCCGAAGATAATGCCCCACACGTTATCATCCCTGTTCCAGGTGATAACCCTAGCAACGGCAGCAAGACGCCATCGCTGAAGCCGGAATATCCATTACCCTTTCACGCGGTTCTCTGCCCGAACCTGGTGCAGACGGACGTGGGGCTCACACTGCTTCTCTAGCAAGGCTTACATCCGCTGCTCACGATGGTGCGCTTGCGCCTCACGGTTGGCGTGCCACTCGGCTGCGTAACGGTTCTTTTCGGTCTCGCATTCATCATCTACACCACGAAGACGACAGACCCATGCCGCGCTCATGTTCGCACGGGTCAGTGTGTCGACGTCGGCAGTAGCGACAAGAGCAGCAGTATTAGCGGCTCCGGCAATCTGGACCTCTTGTCCTCCGCGTACCACGCTGGTTTCTCGAGCCCTTACCTGTACGGCTCACCAGCGGCACCGGGCGAGTGCCTCATCGTGACCATCTGCTGCAGCTTTGCAGCTCTTCTCGATAGCGTCCCCATCGTGTACTTTGCGGCTCGGTACCTAGCACTCGGCAGCACTCGGCCATGCTTCATTCATATTCTGCGCGGCATTCAGGCAGTGCTCGGCACGAGTGTGCTCATTCGCCACCTATGTTCTGTTTGTTTTTCGCAGGCGCCTCCACGTGCTGCTGTGCTCAGCGCTTGTCGCCGGGGGCGACATGCTGTGCGCGGTGCACCTTGAGGCCTGCGGCGATTGCTACGCCTACGAGGCGCATGGTCCTCTCAGCGGCACTAACGTCGCTCTTGTCCTGGCCTGTGGGTTCCTTGTTCTGTGCGTACTTCACTGGCTCGTCGCTGTGCTGCCTGTCCTGCCGAGCGTTGGTACGCAAGACCTGATTCCTACGGCAACTCCAGACACGTACACTTTTCGTCCATGTCTCTTTGCCCCAGACGGCCCCACGCCGGCAGAGGTGGACCAGCTTCGGCAAGCCATGCAGCCGCCGCTGCGGCTAGAGGTGCATCACTGCATTCAAGCACGGGATCGATTACTAACAACCACCACGACAATTGGGGAGAGCAAGCAAGCGAACCGCGTGAAGAGCTTGAAGCATACGGAACTGAACGAGGAGCGCCGCCAGGAGCGGACACGGCCATTTTAGCAGCGGACATGTGACGGCCTCGAGCAGCGCGCACGAAAAGGCCACCGCGGAGGGTGACGGCGATACGTCATGCTTAATGCAGCAAGCGGGAGGGCGAGGAGCCACCGCAGCAGTCGGTCGTCTTCATTGGGCTCTTTTGACCCCAGCGCAGACCATTCCCATGGCTACAGCGTGCTGGCCTCGCGGCTGCTGCAGCGCGTGACAGAGATTGGCTTCAGAGTGCAAGAGCGCAGCCCACCCACAACGCCTGCTCTCCCCTTCGACTCTGCCGGCGCCTCGTTCTCTGAGATGTCCGGCGAGGCTAAGGTAGCGTCTTTGCCTGTGCTACCCATGTTACGTCACGTCGTTAGCCCCCGTGAACCATCGTTCCATTGCACTTCTACCGCAGACATGCGGGCGATCGTGGTGGCAGATGACAAGTCAATCATCTTTAACTGCGGAGGCGATCTCGCGCAGCACGGCGCCCCGCCCAAGCTGACGGCGGCCATGGTGCTCCTTACCTACACCGTCGCAGCGACCGGTGACGCGGGGGGCACTGCCTGTCCCCCTTTCTAGTTGTCCGCATGCTTTGATGGGTCTCGTGGCTTCCCACATCTGCAGGTCGCCTGCAAAGGTGTCGTCAGCGAAACCCTTTCCCTCCCTTCAGATATCCGTGCGCAGTGTAGGCCCTCACCACTGGCGAGGAGCACTCCGCACTTCCCCAAAGCGATTGCTGAGGAACGCGCGCGTTGACAACTTTGCAAGCGCTCATGCGATGATGCCTCGTCCTCTCACACATTCCCTTTCCACTCCACTCTCTACTCACTTCGTTTCTCTTCCCGCTCTGTTCTCCACGCAATGCGGATTGTGCGCATGTGAGTCTTTGTAGAACTGAGAGAGAAAAAGAGGCCTTTGTCTGTGTGTGTGTGTGTGTGTCGCTGATACCCACTGCTCCTCTCGTGCCTACGAAAACGAAGCCAGAGCCATTCTCCAGCACGCACTTCAGTTCCCTCCTTACCTCTTCATAGACAGAATAGATTTCTCAAACGTGCTTCATGGATGTCAAGATAAAGAGCATCCACCTCGTGGCGAAGTGGATGTGGGACTGCAAGGGTGAAACTTGTGGCATCTGTCGCCAGGAGTACGAGGCAGTTTGCCCCACTTGCCGCGTGCCGGGTGACGACTGCCCAATCCTGACGAGTCCTTGCCACCATACGTTTCACTTGCACTGCATCACACGTGCATTGGAGAAGGAGGAGGGCCAGCCAGAGTGTCCGACGTGCCGCGCGCCGTGGCAAATCTAGAACAGGAATCAGCGCAATATGAGATGGCTGATACTGTCACAGCCCGCTGGGATGCACCGGCTAGCATCCACGCTGGGGCACCTACTTCGTGGAGAGTCCCTTTTCTTCCTACAAGACACCGCTAACCCTAATGTATGCGTGTCATTCCTCTCTCCTTCTTTGCATCGACTAGGATGTCAGCTGATACTGCTTCAAGGTCTCTTTTTTTTTTCACTAGTGATAAGAGTACGGAAAGTTCATTTTTGAGCCGAAAGTGGATCCTACGATGGACCAAACCGGCTTAGTATCGCGTAGGGGCACGAAATCTGCAGCGTGAAGCGGCATGCCTGCGCCCTTCACCAATACCCATAATGGGCGTGTTTCGCTCGCAAAAGAGGGGCTCAGACCTCTACGCCGGCATCCCGCTAATCTCGTGTATTCTCTCTATTTCCTTGCGCCTGTTTTTGTGCTACACTTCGCCATTCCCTTCCCCGATCCCTTCTGCCCTTCGGACTGCTTGTCTTCCTCGTCCTACCCCCCACCCCCACCACCACCACCACCCTCATACCTTTCGACTCACGGCCTGCGCAAGCCCCGGGAGCCCCCGCCTCCTTTCCTCCGGCAAGGGTGTGCGCAGTAACTTACACTCTTTCATCGACAGCACTGTGAACGAGGATCAAAGAATCACGGATCCGTAGGAAGACGGTAAATAGAAACCACATTGGGACCGTGAAGCACCCACCCACTCATTCATTAATGCGTCGCTGTGCTGCTCGATTCGCCGCTGCGGCAGTGGCCGCTGGTAGCGATAGCGACCTCCAAAGTATCAGTCCATCAGCGTACAGTGGTGCGAAGAGTGCGGTGGCAGGCACGACGACCGAGTATAAGCACGTGCACACGGCAAACCCGTTGCCGTCACAGTTCATTCCGCCCGCGTCCGAGGCTCCGGAAAGGCTGCAGTCGTACGTGGAGCCGAAGCCATTTATTAGCCTCCGCCGTATGCAGCTTTTCACTGTCTCCCTCGGTGTCGGTGGAGCTAGCGTAGCGCTGGTGTACTTCTTCCTCAGCACAAGCATCCGCAACCGCGTGGAGGAGGAGCAGCTGCAGTTTGATCGCGTAGTGGAACGCAACCGAATAGCCATGCAAGACCGCATCTCCGTCGTGCCGGTCTTCGTCGCGCCGAGCACGTACGACGAGCTGTACGCCAAAATGTTGGAAAAGGACAGGACGGTGGAGACGCAGCTCACCCAAGCCAAGAGCACCCTCCACACGGAGACCATGTTCCACGTAAAGATGTGGTGGAACCGGTGTCTGCGCAACATCCAGGCCGCCACAGACGCCTTCGTCACCGCACAACTGCGTCACAAGGAAGCCCACGCAGAGGCAAACATCAAGGCAGCACTGCAGTACAGCGGGTATGAACTGGTGAGCCTCTCCAAGGTTGACGCGTAGGCTGCCAAATTTTCTTCTCTCTCTCTCTTGATCGCCAAGATGCAAGTTTAAGCCTGTGCGTTGCATGATTCCCCCTTTTTAGTGCTTTGAGCGATACGATGGGTGGAGGCGAGGATGCAGCAAAGGAGGAACGGACGAAGGTCTCTTTGCGGCGCTTCAGCGCAGGGTGGATGTTTGTGTGGAGAGTTGGTGTGTCCCCTTTTTTTTCTTTCTTTGGTTGCCGACCTGTCGGACAGTATCCGAGAAAAAGGGAGGGCACATCCTCATTCTTTGTGATGACCTGCTGGTCCCCTTTCCTTTCTTTGTTTGCCCTCCCCCTTCCTCCTCTCCTGCCATCATTACTCGTTAACTCTTCATCTGGTTGCAGTGAAAGCTGCAGAGGCGCCTGCGTACGAGCCGTATCATGTGTGCGCCATCAGCAAGATGTGTTGCTGTCTTTGTTTTTTTTTTTGTGTGTGTGTGTGCGCGTGTGCATGTGTACGAACTGCCGGCGTAATCGGTGGCTTTCTTCCTGTCTTGTCCCATGTCTCTCGTTCAGGCTTTTTTCTGTCCAGGACCCTCTTAGTTATCCTTCCTTGTGGCGCTGCCCTTACGAGGCGAAGGGAACGAAGGGGGAAGGGGGCAGCATGCGCAGGTGGGAGGCACGATGTCCGACCAGTAGCAGCGGAAAAAAGGAAATGTACCTAGCCTCGACGACGCAGCGACGCACGAAATCAGAGACGGATGTCGAGTGTGGCAGCAGTGGCCACATACGTAATCAATCCCATGTACGCAATCCTGTTTGTGAGTGTAGAGATGTGGAGTGACGCTCTCACTTTTCTACGCTTTCTGCGTAGGCGAAGTAGCACCCAGAGCACCTCACTGCTCCTCTTCGTCCTCCCCGGCCATCTCTTCGCCTGAGTGTGTGTGTGTGTTTCTCGCCAGCGCTCCAGTGATGCACACAGCAACATTTTTTTTTTCGCACCAGTCTTGCACACTGAGGCACATCACCATCGCCACACAGCGATAGCCGACAGTACTCTCTTCAACCTCTGAGCTTCATCCCCACAGCCACGACGGCAAAGACCTCTCAGAGAGGACACCAACACACACACACACACAGCGAAGGAAATCATGCTCGCATACTTGGAGAGTTACTTCGACCTAAGGAAGAGCTTTGTCTTCTACGGGGCGTACCATCACCAATGGCAGAACCAAATGATTCATGTCATCTTTGTACCGGCCATCTTCACCACCGCGATGAGCTTCCTTGCGCGCGTGCCCATCGCCGGCGGCGTCACCCTCTCCCACATCATTGCCGCCTTCTACACGATATCCTTCATCAAAATGGAGCCGGTTGCTGGGGCACTCTACGCGCCGATTATCGGAGCGATGGAATACCTTGGCTTACGAGTGCTCATCAACCACGTGCCAATCAGCATTGCGATTCACGCCCTCGGCTGGGCAGTGCAGATAATGGGACACAAGTTTCTCGAGGGTCGCCAGCCAGCCTTCATGGAAGATCCGCTGCAGGCAATCCACGCTGCATTGCTCTTTGTCTGGCTGGAGGTGCTCTTCTTCCTCGGCTATCGCCCCGCCATGAAGGCCGAGTTGGATAAGTTAATCAAGGTGCAAATCGAAAAGATAAACGCGGCAGAGCAAGCTGGTAAGGCACCGATCATTAAGGTGGCTCCAAAAAAGGTGAGCACGTAGAAAACGACTGTACGAGTAGGCGACGGAAGCAACGACAACAAAACGTCTTGTCTTTATAATGCGCGGCACACTGCTTTTCTTTTTTTTTTTGGCGGGAGGAGGGGGATGGGCCTCCGTGCGCTGGGGCGCACCTCCGTCCTGTTGTCGTACTTTATGCTGTCTTTGGTTCTCAGAAAGACAGTTGGTGACGCTTGTGAAACGCTGCTTTTCTATTTCTCTCCTTCTCCATCCTTTACACAGCGACTGTGTGGTCTACTCATTCTTTGTTAGGCTGTTTTGTCCTACGCGGCGCATGCTGGGCTCGGGGATCGAATTCGTTTTTGCATGCTCGCCCCTCTCTCCTTCTCTTGTATCACTTTCTCTATAGGTGATGGCGTTCGCTTGTAGCTTCTCATGAACGTGTGCCAGTGTCTTTAGGATCGCTGCCCTCCCGCCACCCCCCACCCATCCTCCATTATATTACAATTATTCAAAGAGCACTCCATGAAGGTCCTAGTAGGCCCTGCAGCCAGCCACTGCTTCCTCCCTTAGTGTCATAGCACATAGCACATTACTGTGCCACTCTTTTCAGCTACGTACCGGAGGCACGTGACGCTTCATGCCCCTCCGCTCTCTCTGCTACGTGGAGCGGGTGCTCTTATGAAGAGGAGATTCCCCAGTGCGTGAGTGCCCGCTCATCCTTCTCGATCGCCGCTTCTCCACACTTTCTGCAAGGCTCCTTTCTCCTCTTCTTTTTGGTACTGAGCTCACATGACCCTTCGTCTGGTATCAGACATACATGCATAAGCGCACACACACACACACACACATCGGGTATGCACCTCAGCCTGTAGGAATCGACATCAAGTGCGGTGCTCGGTCGTTGGGGAAACGTAACGCCGCGGTCTACACGCTGCCCCTCTCTGGCCTTCCTGAAGGTCCCTTTTGGCGTTCATCTCGGGAGGGAGCAAATGACTACCGTGCAGGACTCACTTAGATCGGCACCCGCTGCAGGAGCGATGGAGATGCAGACGTTGTTGCCGAGTACATGCGGCGAGGAAGTGGATCTGCCCGGCGTGCCACGCGTTGGGTGTGTGGCTGCTATCTCCTACAAGCCCCACAGCCCACACGGCTTCTCTGTCTGCGTTGTCGGCATGGCCGACGGAATCGCCATTCTTGGTCCGGACCTCACCCAGCGGCACTATGGTCGCCACTGTCTCCTCACACGGCACCTTTGGCGACCGGCGGCGCTGTTCGAAGGCAGTGGAGAGCAGCCAAACGCCACCGCGCACGAATGTGGAAGGGCGGCTCAATCTCGCAATGGCACCGCCATGCTGCCGCACACGAAGGGGAGCTACGCCAGTATTGTCGCTGTCACCGCCTGCCTAGTCGCAGGTGAGGACGGGAACGGCGCCAATGTGGCGCTGGAAACTGCGGAGGATGACACGATTGCCATTGTGGTCGCCTGGTCCGATGCAGCGCTGCATCACCACGTAACGGTCCTGACGGCTCATCTGCGATGTATCCTGACACCGTCCTCGAAAAGATGCGCCAGCAGCGGCAGCGTACACGTGGAGGCAGGGCTGGTGCAGGTTGTAGCACACGATGCCCTACCGTTGCACCCGATGCAGTCTGTCCTGCGTTTGTTTTACCACTCTGCCATGGCAACGTCCCAAAATGAGATTGCCCCGCACCACGTCGTGATGTGCTCTGTGTACTCCCCGTTGGACTGGACGATGTCGCCTGAGAGGCACTTCGGCCTGTCCGATCCAGGGGCCACCACCAACAACACGTCTCCCAGCTCGGTAGTGAAGCCGTCGCACCCAAATGCCGGCAGCGGCTCCGCTGTGGCAGAGTCGGTTGCTCCCTCGGCAGCAACAGCAGCACGGGGGCACGGGGGGCTACTTTTTCTCACCGTGTCCGCTTTTCATGACAGCGACACTGCTGGTGAAGCGACGGCCTCTGCTTCCGCGAGTCTGAAGAACGCCTGTGCCAACAACGGCATCCGAGTGTGCGCTGGGCCGTCTGCGGGAAAAGATGTGGCGCCGTGGCTGCTACAGTTTCAGCCAGACCGAATTGTTTGCGCCTTCGCCGTGCAGTCTGCCACGACAAGCGTGATCGCGGTGGCCGGGACGACAGACGGTCGGGTGTATCTGCTGGGACAGACCTCGCAGCGCCTGGTGCGCCGAGTCAGTGGCCCCGTGGCAGATGCGATGTTTGTGCAGACAAAGCTGGCGAATGTCCGGTCGCGGACCCGCAACGCTGTCGTGGATGGATTGCTGAACGAAGCCATCGAGGAGGACACGCGCAGGAGCGGTGGCGTTTTGAGTCAGCCAGACGATTATGCGCCCCATGACGAGAGCGATTCTGCGGCGCTAGTGATCCTTGAGAGCGCCGGTCACTTGCTGGTCTTGCGCGCCATCAATAGCGACGCCCCTATCACGCAAAGCGTGGCAGACATCTCGCAAGTTATCACGCTTGCGAATGGGCGGCAGCAAACGCTCACCTTTGTGGACTCGTCCATGGAGAACCTCGAAGAGAGCACGCACATTAGCTCAAAGAGCTTCCTGGACTTGAGCTCCTTGCGCGGCTTCTTCGGACGGCGCCGTCCACCAGTGCCGCCGCCGCCTCCCGAACAACATCAACGGAAGCTGGGACGGAGCGACTCCTCTCCTACAAACGCGCCGCTGGCCTCAAGCAGTCTTACCACGTCCCCTGCAAATCAAAGCTTCTTGAACGGCGCTATGGGCATCGAGGAGATTCACATAGCGGGCCATATCCTGAGTCGTGGTTTGCTGTGTGCGACGTGCATCTACAACGCACAGGGCGGTGCTGAACTTGTTGTGAGCACGATGGGGCAAGTCGTTGTATCGGTGCCGTTCAGTCCCACAGACGGATGCTTCCGCATTGCCGGCTTTACCAAGATGCCAGCGCCGATGTTTTACGTCGGCTTTGTAGACTTCTTCGCCGCGGGCAATCCCATGCTAGTCATGGCTGGACTGAAGAGCGTGCTCGTAGCCAACCGTCCGCAGCTAACCATCCGCGATCGCGCGCAGCTCCTTCTGCGCCTGCTCAACAAGAAGGAGTGTGAGCAGCAAGCTGCGGAGAGCGATGGGGTAGACGTATGACAGAGCAGCTGATGAGGACGACTTTTGCCTCTGCATGTTGTGCATCAAGGTTCTTCTCTGCTCTGCAGCTGATCGGTATTGTGTTGTCTCCTGCTCGTTACGATTGTTCTAGTAACGTTGTGCTTTCCGATCCTTGTCATGAGGACAGCCTAGGAACTAGAGAGCCACTGTTACAGCAGAGGAGAGGGGAAACAGAGATGAGCAGAGACTCTACGATGAGTTGCACGTGACATACTGCTTGGGGGACCACTCTTCGAACACCGCGCACTTTCGGCAGCGGCATCCAGCAGCGCCTAATGGTACGTTGCTATACACCCCCTTTGAGGTATGTCGAGCTGTTCCCTTTATCTTGCATTCTTTCACTTTCTCCCTCCTTTGATTGTTCTCTCACCTCTCTGGAGCTCTTCTCTAGACATTTCGTATCGATAACGTCCCTCCCTCCACCTCGGCCTCTTACCCCACGTGTGGCCTTTCACATGGACAATTCTCACGCGCACGCAGGCACCGCTACACCGGCACACGCCTCCCTTCTTCCCCCCACCCCCTTACGCCGGGAAAGCTGCACGCGAGAAAACGTGCACGCCCAACTTCACGCGCTCTCCCCCTCTCTGCTTCAAGACACTCTTCATTCCCTTCATTTTAGGTTCCTCTACTGTTGAATAGCTTTGCGTGTGTCTGTGCGCGCGCAGGAATTTTTGAACTTGACTCGTCTGCGTATGCATTTTATTTCTTCTTTCATTGCCTGATGTTCAACTCATCCCCTCCCCCCTGATGGCTGTAGGAGCACCTTAGCGCGCGGCGTCTCTCAGGGCCCAGCGTCCATTCCAGGCGGAACCCGAGCAGGACCCCCTGCCCCCCGCCAGTGCCGAACCGCTTCTGGCGCTGACGGGGCCAGGCACCCACGACGTAGCGAGGTGAGAGCGATGCACCGCTACGGATGCCGGCGGTCAGGTCGTGGATGGCGCGGCGTCGGAGCGGCCTGCGACGGTGAGCACGCCTGTGCCATCCCTACGATAGACAGAGTGTCATCGTGACTCGAGCGCATCCCGCCCGGCCCGACGGGGAGCGGCTGTGAGGGGCGACCTGCGGAGAGGGTGGTAGGCCGAGCCTGAGGCAGAGGTCGTGCTCAGGTGACGGTGAGTGGGCGCCTTGCTGCAACGCGTGCACTACGGGTGCTCTGCACGACGCAATTGGGCCTGTGGCAGACCGAGGAGGAGGGGAGGCGGGGTAGAGCGAGCGGAGGCTCTATGGCAGAGAAGGGGGCATATGGGGTAAAAGAGAAAAAGGATCACCCTCGGTTGGCGCCTCGCTTCACCTTCTTTCTGCTTCTTTTCTCGTCCGTGTTTCGTGGCTGCAATGGGCTCTCTCTCTCCGCCCCCACCCCACCCCCCACTTTGGGCTCAGAAAGAGCAGTCGCGTTTTTTTTCTCGTGCTGCTCGTGCTTCTCTTGTTGGCTCAAAATAACCTCTCACTTGCCCTACAGACGTAGCGCTGTGAGTGAGGTCTTATTGGCTAGTGTATGCGTCTCTTCGAATTAGCCCTTCCCTTCACAACCCACTTTCGCTCTCTCTCTTTCATGGGGTGAAGCGGTGCACGCGAGCCTACACAGCGTCGCTGCTAACTCGAATTCATTTTCCCTTCTCTGGGACACTGGCGCAATGGAGAAGATAAAGGAAGCATTTGGCCGAGTCGACAAATTTTCTCTGGAGAATGCTAACCGACTGTGTACGGAAGTGGAACGCATCGAGGAAACACTTCTCAGCGACGCCGGCAATGCAGAGCCCAAGATGAAGCTCATTGATGCCTCCCTTCAGCAAATACGAGAGCTTACGGAGGTACTCATCTGGATGGATAGCTGCCACGACGAGTGGTTTGAGCAGGTAATGGAGCACGACGTCATGGATACCTTCGAGCGCCTAGCCACCAATGCTCTAATGCCATCGTCTGTCAAGCTGCAGAGCTTGCAGAGTGTCACAGTCATGCTGCAGAACTTGTCGCGGGACTCGTCGCTCTTCTACGTCTGCAGCAACAATCACATCAATCGTATGGTCGCCGCCGAGTTCGACATCCAAGACGACGAGTTCGTCTCGCTGTATGTGTCCTTCCTGAAGTCTTTAGCCCTGCGGTGTACACCTGACACAGTGCAGTTTTTTTTCGACGTGCAAAATGGTGCCTTTCCGCTCTGGAATCGGGCAGTGCGGCTGCTGGACTCGGCAGATGTCATGGTGCGCACCGCCACCAAGCAGATTATAGTGACCATCGCACAGCTACAAGATGCGGCGGTGTCTGCCTTCGTAGAAGCATCCATCTCGGACGTCCTTCAAAGCGTGCTGGGCTTTGTGGATGCGCAGATCGTGCGCCTTGCAGCGAGTGTGCCGTCCTGGAGCAGCCTGCATGAGTCGGTTGGTTTCCCAAAGGCTTACGGAGACCCCAACGTGGGGAGATTCCCCTTTTCCGCTGATCCTGCTGCGACTCTGCCGCCGCCTCCAGCGCAATCTTCCCTAGTGGTAGACACTCGTGCGTTGCAGATTCAACTGGATGACGTGGAGGATGAGCTGCTTTACCTGAATGATCTTTGTCGCACGCCGGTGCCCAACGCGGGTGCGCAAGCGGCGGCGGTGCTGCAGCGAGTTCTCCTTCCGCACTTCCGCAGCGCCATCCAGAGTGAGGTGGATTCTGCCAGCAGCGCCTCCACCTCTTCGGGGATGAGTGTGGCGCACGCCACTCACTCGATTCCTGGTGCTCGATTCAGCGGCTCGTGCACCCCCGCATCTGTTGTGTTGGCGTTCCTCTCCTACTGGTCGCAGGTAAACACCGATGCCCGTGTTGCCGCCGCGTTAGTCGACTTCTTCGTGAAGCCCCTCAACTCCTCCTCAGGGACCTCGTGCTTCACCGTGGCGTCTATGGTGTTGGAGTCCACACGCGTGGATCTGCATGAGTCGGTGGTAGTCGTCTGTCGACACGCGCTTTCGCGCACTGGAACTCAGCCGACACCACCAGTGTCTTTCTCACCATCGCTGCGCTTTCCTAGCTCACTTGGTCAGTTCTTCTACGCCAACACACCGTACCAGCAAACGGGGACGGTGCTGATGAGTGGCCCATGCTCCACAACTTTGCCCTCAAAGGAGAAGTTCGTGCAGACGGTGTGGCCATCGCCGCCGACCGCCACCACCAATCCATTCGTGCTCCTCGTTCCTCACGTTGTGGCAGCACTTTATACGCAACTAAAGTACTTTCAGGCAACTCGACTGAGCTGTGTGACAGCCTCGCTGTCGTTATTGCTTGATATGATTTCGAGTGCGGCGCCGGGCAAGCCTGAGTGGACAAGTGTGTATCTTGAACTGATGAAGCTGGTGCAGCGTCTGCTGCTGGACTGCGTGAAGCAGTACGCCTCGGCGATACAGAAGACGTTGCATGCGCAGAAGATTGCTGATGCTGACATGCCGCACTCTCACATTTCCCTCCGCGACACCTTGGAGTCAACGAATGAGGAGGCACCGCTGCCAATTCGAGACCCCTACACGTCGATGTTTCTAAAACTGAAGGAAGCAGCGATCTGGATGGAGGCGGCAGAGCAGGCGCGTTTGCCGCTGCTGGAGACAGCGGCGCAGCGCCCCAGCAAAAGAGACCTGTACCTTTTTTTCCCCTCCTTTCCACTTCTCTTCACAGATGAGGGCAGGCTCATCCTAAACACGTGGCCGCCGCTTCTCCTTACAGTGTGCCGGCAACCGGGTGTGGCAGCGCAATGGGCAGTCGCATACCACGTTGCGCAGGAGAGTGTTGTCCGCGCCCTGGACTACCCAAATCGCGCGCCGGTGTCGGATGCAGAGTGTGAACTAAATTTGTATCTCACGTTACTTTTGATGCGACGTGCGTTTGTGGGTCACGCCCACCGCAGTGGGGTCGACGTGCTGCAGATGACACTGCGGCAGCTCGCGCCTCAGCACAGGCAGTCGATGTACTTTACCTTGACTAACACAGCCACGGCACTCTCAGTACGATGCGAAATAACGAGCGAATGGCACCTGGACAGCCAAGCCCCTTCCATCGCGCCCCCAGGCACGCCGGTGTGCATGGTGCTTCCTTCGACCTCTGCCGGTAGGGAGGGGAGAGAGCTGCTCTTCTTGGACATTCCCATCAGCGTTCCGGAGAGAGTACGCTCGCAAGAGTTGCTGGCAGGCGAGCACAAGAGGCGTGTCCTCTGCAGCTTGGATCTTGCCTTTGTGGGTATCAATATCCATCCACGGTACCCTTTTAAGGTCGTGCTGTCTTACCAGCTGTCAGGGCACGTTATGCTGCTGCACCTCGTCACTAACGGCACGGCAGCGGCACAGATGATGGTGACGGGCGTGGAGAAGGCTGCCAACGAGTGCCGCCAGCGGGGTGCATCTTTCTGCTTTGGTCTTATGAACTACAGGAGTGCTCTTCTCGGCGATGAGAGCGAACAAGACAGATCTGCAGGGAAGGAGGGAGATCATTTTTTGTCGAGAAGTGCAAGGGGCGAAGCGGCCGACGTGCGCGCATCCTCCCACCCCTAGTATCTGTTCGTCAGAAAGGAGAATGAACTGGTGCCTTTCACTTTCACATGTTTTCCTTCCACAAACGTTCAGGAACAAAACGTCTCCGTCTCTCAGTTCGATAGTGCTCACGAAAACTTCAGCATGGGCATAAACCCTCGCGCCCACCGTTATTACCCACACTGAGTCCGCACATTGTGCGTTCATGTGTGCCAACGCTCACCGCACTCACATAACTCTCTTGTTGCCTCACACGCAGGTACGCGCACGCATTTGGTGCGCACGTGTGTTGGATGTCCACAACCAAACAGCCGCGACGAGAGTCACAGAGGAAGACATGCACCACTTTTGCGGGAGACCTTAGCCCCCCCCCCCCCCCGCACACACACACACACACACACCTCGCCATTCACGTCTAGGACCGATTCTTCACCAGCTTTACCTCACTTCGCCTCACTCGCTGTCTCTCTTTTTTACCCACGTACAAACATTGCCTCTTCTACGCACGCACATGCGCCTTCACACCCACACACACACTCTCTCTCTCGTGCGTCATTTCTTTACTTGGCCGTCTGTTCTACTTTGCATGAGCGTCTGTGTGCGTGTTGGCCGCTCTACTTGTGGGAATCTCGCGCAAGAGGGACTTCTCTCTTTTTTTTTCGCCTTCACTGTCGTCAATCACAGCGCTGTTCCGCCTTTCATTTTTCGTTGTTGTTATGCTTTGTTTCCCTCCTCTTCCCGTTTTGTTAAAATCTTCCGCTCGTCTGTTGTGTGCTCGTCTGCTCGCCCTTTGCCTTCTTGCGTTTTCGTGTGCTTCTCCTTTGCAGAACACGCTGCATGACAGTGTAGACATTTTGTGTCGACGACGGACTCCCCCCCCTCTTCGTTTATCGCTTGAGGTCGTTTCCTCCTCCCCCTCCGGTGTGATCGCAGAGTGGTTTATCTCGTATCGATTGTATACGCGTGGATTTGTGGCTGCTTTTTTTTCGCCTCTCTCGCTGATAATCGAGAATACCGAGGCAAGCCTATAGCGCCTACCCTCACCACGAAGCGGAAGGAAAAAAAAGAACGCACATACGCCTATACAAGCGTGTACACAGTCACCTCACTTGTGTGTGATTCATACGCGTTTAACTGTTTGTTTTCCTTTCAGTCTTCTCCTTTTCACTTTTTTTATCGGGTCGTGTTTTCGCTCTCTTCTTGACTTGACCAGCGCACTCCCTCCCTCTGTCGTACTGTTCTCTCCCTCTCTCCTCTTCTGCTTTCGACTCTGGCTGACACCGTCGCTATCGTCACTCCTCTCGTAGAACACAAATCGCGCAAACAGGGAAAAATTTGGCCGCTCTTTCTCCCCTCCTCCCTCAACCTCTCATACATCGTTCTTAGAAGGTCGTTCTGGATCGATACACAGACACTCGTCGCTATAGCAACCTCAAAACAGAAGAAGATACGTCAATCAACCACGCAGTCATCCCACAAGGAGTATTGGACAAGGTAACCTCGCCCGCGCCCCAGACCGTCCTTCGCTGCTTCTCAACCCCCCCCCCATTATTGTTTCCTCAGTGCTCTTCGTCCGCATGAAAGCCACCACTGCATTCGGGGTGGGGGACATTGTCCTACCGCTGTCGCGCAGCTTCTCTGTTTGCCAGGACCAGCTACTGCTGCCAGATGGCGTCACGGTGCGCCATGGCGCTGACTTCAATGTCACCATCATCAGCCACTTCCTCGTCGCTGTAAGGCCCCTAGATGCCGACACAGAGATTATCGTGAACTTCAACTTGTGCTTCTACGACCTGCTCAAGTCAGGCACGTCGCCAACGACCTCAGCGAGTGAAGGGGAGGAAATGCACACGCTAAACACCATGTCAGTGCACACCGTTGAGCGCCCCGTTGTCCCAGGATTCCGCTATCTCGAGGAGGAGTCCAAGCAGGAGCTGTACCGCCTCGCCGATGAGCAGGTGCGGCAGCAAGCCATCGTCGACGGCTTCCTTCCGCGTGGCAGCGATGAGGGTCGACTGACGGTGGTGCATGCAAAGCCTGGCAAGCCGGTGGCGGTCAGTACCAACGAGCATGAAGAAGGCGACGTTGTCTTCGAGACGACCGGAGTGCCGCTGCCGTTTCCAATTCGCAGCACTGTCGAGCTCCCAGGAGACTTACATCTGAGACTGACAGGTGGATCCGAGTTCCTGCAGCACTCCTGCCTCCCGAATGTTCGCCTCGAGATCGACGGTACACACATCCGGGGCATAGCCCTGCGTGCCATCGAGGCAAACGAGAAGTTGACGTACAACTACCTCACAACAGAGTGGGAAATCAGCAAAGTGTTTCACTGCTCCTGCAACGTGTACTGCTGCTACGGCTTGATCAAGGGATTCCGTTTCCTCGATCGCGAACAGCAGGAGCACCTGCTGCCGCACTGCAGCCCCGCCGTGTGCGAAAAATACCGCTCGCCGCTGCTTTCAGGGGCGACTTTTGGCGCCTTGACTAGCAGCACGGCACTATTCACCACGGCAGAGGGTCGCCTGACCTCACAGCATGATCTTGCGGCGGGCACGGTGCTGTTTGAGGTCTGTGGCACCCCGCAGCTGGATCAAAATGAGCTGGTGCTTGAGCGGCTTCGCCTGTCGCACTCGTGTGATGCGAACACAATCCTCGTCAACAACTGCGTCGTCACATCTCGCCCGCTTTCTGTGGGTGACGCCGTGACTTCCAATTTGAACCTCCTCTACTACACTTTCTCGCCAGCTTTGCCATGTGCCTGCGGGTCTGCCAGCTGCGCCGGCCGCATCGACGGCTTCAAGGCACTGCCCATCCAGACGAAGAACTTGTGGTGGAGCTTGGCCTCGAATGCGGTGCGGGCGGAAGCGCTCGAGAACGGTTACAAGATTGTCTCGTCCAGCGCACTTGTGGACGTGCGACGCACCTCAACGATTGGTGACGCCACATTTGCGAGCCGCAACATCGCTGCCGGCACGCGTATCTTCCACATACACGGGCTCGTGCTGCCCTTCCCCACGGTGTACACCATCTATCTCGGCGAGGGGAAGCACCTGCTCTTTGCGGACGGGGCTCAGTGCCTCGCACACAGCTGCGATCCCAACACCCGCATTGTTGTGAACACCGACACAGGCAGCTTCGACTGCTTTGCGCTGCGCAATATCGCTGCAGACGAACTGATCTCCTTCAACTACCTGACGACGGAGTGGGACATGAGTGAGCCCTTCACCTGCGCATGCGGCAGCAGCAACTGCTACGGTCGCATCGCTGGCTTTCGCCACGTGAAGCGGGAGGGTCAGCTGAGCCTCTGGAGCAAGGCAACCCGAGCTGTGCAGTCCCTCTTTGCACAGACCATTCGGCAGATGGCAAGCACCCTGGCCACACTTAACAGGACTCTTGTGGCCCCGGTAGGCGCGAATGGCGCCCTCTTGCTTGCTGAGGACACGCCGTCCGGCACGGTGCTCTTCAAGGCGCCGGCGGGCTTTGCGGTGGAGGGCGATCAAGTCTGCTTTGGCGACATCTTCCTCGCCCACTCCTGCAACGCTTCCGCTGTTCTATTGGAGGGCCGCGTTGTATTGAGCGACGCGTGCACGGCCGGCACCGCCGTCACCCTGAACGTGAACCAGCTGTGCTACAAGCTGGCAAAGCCCTTCACATGCCGCTGCGGCGGGTCTGACTGCACACACGTCGTCGGAGGCTTCGCCGCGCTGTCGGACACGGAAAAGGCGCGCATTCTGCTCTGCACTGCGCCAGATGTGCGCGCAGAGGCAACTGCTGCGGGCTTCATGATTCCCTGTTTGTGCCCCTTGGTGACGGTGAGGGCGAACGGGGTGATGGGGCAGTCCACCTTCGCAGCACGCCGTATTCCAAGAGGAACCCGCTTCTTCAAGGTGAACGGGCTCGTGTTGCAGTTTCCGACGGTGTACAGCATCCAGCTAGAGCGCGGCCGCCACCTGCAGTTTGCCGGCGGCGCCCAGTGTCTTGCACATAGCTGTTCCCCAAACGTGCGCATCATGGTCGACGCGGAGAGCCGTTCGCTCGACTGCCTCGCCCTCCGCGACATCGAGGAGGGGGAGTTGATCGCCTTTAACTACCTGACGACGGAATGGGACCTGAGTGCCCCGTTCTCATGCCTCTGTGGCAATGGCAGCACCTGCTTCGGCCGCATTCGCGGCCTCAAGTACCTCTCCGAGGAACAGCGGCAGCGACTGTGGTGGATGCTGACCCCAGCAATGCGCCATTTGGGAGAGCAGTCATTCAACTGGAAGACCCTGGCCGGAGTGCAGCTGCGCACTGACCAAGACGGACGTGTGCGCGCCGCGAAGGAGTTGAAGGAGGGGCTGATCATTTTGGAGGCGCTGCAGGTGCAACTGCGAAGTGGCTGTGCGCTTGTGGGTGGCGTGCGGCTGAGCCACAGCTGCATGCCGACTGCGGCGATCGTGGAAAGGCGTGTGATCATGATCGGGACGGTCTGTCCCGAGACGGAGATTACTCTAGACCTGAACTGCTTGGCATACGTCCTGGATGAGCCGTTCATGTGCACGTGTGCAGCCGAGGCGACCCCACACGCGGTGAAGGGCTTTGCTGCTCTGTCCGCGGCGGCGCAGGCGACACGGCTGATTCTCACGGAACCGTCGGTGCGTGCGGTCGCTCTGCGCGATGGCCACCGAGTCCCGTGCAGCTGTTCGCTTGTGGAAGTGCACGCGAATGGTGATATGGGCCAAGCGACGTTTGCGGCTGTCGACATCGCCGCAAGCAGCTGTTTCTTCCAAGTGAAGGGGCTGTGCATTCCGTTTCCAACCATGTACACCATCATGCTGGACGAGGGTCGCCACCTGCTGTTTGCGGACGGCGCCCAGTGCCTCGCGCACAGCTGCGACCCCAACGTGCGTGTTCGTGTCGACGCAACGAACAACACCCTCGAGTGCCAGGCGCTGCGGCCCATCAAGGCTGGCGAGCTCATCGCCTTTAACTACAACGCAACGGAGTGGAACATGAACACACCGTTTCGCTGCCTGTGCGGCGCGCCCCAGTGTGTATACGAGATTCGCGGATTTAAGCACCTCTCTCAGGCTCAGCGAGCGTTGCTCCAGCGGCAGGCGACACCGGCCATCAAGGCGATGGCCTCTGCCTACGCAGACGTGCAGTTGCCCGTGGCGCTTCTGCGTGCGGCGCCAGACGGCCGCCTCAGGTCTGCGCGTGCGGTGGCCAAGGGCAACATCCTGCTGGAGGTGATGTACCTGGATGTTCAACCGAATCAGATATGCGTTGGTCGCGACTACGTTGTGCCGCACGACGCAAACTGGTACAACTGCGTACTGGTCGAGGGGCGCCTCATCGCTAGCCGTACCCTAGCCTCCGACGAGCAACTTCTGGTGAACATGAATTTCTTCGTGTACGACATGACAGAGATTTTCCCGCGCACATTCGACGACGCCTGCAAGGGCTTCAAGTTCATGGACGAGGCAGTCAAACAGGAGTGTCTCTACCTCTGCGAGCCCCCCGTGCGTGCGCAAGCAATGCGGGACGGCTGGATTGTGAAGAGTACGCAGGAAACCCTTGTGGTGCAGCCCAACGGAGACATGGGCCAAACCGCCTACGCGCGCTGCGACATCGCTGCCGGCACAAAGCTGTTCCACTGCACCGGTCTTGTGATTCCCTTCCCGACAATGTACACCATCTGCGTTGGCGTTCATCAGCACCTGCTGTTCGGCGACGCGGCAGAGTGCATCGCGCACCACTGCGATCCGAATGTGGAGGTGCGCGTCGACGAGTCCGGCGAGGGCACCTTCGACTTCGTGACGATTCGCGACATCGCGAGGGGTGAGATGATCACCTTCAACTATACAACGACGGAGTGGGATATGAACACGCCGTTTGAGTGCCTCTGCGGCTCACCCAAGTGTGCCGGGACGATTCAGGGCTTCAAGCATCTGCAGGAAGCTGATCAGCAGCGGCTGTGGCCAAGCACGTCGAAGGTAGTGAAAGATCAGTGGAGGGCGTACACCGCGTCCGCTTAGTCCAGACACAGGTGCACGGACACCGAACCAGAAACAAAAAGTCGGCAGTGCGCATCATAGACATAGACCAAAGGGGGAAGGGCAAGAAGGCGAGTGCGGTAGTGCCTCATACAGCAACACGTACTTGGCTGACAACACATAAAGAAAGAGAGAGACTGCAGCGTGACCTGTGTCATCCTCTGTGCGGCACCTATGTGAGGCTCCTCCCCCGACACGTCTTCTTATCCTGTCCCGCTTTGGGTATTTTTTTCTTCCTTTCCCTCCCCCCCTCCTTCTCCCTGTATGCGCGTGTGTCTGTGTGAAGGTGTGCGTATGCTCACATGAGGTGCCCCGTTTGCATACATCTTACGTCTCAGGCTTTGGCTCTATCGCTTCTTTTTGTTGTTGTTTGCCTCTCTCGACATTTTGGGTACGGGGCGCACCTCACTCGCTGCCCCTGTGTTCTCCTCCTTTTCTTTTCTCTCGTCCTCCTGTCCCCCTGTAGCTTTGCACGCCGACACGCAGACCAGCACCGTAGCAGTGTAACAGGACAACGAAATGCAACCGCAACGAGTGCTGCTGTGTTGTGCACGTTTGCGCTTGGTAATACAAGCGTGTCATTTTTTTTTTCCTGACTCGTGTGCTGCAGCACTCCATTGGGCTTGTGAGGAGGGGAGTTTCTCCCCTCTCTTCTGGTTGTCGATGCCCTCGGTTATCTACCGAAAGGAAGTCAGTACCCCCCCCTGTCTGCCTGCGCGTGTGTTTTTTTCTTTTTTTTTTTGCAACTTTCCATTCACCACTCCTCACCGCTCGTGTTGTGCTTCTCGCTCTTTTTTTCTACATGTCTGCATATGTGTGTTTCAGACATCCACCGCAGAGCCTTTCATCCACCCTACCCCCGCAAGACCTGCCCTTTAGCGGCTTACCCGTTGACTGGTAACAACACTCTGCAGAGTGTGACGTGGCTGGCCTACACCCAAAGATGCAGACACCTCCTCTTATCTTTCTCGTATTCACTTTTTGGAGACTCTTTTTTGGATTATGAACCGCGCGGATAACCCGAAGTGGTCGAGACACCCCCTGAAGTCTGTTGTTCTCGGCAGCTGGCTGGGGGGGGTGGGGGGAGGCGCTTACAGGGACACAAGAATGCATAAACAGTCCTCGCATTCTTTAGATTAATGCGCAAACGTGCACACACACACACACACCCTGCCCCATCGCATGACTACGTGTCCAGCAGCAATAGCACACCCGCTGATTGCCACCTTTATCGCGTTCGTGAGAGCTTATAGACACCCACTGATGGGCTGCGTTCGACACCATGGCGCGCAGACAGCCAAACCAGCGAAGCGGGTGAGTTTCGGCCCAGTCACTTACGTCTCTGCTCTTCTCATCGAAGCATCAGAAGGCGCATACCCACATGACAGCCGCCGCCTCGTAGATGCACTCGCGCCGCACCCTTGCGTGTCGGGGCCTGCGACAGTGGCGATCGTCGCTGCTGCGACAACGCCGCACGCACACAATGAAGTGGACGGGCTCCTTGGGATGGGAGAGTTGGAAGAATATGCAGCACAGCGAACACTGCTCCTCGGCTCCTCCGTCGGCCGACCCCACGCAATGCTGTGGTCTGCACAACAGGCCGCCAATGTTGTCACTGACGACAACTGGAAAGGAGGCGACACACAGGATCGGACGGCGGTGCCACCTGAGCGCGCAACTCCCGCTAGCTCATCTGGAAGTAGGTCAGCGTCGTTCGATGGTGTCATGTACGATACTCTGGTGAAAAGCAGACCCGCCACACGGCGCTATGTGGACAGTGCGGCAAAGGGACAACAGCGCAAGGACATGCGAATCGTCGTCTTTGGCTTTGGAAAAGTCGGCGACGTTGTCGCAGTTGGGGCCAGCAGTGGAGAGCGTCCTAGGCGGCTCCCAGAGCACCCCACAGAGCCCTTTGGCTGCATCCTCCTTCGCTATCGCCCCCTGGAAGTAGCTGCTGCACGGTCGAAGGCGCAGCGGATCAATCATGCGCGGCGAACTTATCGTCACTGAGGTCAATGAGTGCTGCCACGGTGCAGAAGGCTGACTCATATGGCATGAGAGAGGCCGGCAGATACTCTGACCTGCCGCCCGGGGCGAAGTGCCTGGTCGACCACCAGGAGGGCGAGGAGAGCGTCATTGCAAGCGGGTCCACCTCCCATGCATCTCAGCTTCCTGTCGTGTCGACAGTGGCGCTGACTGGGTCCAATACTGGAAGTGGCAATTTGCACGCACCCTTCTGCGCCTTTTGGGGAATCGGTGCGGACTGCGGTAACGCTCGTCAGCAACTTCCGCTGTGCGTCTCTGCTGGCATCCTTTATCACACGCTGTGTGCCCTTTGGTGTCCAGAGGTCTTTTACAACACCGAGCTCGGTGTACTGAGAGGCATTGCGGAGGCAGCACACCGCTCTCGCTTTATCGAATGCGCGTGGTGCCGCCGAGCAGGTGCCGCTGTTGGCTGCGCCTGGCCAATGCGCCAGCTGCGTTTCCACATCCCTTGCGCTGTGAAAGCGCAGGCATGAATGAAGGTGCACGCATTTGTGCTCCACTGCCCAGTTTACAGATCAGCCGCCGTAGACATCACGGCTGTCGATCTGCTCGAGTTCCTAATCAGCAAGGCAGCTCGGAAGACGACGAAGCTTGAGTAGCTTACTGTCGCGTCTCTCCTTTTGGAGAGTAGGGGCTAATAAAACACGAGGAATCTTTAGGAAAGACACCTCCGCCTTTTTCCTACGCAATAATGTATGAAGTGGCAAGTAAAGAGGTAAAATCCAGCCTTCAGAACTAAGAGCCTATTGTTTCGTCCGCGCCTGCCCTATCTGGAGGACTAACGCAATCCAAAGCAGGCTTCAAACCCGAACGACTACTGTGGTGTGGAATTGAGAGAGAGAGATCGGTGAAGGAGAGGCCTGTGTGCGATGCTCACAAAGAGTTTCCAACACCTTTTCTTCTTCGGCTGTCTTTCTTCTTTGTGTGTGATTGGGGGGGAGGAGGGGAGTTTGTAGCGTCGGGGTACGTCTGCCTGCTCACACCTCTCCGAGAATGCACCGGTGTCTTCTCTTACGGTCTTTCATGAGAACAGAACCTCCTTGCGATTGCGCCTCATCTTTGCCCTATCCTCTTTGTCTCTCCTCCCCGCTTTGCTTTTCACTCTTCCTTGAGCATCGATACCAGAACTTCTTTCGCCTTCATTTTTCATCCCTTCTGCGCAGGTGTGTGGGTGTGTATGGATTCAGCGCAGTAGCGATCCGCACGTGTTGCCAGTTGTTGGCATTGCCCCATTACAGCACCAGTACCCAAGACTGTTGTGTACAATACGCTGCTTCGCTTGACAGATTCCCGTAAAGATGCTATGCGCGTCTGACCTCAACGGCGTCATGAACAGCGCCGTCGGCGACGGCGTTCTCATGGCGCTCTTGCTTGACGCATCCGGGAACGCCATCGCCACCGCCTTTGCCGGCTCCGCTGCGCAGAAGGACATCATGTACGCGCCAGTGGTCGCAGCCACTGCGAATATGTGGCGCGCATATGCTCGCAGCGACCTAGCAGTGAACAAACTCAACCTTGAACTGGAGACCGAATCGCTGGAGCAAGTGATCGCGAGCTTCCCAGACAAAAAGATTTGCGCCATGTCTGTTGCGGACACAGCAGTTGTGTCACTCATGTCAGTGGACAAGTCCGTGACCGAGGGCTTTCTCAAGCTCAAGACAGCTGCCCTCCAGCGTAAGCTGGACGGTCTGCTGCGGCCTGTCATGGCAGTGTAGAAGCAAAAGAAAAAAGGCGACTGCGGCAGACACGGAGCACGCAAGGTGTCGCGTGTGTGTGTGTGTGTGTGTGTGTGTGCACTTCTTTCGCTTTTGCTTCACTGTCTCCGTCATGCTCATGAGGAGACAAATCAGAGGCTCTTGACCACTGCTTCTTCGTCTTCGTCTTTTCCTCTTCAGTCTTTCCTTTCATTGCGCTGTGGGCAAGCGGGTTTGCGTATGTGTGACACCTGGTGCGGCATCGACCGCCTCGTGTTTCCCCTTATCGCTTCTTTGTTTCCTCTTCCCGGCTTTCTATAGTGTTCATGCAATAGCAGCCAGAAAAGAGCAACAGAAGGCGTAGTGTTTTGTTTCGTATGAGTATGTGTGGTTAAGTGGGAACAGCTCGTGGCAACACCGTCTCCCTTTAGAGGTCCCACCCTCCTTTCCTGCCCCCTCGGCGGCTTGGGGAGTATTTCCTTCCTCCGCGCACCTCTCTCTCTCTCTCTCTCTCTCTCTCTCTTCCCGTTGTCTGATGCAGTCACCGCTTAGCTCCCGTTCTCTTTCGGAGCCTTTTGTGTGCGTCTCTCCTCTGCTGAACTCGTTCATCCTCTCCCCTCCACCCCTCCTTCGCCCTCTTTTTTGGTTGTGCTGAATGAGAAACCCGCACTGTGGGTAACTTCGTAGATCAAGACTGTATGGAGAATGCTCCGCTGTTACCGCACGCATCGACCGGTCGGGTCACCAACGGCGCAGCTGCCGTCTTTGTCAAGCTCGCCTCCCATTTGGCAAACCCCAGCGATTGCCTGTCGGCACTACCATAGCGACTATGGCACTGGGGCAGTGAACTTCTCTGCCTCCGCCGGTCTGGCACCATCGCACAGCGCTTCCCAAACGTACCTGGAGTACATGGACCGAATGTGGAACAGCAAGTGGTTTGGCACGGTGGATGGGAGCACGGCCGCGGCTACCACGGCGCACTTCGCTTCCGCTGACCCTTCTCTGTTCACGCAGGTGTTTCTTTCATGTCAGCAGGCGCTGAGCATCGAGGCGGGAACGCTCCTTTTGCTCACTGGTGCCGTCACACGCCTCTGCACCCTCTTCTTCTCGCTCTACGGGGAGCGAGCAGCTGAGCGGATGCGACTGGCTCTGCCAGAACTGAAGAAACCTCAAGAGGATTTCAATCGTGTCTACTTCAATGACTTCGCCTCCGCCATGGAAGTGCAGATGGCAGCGAGCGTGCTCAAGAGCCATCGTCGCACTGTCTTTGGCAAATATCACACATCGAGCCTCAAGTGCATTGCGTCTCTTGGAATGGCGCCAGTGATCATAACGGGACTCTATCAAGTCTCCGCACTGTGCGAGAATGTCGCCCTCGACGTGGGGGCCTCTTCCTACCTGTGGTGCAGTGCCTTGACGCTGCCTGATCCACTTCTCGTGCTTCCCACGCTCACGTGCCTCATCACACTGCTCAACTTCGAGCTCGCCCTGTCGAAAGAGATCAAGACAGGCTGGATGCGAAACGTGATTTGGGGCGCGCGGCTGGGATGCCTGTGCGTCGTTCCCGTCGTATCGTCGTTCCGCTCTGGCGTGTGCCTCTACCTGATTGGCATGAATGCGGTGGGCCTGCTGCAACCGCTGCTCTTGCGCTCTCCCGTCATTCGGCGGTGGCTCCGCTTCCCCTCACCAGAGCAGGTGGCCGCCGCCACGCCGCTCCAAAGCACAACGGTACCTTGGACAGCGGTCAGAAGTCGTGCTGCAACACTACGAGAGCGTATCGTAGCGGCGGTGGCGCCGGCAGATGATCCAGCAGCCGCTGGCGCGAGGGCAAAGGCAAATGACGCTGATGATGATGTATTGAAGGCGAGCATGACCATTCAGTTTCCTTATCTCAGCCATTTACTGAACCCGCAAGTCGATGAGCATCATGACCTCTTCACCAAAGCACCAAATAAGCAGCCAAAACCAGACGTCAGAGGCCGTGCCCGCATTACACCTTCTTCGGACCACTTGCAGGGGCAGCAGTACACCGCTTCTACGCATCCCGCTGCTGCCGCCCCTGTCCATGGCAGCCGCTACGCACGAGGCACAAACCCACTCATGCGAGAAACGCCCCTGCATCGTCAAGAGCCCTCCTCTAGCCGCGTATCACCACACGAGGGCGGACGAGGTAGCGGCAGTAGCGGTGCCGCTGCGGCGGCTGGGGGGACACCTGGCGCGGCATCAGCAGCTGCTGCAAAGCGTGTACCAAAACTGAGAGGGTCAACATTCGCGTCGAGTGGTTGGAAGAGTGCCCAGCTGTCGTTTTCAGAGGAGGACTTCACTCCGTCCTACCCCGATGGGAATCCCTCCCACCCCTCGTCGCCATCGTCGCAGTCGCACAAGTGAAGCGACGTTTTTTTAAGCGCTGACACGGCGGTGGTGTGACCCGGTCTCTTTTCTCTTTCGATGAGGAGAGTCGACATGCCTCCGCGCATGGCGAAGCGAGATAACGAAAGACAGATGCGCCCACAAGCAACAAACATTGATGCTGCACAGGTTGGGAGTTGGGGGAATTGTGGAGGATATTGTGATCTTCGTCAAGGCCGTTGCTTTTTCTTCCCCCCCCCCCTCCCCTGTCGATCTCGTGCGAAGCCATGAAGGCCCCTTGTGACGGTTCAGTGTTGTGCTGCTCCCCGTGTGAAAACATGCACACGCCGCTAGTCTTTACATGGCACGCAACACACGCTTATAGAGACTGACGTCATGCTTCACGCTTTATCATCCCCCCCCCCTTTTGGGGAGGGGGGTTGTATGTCTACACCAACCCCCCTCGCCTCTCCACTCTCTCTGCACCCTGAAGCGCATTTCCTACTCGGGCTCGATCGTGAGCTTTCGCATCTCAGTCCTTCGTTGCTGGCCAACTACTTCTTAGGCACTGAAGCAGAGGAAGGAGAGGGGGCACATAGCGTTGTTTATCGTACCACATCCATGCAAAGTTGTTGACTGTAGAGTATAAGACGCACCAGCGCATTCACAGAGCTGCGCCGCAATGGCGCCATTGCAACTTACTCCTCCCTTGTACTTCCACAAAAACCACCGCAACGTTCGTCTTTCGAACCCGACTCGCCGGTGGCTGTACAACAGGATTTTTCTCGGTGGCATCGGCGCGTTTGGCTGTTACCTAGTACTGCGCTACCAACTCGCGGCGTGGGAAGCGCGTCGACATCCGGGGGATGGAAACTACCTCTGCTCCAGCGACATGGTTGATTTCCTGCGCTACATGCCTCTCAACCTCATCTCTAACGCCGCTGGTCGACTTGTAGAGAATCAATCCGTACCGGCGCGGGTGCACAACTGGTTTGTACAGGCCGCTATTTACTGGCACGCAGTGGATATGTCTGAGTCGGAGCAGAAGACCAACTTCGACACCTTTCAGCAGTTTTACGTTCGGGACTGGACGCCAACAGCACGCCCAGTAGATGCTGCGGCCTCTGTTGTCGCCCCGTGTGACGGCCAAGTGTTGGCCATGAATACGGATGTGGAGAGCACCTCGCTGGTGCAAGTGAAGGGGCTCACCTACGGCATGCGCTCCCTCTTGCAGGATACCCTTCCACCATTGAACAAGGACACGCGCCGCCGCGTGGCTGTGGTGCTTCACATGCGCAACAAGGACTTTCATCACGTCATCGCACCACTGTCGTTTGCGTGCGAGAAGAGCGTCTACGTGCCTGGCTCCCTGCTGCCGGCGACCGCGGCTGGCTATCATTGGATCCCCTCCGTTCTCACCATCAACGAACGCCTCGTGCTGAAAGGGACGTCTAGCGACAAGGAACGGCTTCCGGTTTACATGGCTCTCGTTGGCAGCACGCTAACCGGACGCATAACGCTCTACATGGATAAGCGCGTTCGCACAAACTACCTCAACCCTCCAGGCTACGCGGTGCACCTACCGTACGCCTCGAAGCCGGTTGTGGCGCGCGGCGAGCGACTGGCGACGTTCAACTGGGGATCATCTGTCGTTCTGGTGATGGATGTGCCAACGCGCTGCACGGCGCTCAAGCGCGCGGGTGATGTAGTGAAGGCTGGCGAGGCCCTCTTTCAGTTTTAACCACTGTTCCTTCCTGACTGTTGTTGTTGTTTTCCTCTCACAGTTTGTACGTATGTGTGGGTGTGCGTGCGTGCGTCTGTCTAACAGTTTCACTTCACAGATATTTTCTCGACTCTAAGCCCATTTCTCGCCTGCTAATGCGAAACGGAAGCTGTGCGTGGTGATTGGTCGTCTGCTCTGGGGACACGCCTGCCGTGCACAGCCGCCGTCGCCACTGCACTCTGCACGAGCGTCACACCCATACAAGAGCCTGTACAGCATCTTCCAATATGAAAACTGCGCTGGGCGTTACGATGGCAAAGGCACTTTCCCACCTCTCAGTTCGTTCTCTTGTGTCTTAGGTGCCCTTTGCCTGACCCGGAGCTCCTGGGGAACATAAAACGGTGAGGAGGGGTAGAAGACTTTAGAGGAGCACCACAATCAACAAGCGTTGCTCTGACGCTCGCGCTCTCTCTCTCTCTTTCGCGAAAACGCGCTTGCTTGAGCACTGGTATTTTTACTTGTGTGGGTGACTGTGTCTGGAGACGTCACCGTGCACACGGGCCAGTGTAACTCTTCCTTTCGCTTTTTTTTTCGGGCTCGCCGAAAGGCGTCACCTTCACTTGTGTTGTCTTTCTCCCTCCTCCTCTCTGATGATGCAGCGCTATACAAAACACGTGGGCCTATCACAACTCCCCACTCACCGACGCACCAACCCCGGCCCCTGACTTTACAATTCGCCTTTCCCTCCCTCCTCCATAGCGGGTTGAGCAAAGAGGAAAGGCGGAGTAAACAACAATTTAAAGTGAAAAAGACCGCTGCAAGAGCAGGAGCGAAACATTTCACAGGCATTGAAGTGTGAAGTACAGCGCTCGCTAGTGACGTAGACACCCACGCGCGTGCACACACACGCACACGTCATGTCACTCACAACTATTGACGATCGGCAAAGAGACGATGTCGTCCATCTGAGAGTTCTCCTGCAGAAGCGGGAGTATCATCTTGCTGAGCTGATCAACGAGGTCGTTTATGCGGAACAGGAGCGCTACAAGGCGGTGCAGGAGGCAAGCAGCCTCCGTGAGCTTGTCTCTCGCCTGGAGGACATCATCAACAAGCTGCTGGTGTACCATATGACCATTCACAGGGAGGTGCTTCTTCCAGCATTGATTGATTCCGCCGGCAACAGAGGCGATGCACACAGCGTAAGAGCGCCGGCAGCAGAAGACTTCACAGCTGTAGGGTCTTCGAAAGACGTCCTCGATGACCTGCTTGGCGAACCGCGTCTTTCCAGTGAAACGAAGAATCTCGTTCAGGGTGTCCTGCAACAGAAGAGAAGAGGCGAGCGACTGTCAAGTAGTGGTGCCGAGCTGCACGGTAACTCTTCCTCCCTGTTGGCGGCGCTTTCCAACGCTGCTCCTTGCCGACGGCCTGCCGACGCAGAGACGTCAGTGGATCACGCCAGACGTCGCGCCATCATCCTCAGTTCCTCTCTTTTGCAAAACCAAGAGGAGCTGGTGCAGCTGCTGCGCAGCATTCGGGTCCAAACAAAGGATCTGCGTCACCACTGGGATCGGCTACGCGACGTGGAAGTACAAGACAGGCAGCAGCCACTCCGCGAGTCCACCGTTCGACAGCAGAAGCCGATAAGCGACGTCGCGCCTTTCCGGCTAGGGAACCTGCGCCAGAATAGCAACCGTACTCACACACTGGAGGAGGCACTGCGAAGTGTCGAGAAGGAACGTGACGCTCTACGGGCGCAGCTGCGCGAGCGCAATGCGGCTGCTGCCGCTGCCCTGGAGGCAAACACACCACCGCAGGTTGTTCAGCCAGACGAATCGTGGCACGAGGAGATGGCGCAGCTCAAGAAGGAGCTCGCCTACGCACAGCAGCGCGTTCTGCAAGAGCAAGCGCGGAATCAGGGACTGAAAAATCAGGTCTCCCAGCTGGAGAAAGTGGCCGCGGCGTCACCGATTACGCCATCTGCGACGAGCCCAACCACCTGCGTTCATTGTGAAGAGACGCGTGCAGACATGCACAATCAATTGTCAGACTTTCAGGCCGCCAAGACAACATGGAAGGAGGAGGAGGGACGCCTGAAGAACGAAATTGCATCCCTGAGGCTCCAGATAAAAGAGTCTGCCAACAGGACTTCACTGCCGTTACCCTCTCCGCCTGTAGGCGCCCTGACAGATGAACCGCAATGTTACTCATCTGGGCCCACGAGTGAACGCAAAATCGGTCACCTCGAGGCCACAGTTGCCTCCACGAAGGCAGACCTGCAGATCATGGAGATGCGTATGGCGGTCATGCAAAGTGAGTGGGACTCTGAACGGCGCCGCATCCTCGCCGCACACGAGCGAGAGCGGCGGCGCCTGCGCGACGAGAGAGACGAGTGCCAGAGAACCATCGACAAGATGTTCCTTGAGCTACAGGCCCTCTCTCAGATGAGCTCCAGAGCACCGCTGGCCATCCCAAGCATCGCCGGCTAGCTAAATCCAAGTCGAAAGACCTGTGCAGGGCACGTCTGAGTGTGTCCTTGGACGTGTATGCTGATCATCAAAAGGCGATAACTGCATTCTCACCCTTGTGGATCTTGTTTAGCGCTTCCTTTGTCTTTTTCGTCAGCTGCATGCATCACTTGTGCCAGTGCGAGCAACTGATGTTTGTTCTCCTATGGCCCGCCACCGCACAAACGCTCCCTGTCCCTCCCCCTTTCTCGCTTGTATGCATTCCCCTGTCCCTGACTCTTGCGAATGTGATCATGCACTCGTTTTTCGTTGGCACGGACGAGGGAAGGAAGAGAGAGAGAGAGATTGATAGCGCATAGCGGAAATTAAAGCAGAAGGGTCAACCGACGTAGGAAAGCACTTGAAGGAGAGGATCCTGTGATGGTTGTGTTGGGCCTTGATTCTTGTATGGTATCAGTGGCGCTGGTACGGAAAGAGCGTCATCAGGTGTGTTTCAGAGTGTTTATCTGACGCATCCGCTCATCGTGTGAAAAAAAAAAAAACAGGGAGACGCTCATGCACACACGCACACAACTCATCCGTCACTGTATCTCCTTCCATCCGCTCCCCATTCTTGCTTCGCCACTCCACGTTGTTCTTCCTCTCTCCATATCCTTATCAACTGTTTGGTTTCTCGTTTTCTTTCGCGATCCCGTGACTTCCTCGTTCTCCGACACCCGCACATGCACACGCTCGCACCCACAGGGCCGTAAGGAGGGGAAAAGAGAAAGATACAAGCGTCACATAGAGGCGCAGAAAAGAGTGAGGAATCTCACTCCGCGAAACAAAAGACTAGCAAACTCGGTGCCAGCTTGCCCTCACAGGGTAGCCAACTGTGCGTGTCTGTCAGTTGCTGGGAACGCTGTGTCTGTCTGTGAGGCGTTTTTCTTGTCTATCGTAACCACTCTGCACGCTTTTTTTTTGGGGGGCGCTTCCTCTAGTGTTTGCACCCGCCCTCCCCACCGCCACATGCAATGTCTCGTGTGACGCCAAAGATGCCTTTCAAGGCGTCGCTGAAGCTGCACGCCAAGGCGATTTGTCAAGCACTCCCGCTTTCTCTTCTTATCGTTGTAGAGACACGTGATCTCTACTATCGTGCTACCTGGGATGTCACCCCAGTCCCGCCGACCAAGTTCGAGATCGGGGATGTTGTTGCGGTGTGTAACCGGTGGTACACACTGCCTACCTGGAGCCACGTCGTGTACAGTTGGTTTTCTAAGGTGCTGCTCAAGTCGTGCTGGGACGACGTCGGCGTCATTTCGTCAGTGAAAAACGGCAAACCCAATATCCTCTACGTGGACTTCCACGGTGTGCAGGAGCAACCATTGGATGCGTTTCTGGAAGCGCGCTGCCCTCGCGGAGCGGCGGTGCGGAAGCTGCACCGGGACGAAGGGGTACCATCGCTCAGCCCTGACATAGCCGATCTCTTTCGCACAATGGTGCAGAAGATCTCTGTGGAGCCGTGGTTCCTTTTCTCCGCAAGCATGCGTGTCGGCAACGAGCACAAGTACTACGAGTTCTGCGTCGGCATGCACGAGCAGCGGTGTAAAATACGGTCCATGCTGCAACGGCGGCAGTCGCGGGCGGCGATTGAGGCGCAGCAGGCTTCATTGAAGGAGATGGAGGTAATGCGGCAGCATCTCGCCAAGTTCGTGGAACCGGTGACACATTTTCACCTCTACAACGGTTCTCTCGTGGCATCTTTTTTCGCCACGTACGGGTTGGTTGACCGTGAGATGCCTTCACCGTCGCGCTACGTGCCACAAGACTTTACCCATACAATTCCGTTCCTCGGTGCCACTACGCTCGAGGAGCCCATTGTCTTCTTTAAAAACTGAGTAACGAGGGGCGGTGGCCGCGCTTGACCAGCGGCTGCTGAAGTAGCAGCTGTGTCTCATCGTTTCGCGATGTATTCATCTGACTGACTCCTGTGTTGGAAGGCGTCGTCGTGACCAGTCCTCACACAATCCTCGACAAGAAACACGAGGTGTAGTTAAAGCGAACAGTGCCGGGCAAGAGTTCATCGCTAGCTTTCATGCAGGCCGCAAGGAAGCTCAAACTACGCGAGTGAGGGCAGGCGCCACATTATCTTCGTAAGCTCTTCATGCGAAGCTGCTCGCCTGCGTCACTGCCATCATGCCTCCCCCTCTGCTGACTTGTACAAGCGAATCATCGCTCTCCCTTTCTATTTTATTGCTGTCATCTTTGTGTTCTGTTTTTGCTTTTGTTTTTTCACCCTCTCCACAGCAGCAGACACTCCCCTTCCCCCCCCCCCTCCTCCCTCCGCCCTCCTCACGGACGTGGTGCGGCACACTGTCTCAGAGCATCCGCAATGTGCCGTGGTTTGCTCGGGTGCTCCGTAGACGGTCGAAAGAAAAAAAGGGGACAAGCATAAAGCCACTCCTCGCCCCCTATCCACCTTTTGCAGGCAGACTCTACCGTTTTCACAGCGCACATGGACGGACCGTGTTTCTTTCAATAGCACGAGTCCGCCATCGCTACCACAATCACGCTGGCGCATTGGTGATGGCGCCATCGTCTTCGTCGAAGCTCCCTTCGTCGGACAACCAGCAAAGTGACTGGACGCGGCGCATCCGCAAGTCGGATGTCTACCCCTCCTCACTGGGGGCCATCTGCGCACGGGTCGAGGCTCTGCGCTGTCGATGGAGAGATGGCGAAGCGGCAAATATCGTCCCAATTACACAGGCCGTGTGCTCCCCGCTTTACCTGCGCTTAGATGTGGATAAAGCCCTCGCCCTAGAGCTGCTGGGGCCGGCGGCTGAGTACCAACAGTGCAGCGCGCCTATGGGCGAACGTGACGCCGCTCTCTGTGTGCTGTCCGTTGCCCAGCTTCTGTCCAGACTTCACGCAGAGGGTGTGGTGCATGGACACGTGCAGGCAGGAGTAGTGTTACACCACACGAGTGATGCGCGACGTGTCGTTGTTACTGAGTGCGAACTGCCCATGAGCGCTCTCGTTCCCCATGGTGGTGTAGGGAGTGACGCGCGGCAGTGTGCCGCACCGGAAATACTGCGAGGAGACCCTTACACAGGCGCGGCTGATGTGTGGGGACTCGGTGTCCTTCTCGTCCAGCTGCTGCGGGGGCCGTTGAAGCCGCTGTGCACGGCTGATCTCGAAAACTCTGACCTTTTGTCGCCCTTCATCTCTGCGCTGAGCCCGGGTGCCGCGAGTTTTGTGCTGCCTTGCTTAAAGAGTGCCCCGCAAGCGCGTCCACTGCTGCTTGAAGTATTGCAGCACCCATTTCTGTCAGTCCTACCAATGGACGGAAACGAAGACGGTGACGAGCAAGGCAGCGACGACAGTAGCACTAGTGAAGGGGAGGAACTGGAGGGCAGCGTGGCTGACTCTAGGTGAAAGTCACGGGGGACCTCTTTCCCTCGTCCACCTTCTCCTTTTCACTGTGTTTTGCTTTGGCACCCTACATGCTGTTACTTCAATGAAGCTGTGCGAGCTGAGCTGCTCCGATACAAAACACACAGAGGGATTAAGCGGCGCACTGTGAGTAAGTCGCCGTGAAATGCCTCTGAAAAAAAAAAACGAAGAAGTGCTGTAGCAACCTCCACCTTCTCTTGCCGTCGATTGCACTGGCCGCCCCAACCCCCAAATTCATGTGACTTTGCTGCTCCTCTCTTTCGTAGCGTTTTCTCTTTCTCTCCGGCTGTGTGTGTGAGCGCTGTCAAACAGGATTCCACGATGACCAGGAGAGAGGAAGGTGGCGCGACAGAAGTCAGCGCTCCACCACCGGCATGGCCCAATTCTTGACATACACACACAGAGAGAGAGAGAGGTGTGTGTGGCTTACAGTGGGGGGGGGGTTATTTCTGCGTGCTGCCGGCAGCGCGCGGTGTTCGAGCCTGTGGAAGAGCGCGCGGGTACATTTTGGACGAGCCCGATTCTGTGCTCGGGTGCTCAGGCGACGTTTTTTTTTTTCTTATTGCGACCGAGAAGCGCGTGACCCGAAGTGGGGATGGTAGCGAGACGATGGATCACGGGTACAACTGCGCACTCTCCCACCCTTCGCCACGCGCTCTACATCCCACAACAGCGCACTCCCTCTGGGTCTGTTTCACCTTTTGCTTTGCCCCTGCTCCCTCTAACCTTGATGATGCCGGCCGCCTCAGCTCGTGGTGCCCCGCGTTCCGTGTCCACTCTTGGTGGGGAAGCCACGCAGCCTGCAGCGGCCTGCCCGCGGGTAGAGTTGCAAACTCTTAGTGTCGGCGGAGAGGTCTGGGCTGCTGCGGTGCGGAAGAAACGTGCGGCCATGATCAGACCTGCACTAGCTCACCATGACTCGTGTCGACGATTCAACTACTACACGCATCCGTCTGCTGCATTAGCTGCACTGCGGCGATGTTGCCCGTAGTCCTGGACGTCGCCTGCGCTGCACGCCGTGGGGCTCGAATGGGACTGAACGGCACCAGGCGGTGTTGGTTGGATCCGTTCCGTCACATCGCCGTAGCGCAGCAGAGGTGTGCTTTGGTTGTGTGCGTCTGCTTGTGGACTTGGCGGTGGTGGAATGGAGGCGTTGGTGAAAGAAAAAAAGTGGTGCGCTACTCTATATTGAAGGAGAGAGGCGTGGCGGAGAGTGGAGGAGGAGACAACGAGAACAGAACCAATACCATCTTCACGGATGTGTGTGTGTGTGTGTTACGGCCGCCGCCAAAAAGACGGGCAAGTGAGTGTGTCGACAGCTGATGTTAGGTGTTCAGTCCTCACCGCATTGGGCCTCACAGCCTACTTTTCACTTCCGTCTGGGTGACGGTGGCGTCTTGTCTTTGGGTCAACTTAGCTGCTCACGTAAAGTCATGCTATTTCTGTTTTTCCCCTCGCATCCAACTCTGCTGCAGCTGCTGCGCGCCCCCGCAATCATTGCGTGTTTTGCCTCTCCGACTCTTTCTGAACTACGGAAGGCAATCCGGACCAGCTCGACCCCTCTTCTACCGCACCATCTCACCCATGGGAGTTTTGTGTGTAACGGTACTGTCTTTGACAACCGACTGCTCATGCACGCCACTCCTACGTGCTCTTCTCTCTGTGACTCCTGCTGCCTCCAGCCTATCGCAGTTTGCGCTGTGGTGAACAACTTGCACTTACGCCCGCAAGAGGTATCGCCACATTCCCCGGCAGTCACGTGTGCTTGCCTGCGTCTTCCCCTGTGCACTGGGCAGATAAACGCCGGCACAAGCAGAGAGTCATACATCAAGACACGTAGACCGCTGTTGTACGAGCTTGTCCTCTCAGTTTAACCCATTCAGCCCACCCCACAAATAAGCACACACAGCACCATGGCAGAGGGCGGCGTTGGCGGCAGCGACGAGAGCTTCATCTCGTTCGCGTTTGCTGTGACGTCGGTCATTCTCATCGTTCTCTACATCCCATGGATTATCGGAAAGACGCGGCGGTTAGTGTTCTATCATCAGTCTACAAAGAAGGAGCGGGCGAGCATGGTAAGCCCGCTAGCGGAGCTATGGGACTCTGCAACGTACATTCCGCGGGTACTGTACGCCGTTGCGCAGGACCCGGCGGCGGTCGTTGCCGGCGCGAAGGTGTGCAATTCGGAGAAGGTCTTTTTTCTCCGCTGTGTGATGCCGAAGTTTCTCAAGTTTGTGATTCGTCCTCGCATCCTCGTGCCGATGCTGTGGCTTGTGCTCTTTTCCTCCGCCATGTACGCCTCCCTCACATTCGATCCGCACGCCATTCTTGGCTTGCCATCCTCGGCCTCCACCGCGGACATTAAGAAGACGTACCGTGCTCTCTCCAAGCGGTACCACCCCGATCACAACAAGACGGAAGGCGCCCGTGAACTGTACGTTCAGGTGCGTCGTGCCTACAAGGCGCTCGTGGACCGCGAGGCATTTGAGGAGGAGGAGAGGCAGAATGCGCAAGAGTTCGCTGTTGGTGTGGCGCTCCCGCGTTTCCTGACCTCTCGCGAACATGACGGGCTCGTGCTGTTTGGCCTTCTAGGACTTCTTATCGGGCTACCCATCTACATCTGGTACACCTTCACCAACGACAAGAAAGTGCCGCGCCTTCTCTGGCACATCCGCTTTGACAAGGAGCGTGTCGAGCACTTCCTGCTGCACTTTGGCATTCCCGTCGATCCCAAATACGTCGCGCGGCGTGAGTCGCGTCGCACAATTCTGCGCATCCTTATCGCACTCAACACGGTACCGCCAAACGTGCGCGAGGACGTTGTGAATTCTTTTCCTCCACTCCCAGATTTTGTGCAGCGCTGCATCGACGCCGATAAGAACGCAGCATTGTTCCGCAACTTGGGTCTCGATGCCAAAGCGGTCGGCGCTCTGCAGTCTTACCTGGCTGTGAACGGCGTCAAAATCGTAGATGAGTACGAGGCAGCAGTCCACTTCAACGGTGAGGAGCCCAAGGCGGATGACTTCCAGCGTGTTTCGATTTCCGCGTACCGTGCTACCCGCTATCTCTTCCAGCAGCACACCGTTCAAGTAGAGCGTGCGCTGGAGGAGCTTCAGGTAGCGATGGGTGGCAACGTGCCAAGTGCCAAGAAACTCTTGAATCTGCACGAGGAGCTGTACGAGCTGCTTGACATGGTGTACCTGCGCTCCGAAAAGCCCAACAAGCAACTTGTCATGAAGCTCATCGCGATGCCGCAGCGGGTGTCGGACATCGTCGACGCCATAGAGCCTGAGATGCAGCTTGTCTATCACCGGTATTTCAAGAACTACATGAACCACATTCAACAGCAGCAGCGCGCGGCCCGTGGCAGGGGTGCTCACCCGCGCTAATACATTTCTCATTGTACTGTCGTCTGTACATTCACCGCCATTTTATCCACCCCACCCCCTCGGCACTCATCCCCTCCCCCCTGATGGCTGTAGGAGCACCTTAGCGCGCGGCGTCTCTCAGGGCCCAGCGTCCATTCCAGGCGGAACCCGAGCAGGACCCCCTGCCCCCCACCAGTGCCGAACTGCTTCTGGCGCTGACGGAGCCAGGCACCCACGACGTAGCGAGGTGAGAGCGATGCACCGCTACGGATGCCGGCGGTCAGGTCGTGGATGGCGCGGCGTCGGAGCGGCCTGCGACGGTGAGCACGCCTGTGCCATCCATACGATAGACAGAGTGTCATCGTGACTCGAGCGCATCCCGCCCGGCACGACGGGGAGCGGCTGTGAGGGGCGACCTGCAGAGCGGGTGGTAGGCCGAGCCTGAGGCAGAGGTCGTGCTCAGGTGACGGTGAGTGGGCGCCTTGCTGCAACGCGTGCACTACGGGTGCTCTGCACGACGCAATCGGGCCTGTGGCAGACCGAGGAGGGGGGAGGCGGGGTAGAGCGAGCGGAGGCTCTATGGCAGAGAAGAGGGGTCACGTCGAGCAGCACGCAAACAACCACAGCCACGAAAAAAAAAAAGACGTGGCACACTATGCACACTGACTTGCGGCATCTGGCGGAGGAAAAGAAAGCGGTAAAGGAGGAAGTGGCCAGCAGAGAGAGATCAGAAGAGGGAGGAAGCGCTTCAAGAGGCGGCCGTATGCTAGATTACCGCTTACTGTAGCTGCTGAGGTGCCTTGCTTTGTTTCTCGATGTGTTTGCCCAAGGCATTGTGTGATTTCTCTCTGGGCCACCTCATCACCAATGTCTAAAGCGTAAAGATACACCTTCTGTTTGCCTAAAGGACGGGATTGAAAAGAAGGAAACAGCTGAGAGGTGGGCCAGCATTCATCGTACGTCGACCTGCTACCCTCTTCGCCTCCTTTGTGGATTTGGTGTCAGTCTCCTCCTCGTGTGAAAGAAGGGAGGCAAATGGGGAGACGGGGTTGCACAACTGGCGCCGTTAGGTCAACGCTGTCAAAGAGTAGCGGAGAGAATGATGTCGCACTACATTGCGAACTCTTCCCGAAAGAACGATTTATACTCGCAAGGGCGGCTGATCGCATCAGTCATGAACAACTTCGCATATATGTTTCGTTTTTCTAGGCGGCAGTCGTACTACGAACCGACTTCCATATGTCTCTGGACTTACTCTCTTAATAAGTCTGTCGCTCATGCTCTCTGCCTCTTCTTCTCTTCATCACCACCGCCACCCTCCCCGTCCCTCCCCGTCCGCCCCCCCCCCCCCCCACGTCTGATGCGCATGGACACATGGAAAGTATTATACACACGAGTGCATACCAATACGACCTTTTCACCAGCCGAGAAACGAGTCACAGTGTGATGGCCAAGTTAGAGCAGCGCGCGCTACAAAAGCCGCGAGGGAACCCAAAGCACAAGCTGGACGCTCTCAGCGCAAGGACGAGCGCCAAGCAAAGGTGGAACAAGAAGATGCGGGAGAAGGAGCGCATTCAGCGCGTGCGCAACTTGTCTCAGCAGCTCAAAGACGAAATTAACGCGGAGCAGAAACGTGCTGCTGAGGCTCGCAAGGCAAATCAGCAGCGTAAAATCGACAACGAAAAGAAGAATATGGTCGTTCAGAACATCAAGAACGAGAAGGCAATTCGAAAGCTGAGCCCGAAGCACCGCCGTGCCGCGCGCATCTTCATGCTACATGAGCTCAATTAGTGACTGCAGTGGCCACTGTTTCTTTATACCCACTTCATTCTGTGTTACTTAACCTTTTTGTATCCCGGTTGATGTCACGTGCATCTCTGCATTTTTGTGCGCGTGCAGCACTATCCCTGTTCAGGTGAGATATGACGTGTAAGCTGATATTATGAGGCACTGAATCACCCACTCACTCCCAAAAAGAGCAACAAACCGACACACGTGCCGTCTTTTAAGCTGCCTATGGGTGGTGCCGGGGTCTCTTGGGTATGGAGAGGAGCCCTCCTTGGCGTTGCAATGCGCGCTAAATGGGCAAAACGGCGCGCTGGCTTTTTCCACCAGTGACGCTGCCAGAGGGCCCCCTTCAACGGGTGGACGCCACGGAGGCGGGCAGCAACGTCAACAAGATGACGTCTCGACTGCCGTCAACCTCCTCGAGCATCAGTCTCGGCAATCGTCTCCTCCCCCTCCCCCCCCCCGCTTCGTCCCTCTTCCTACTCCCTCTCCTCCACCTCTGTGACTTTGTTGCCGTTGCTTGGCCTCCACCACTCTCGCGTGAAAAGCGGCTGTCAACCGTTGCAGTATTGCTCGCTGGCTGAAGGTTTTGTGCACCTGCGGCTCGTGAAGTCGCGAGAATCGTGCAGCAACGCAAGACACGGATGTAGCGCTGCTTTCTTCGTTTTGTTGTTGTTGTTGTTGTTGTTGCTGCGGTTGTTATTCGCTTTCTTTTTGTCCTTAATTTGTTGGACGTGAGCAGCCATTGGCCCCTCACATATGCGCCAGCGGGTGGACTCGTTCATCTGCCTGAAGCGTCTGTGGGATGTGCAACGACAACGCCCTCATCGCTTTCGGATTACTCTCTTTGGACGTCATCGATTGCGTAATCGGTCTCTGCTCTCCTTCTCCCTCATTGTGATCTCCTAAGCCTCATCTCATTCACCATCAACAAAAAAGCCCACCGGTACAGACAACGCAGGCGAAGACACGCGTGACTTCGCACGGCTCATGCGAAAGGTGTCTGTATCCGTACTTTTTCATTACCCCCTTCCTTTATTGTCTGTGCCTCCGCCATTCCTCGCTCCCCTCTTTTCTGGTGTGCTCTTCTTCACCACTGCTCATCCCTGCATCGTTGGAGCCATCCTTTGAAGGCGATCTCTGTGTGTGGGTGTGTGTGTGTATTTGTCAGCAGAGTCGCGTGTCTCCGTTGGGTGTGTGTGTGTGTGCCCCTGTCGGTGTCCGCGTCATTCCAGTGCTGTTTTACTTCCTTCGTGTTTCTTTGTTGCTCGCTTGGTTCTCTTTCCCTACTGCCTTTTGCTGTTGCCGTTGTGCACTCCCTCTTTCACAGACAGAGTAGCTCTCAACAGCAGTAGTAGCACGCAATAGATAAACTCATTAACGCCACCCGCCCTCACGCCTTCTTTTATGTAGCCTCCGCACACACACACACACACACACATACCTCCCTTCTCGCCGCCCTTCCACAACTTCACAAGCGGTGCGAAAAACGTTGCCATCTTCTGCCTCTTTTTGTTCCCGCAACGTCGTTTGCGTTTGTATGGGTTGCTGTCGTTGAGCAGTGGGGCCACCGCACTCGGAGACGCGACACGCATACGCCCATGCACCCTCGGTCAGAAGCACAAAGCTTCTTCTCTTTCTTTCCCCTGTTCTCTAGACCACCACACCTCCCTCACACGAGGTGCAGACAACGTCGGACACTCGTTTAGTGCTCACTCGTGCGCGCTTTTCTTCAGATACACAGACACCAAACATCTACACAGACGCATCGTATGAATACGCAGTGCTGCACTCCGCCTTCGATGGGCGGTGGTGATGATCTCTTCCTAGCCTCCTGCCAGTATCAGCTGTTTGCGAACGAGGAGGAAGACCAAGAGGTGGAAAATACGGCACTTCAGACGAGTGTAACCATACGACCGTCCGATAGCTTTCCGCGTCTCGTCCAATCGTACTCATCTGAGGAAATACCGCCAAGCGGCCTGCTCGACACTAACGTGGAACTGCCCTCACCCCCGCGCCTGCCACGCTCTCCGCGACGCGCTTTTCAGCCAATCTCGATCAACCTCCCCGGCGACAGCTCCTTCGGGCGAACCACCTTTCAGGGGTGTTCAGTCGAGGCGGCTGCCAGTGACAACATCACAAACACACTCTGGCCTCCCCTTACCACATCGACGCAACCCAACTCCGCCCCCACGGCAGCACCAGCAGCAAATGTGGGCGCAACACATCTGCAGACACCGGAAGTGCAGCGCACGAACCACACCGTGAGCACTCCGAACGTAATAGGGCAACTTCTCTACACTCCCCAAATACCGCCGGTGTGCCAGGCATGGCGAGCCAACCTGGATGCTGAGCTTGACACTGGGAGCAGACGCTGGGCACCCGACCAGATGCCGTCCATTACGATGCTTATCGACAACGCTCTCTACGTCGGCGGATTTCCAGATTCTCAGACTGTGTCGCAGCTGCACGCGCTGGGCATCCGCCACATTGTCAATTGCTGCGCGCAGGACATTCGTACAGTCCCCGAAGTGGCTTCGAGCTTCCACCTGCACAACTTGGAGTCATTTGACACGGAAGAGTATTTGATTCTCCACCGCGACTACGACGTTTTTGCCGGACTGGTCTCCACTATTCTGGAAAAGGGGGAGAAGGTGTTCGTGCACTGCGTCGCTGGTGTGAATCGCAGCGTGGTGCTGTGCGCGGCGTACCTCATGGAGCGTCTCTCGCTGAACCCAGTGGAGGCAATTCGTGTGTTTCGTACCAATGGGCGCACGCGCATCTTAGACAACAAAGGATTCCGCCATCAGCTCGTTGATCACTACCTTCAAAGCGTGGAGCCACACAGTGCGAGGCTAGGGCTGCTGTAAGGAAAAGGGGCTTCCAAGTGCGCATACGACTCCCTCCAGCCCACACTGTCGAGAGGTTTCGTTTTTTCCTTTATCCACTCCCTGCAGTTCCTCGTTAGCGGGACTCGTCTCTCCCACCCCTCACCCTCTCAACTTGCGTTGCGAGTCGTTTGTACTGATGCGCTGATGCTCAAGTGAATCGGCGACTGCGCTGCCGTGGTAGAAGCAGGCACCACTCTCCTACTCACTCCTACTCACGCGCAGCGGCGGATGCGCGTTACATTGCCACGCACATAGGAGAACGCCTACACCGTAATTCGCGCACCGAGACGCCATGCTGTGCTTACCGTGTCTGCCGCCTTCTCCTAAAAACGCATGTGTGGCCGTTGATGCCAATTGCGGTCTGCAGTTGGTTCCCCTTTTTTCCTTTTTTCTTTTTTTTGGGGGGGGGATGTCGCGCTTCTGTGCTTCTCCGTTGAGTCGTCCCTCGTCGGCGTGGTTTGTCACGGTGGCCCACGGCGTCGCTCCTTTGATGTATGTGTGCAGAATGGGCAGATGAGTGCCCGCGGAGGGGGGAGGGTGGTGGTGTCCTTCGGCTGCACCATGAGGTCTTTGGAGGAGGAGGGGGGGGGTGAATGAGCGTACACAAACGCACGGGCGCGATGGAAAAGCAAAGCAAAGATAGTCTGGAGAAAGGATGTGAGGCCGCTTACTCTCCACTCAGATAGTCGGTGGATAACCGAGGAAACTGCAACGGCAGAAGCGTTGTATGTGCAGCGGTGGAATGAACAACCGGTGTTCTTTGTTTCACGTCTCCCTGTTTTGCACCCGGACATGCGGAAGATGCTTGCTAGAGAAGGGGGAGAGAAAAACAGAGATGTATGCGCTCTCAGGGCCATTGTTGGAGTCCTGTGTTTCCCTTTTAGCAACTCAGATGAGCCACACAGAAATGCAATCAGAGGACGGTGTGTGTGTGTGTTCTCTTGCTCAGATGTTCTTGCTTGTTCCCGGCATTCGCTGATCACCAGCCGCACATCTCCCCCACGTGTAGCACATACACACATAGGCGCGTGTATCGCCAGACCTTCACCGAGCCTGATCCACCGTTTGACGTTGTGGTGGTCATGTTGCTGGTACTCATTCTATTGGTGTACATTTCTGTGTCTTCCCTTATTTTGTATGTACTTCGCTCCCACAACTCTCTGGGGTCTGCAACCTTGATCAGAATAAAGCAAACCATCTCGATTTGACGAACTCCCTACTCATGCACCCATGCCCTCGTCATGGGCTCACACGAGTTACTTGTTGCGGATTTGTTGGTGCGAGTAAGGGCCGACTCAGATGCTCAGCAATGCACCACCGTTGTGGAAAGAAAGGCGGATGCTTGGGCGGAGCAAGGCGGTAACGTCGTCTCTCTTGCGATGGTCATCAAGGGGGGTAGTCCGCTTGTTGTGCGGCTTTGATATGCACAGCGACAAGCAAGCCCCCTCCAAAGGAACACACAAAAAAAAGGGCTGGGCCTGAGTGAACGGCAAAACGCACGTCTGAGCATATCTGTTCTCTTGCCGTCTCTGCATCTTTGCGCACCCTCTCCCGACTTTCCTCCTCCGCTTCTCCCTCCTCCCCTCTTCCACCTCTTCCTTCGGCGTCGCCTGCTGGGCACCTGTTCACTGCACAGACTAAGCCAATCGTACGCTCTTTTCGTTCATCTCTGTTACGCCGATGCATACAAATGACTCGCCTGACCACTCCTTCCGCGTTGACCCGTTCACCTTCCTCGTGCCAGGCAGCCAGGGCCATCATGGTAGTGATGGATTCCCCCCTGCTGAGCCAATGACCCTGCGGCGGATAGCAGACGAGGTGGCCAACATTCCCATCGCAGAACTGCGTACTGTAAACGAGGAGCCGCTGGCAAGCATGCCAGCTGACGCTATTCTCGAACCCGGCACGAAGGTTAGGCTGCCTGTCGTTTTGGACTATCCGGGCAGTCCCTACGGTATGGTGCTACACCTCGGTAGTGCCGAGGCGCAGCTGCAGGACTGTGAGGTGCTCCTCGACTCTCTCGTAAGCTCTTGGGAAGGCGAATACGGCTCTCACAGCTTGGAGTGCCTTCCTCCACGTAAGGTGTGCTCGCAGACGGAGGCGGTATTGGCCAAGGTGCACGAGGAGGCTATTCGGCAACTGCCCAAGGTTGAGGCGGGCCTTCAGCGGTTGGGGAACAGAGAGGCAAAGCTCCCGCTTCTGGTGGAAGTCGAGGCGATCAAAGCAGCGGAAAGTTCGATCGAGGAGTCATTCCAGCAATCCGTCGCGGGGCTCGAGAGTTTCAAGAAGGAAAGTAAAGCCTGTGGAAAAGTTGGACCGGCGCCACTGAGCTCTAATGACCTCACCCCGGCCTCCCTGCACACGAAGCGCGATGAGGGCGAGGACTACTGCGTCATGCACACGCACCGGTGGGAGTTCGCGGTGCACGGAGTGCGCTCGAAGGAGCCCCGTGAGGTTTGGGCGGTGCTCTCCTGCCAACCGCTCGTGGCGCTGCTAGACGCGATCGACTGCCCGACAACACGTGACCCGCTTACCACCTCACGAAATGCCTTCCTCTTTATCCGTGGAGTCTTCTATATCGACGACCGCCATCGATCGCACGGAGACTTTGCCGACCTCAGCGAGGTAATCCGGAGGAACGACCCTTTGCAGGACGCGTCGAGCTTTCACGCTCTGGAACACCAGGGCTTTGCCCGGTGTCCAGTAAGGAGCGCTGCAGAGACCGCCTTCAAAGACCTCAACGTCAAGATGGGCGAGTCCTGCCTGCTGCGACACTGCGGGGGCTGCGACCACTACTTCTTCTTGTCGCATGTCCGAAGTCTAACCGGCTACCCACGCACGGAACGACACGAGTTCCCGCACCGTGTGGCCAAGGCACGAGACCAAGCAAGACGGTGTCTGCTCTGTCGACTGTTTCCCGCCACAGTCGTGCTCTACGAGGATCCACTCTCACCTGAGAGCCCGGCCTTTTATTGTGCGGTGTGCTTTGATCTCCTACACAGTGGTGACACACCAGAGGAGGCCGCTCAGTACCAGAGACGCGAGGCAAAGGACTTTGGCGAGGTTTACTTCAAGGTGTCGTAGCCTTCCGCCGAGCGTACGCGTGCTACCTTACTTGGACACCGTTTACCGGCTTTGTACTTCATCGCGATGAATTTGTGCGGGTGACGAGTCTCTTGAACCGCTCCAAACGGACCCAAGGCATCAAAATAGAAGATAGCTTTCGCCTTCCCTCTTTCCCCTCCCCCAGCATCACCGCTGTCAGTGAAGGAAGCTGAGTGCGTTGTGCTGTTCGCTGGCAAATAACGCTGGGGGTAAGACGCTTGTAGGAGCACGTGCTCTACTGTGCCATGTATCGTACACCCTTTCTTCTCCCTCCCTTCCTGTGTGAGTAGTGCCTTCGTCAAGCAACTCGCTGAGCGTGGACACATACACATGCATATAATCCCCTCACCCACTTTTTTTTACTCTGCCCCACATGCTCTCGCTCTCGTTCCCTCTCGTACTCTCGTTCTCCTAACCGCGTTTGGTGTCTCTGTGTCTCCCCCCCCCCCCCCCACTGCCTCCTCCGCACGTGGGGCCACAGTTTCCCCGCGTTCGTACTTTGCACACAAACGTGCGCACACACACACCTCGCTCTCCGAGCCTCTCTCCCTCTTTGCTCTCTCCACCCCTCCCAGCCGCCCATATACTGAGCGGGACTTCGGAAAATAGTCACACTGCATCTACACGTTTTCTCTGAGGCTCTCACTCTTGAACGCGAGAGACTTAGATTACAGCAGGGGGTGCGCATCACGTGCGGTCTTCTGAAAGGTGAAGACACGTGAAGTTTGTAATTTGAACCGTAGCGCCGCTTCTTGGACCCGTGTGTGTGTGTGTGTGTGTGTGTGTGCTTCTAGCTTCAGCGTATCATGTTCTCTGTATCGGAGCATCGGCTGCCATGCGATGCCCTGTACTCACGCATTGGCGCAAGTCGCTCCAAACCACTCGTGGGTTTCGGCGGCCGCGACGCTTCTATTCACATCTATCCGTTCATGGGATACACACGGACTGCCTGGCTGCAGGGCCTGACGGAGCCCATCACAGCCCTCGCCTTTGACCCGGACCAGACGTCCGTAGTGGGCGGAAGCGACGCCGGCAAGCTGCAAATGTGGGACATCGACTCTGAGGAGGTGGTGCGTGCCTTCACCCGTGGTCACGTCTCCACCGTGACCGGCATCGATGTTTTCCGTAGTGGGCAGTTCTTTGCCACCGTTTCAACAGATAGAGTACTGCGCATTTGGGATGTGCGAAAGTCGTCCGGTCGGCAATCCTACAAGGATGCCACCGCCCCATTGTGTGCCGTACAGTTCTCGCCAAATGGCAGGTGGGTGGCCACCGGGTGTGCACGCGGCACCGTGCGCCTCTACGATCTCGTTGCTGGACAGATTATCCACAAGTTCGAACTGCATTCCGGCGCCATCACGAGTCTCCACTTTCACCCGGACCTGTACTATTTAGTGGTGGGCAGTGGTGACGGCACGGTATCGGTGTGGGATCTGGACTCCTTTGAAACGCGGTTTCACAGCAGCAGCCAGCACACACCCATCGATGCCGTCCACTTCAGCGGCACGCGCCTCCTCGCTACATCGGACCACAACCTGCGTATCTTCGATATGTCGAACCTTAGTGACCGCACGGCAGTCTCGCTGGAGGCACCGTGGATTATGATGAGTGACGTAGCTTACGCAGGCGCCATGGACGAGGCCTGGTTCGTGGAAACGGCCGGGTCCACGGCAATGAAGTGCAAGCTGTCCTTGCGTGGCATTCACCGTCCTGGAGAGGAGGCACCGCGCGCGGCAGCGGCACCACCGGCATCTGCGCCAGCACCTGCACTGCCCCCCGAGCGAGTCCCGGTGGCGGTGCTGAACAGAAACAGTGCCATACTCGCGGACGCACAAAAGAAGCCCATAAATGGATCTCGGCTCAGTCCAATGGACTCGCCAGCGAAGGCCACAGGGAACGACGGGGCAGAAAGAACGCTGCGCGGGGAGACGTCGGCACCGTCAGCTACGACCCTTCCGCGTCCAGCACTGAGTACCGCTGGCCCATCGTTCCCACCGACGCCGGCCCCGTTGTCGAGTGCAGACGAATCAGAGCTGGAGGTGCTGCAGCAGCTCAGTCGCGAGCACGGCACTGTCTCCGCCACACTGCAGGGGCGGCTCAACACGCTGCGCGCCGTGCGCACGCTCTGGACGCAGAACCAGTCCGAGGCAATGGTGCATGTGAGGCGCTTCTGTGAGGACGGGCAGGAGTTCGGCCCGCTCTTCGACGTTCTCACCGTGCTGCAGCAGCCCCGTATGAAGGAGAAGATGCTTACCGAGTCCATCGCTAGTGTAGTAGACCTAGTCGAGATTGCTCTGAAGACAGACTACGAGCCGCTCATCTTGTTAGGGCTGCACACGCTTCGCAGCATTGCCACAAAGTTCCGCGCAAGGGTGGAAGAGGCGCAGCGGCGGGCGCGCGCTTCGCAGAGCACAGGCTACAATGATCCACTTGGCATGAATCAGCATCAGCACATAGCAAAAAAGCTACACGATTGCTGCCCAATCGTGTTTGTGTTAGCGGAGCGCTGTGACAACGTCGGAGAAGAAGCTAAGGCTGTCCTGCCAGACATGCCACCGCCACCACGCACTGAGTAAGGGGTGCCTCACTGGATGTCCTAGACGGGGGGAGGGTATCTTCTAGCGGACGATGACGTAGAGATGCCGATACCGCTACCAACAGACAGCCTCTGGGCCGCCGCTGTTCGTCTGCTTTGTTCTCACCTCCTCAATCAGTGTACACATGTGAGCCGCTTTTATTTTTTTGTCTTCTTTTGTTTGGTTTCACTCACTCTTAGGTGCGCTTGGGTGCTTTCTTTGGAATGGAAGTGTGCATCAGCTGCGCTTCGGTCTCTCTCCCTGTACTTTGACGTGTCGTGTTGCTCTAGGCGATGGTGTGGGCAGTGTTGTGCTGGCCTAGTCCCGACTCTCGGTCCCATGCTGTTCTTCTTACGTGTTTCTTAACCACAGAAGCGCTGTATGATTTTCTTCCTTGTGTGTGTGTGTGTGCGCGCGCATGTGTCTCTGCAGTCTTCCACGCCCCATGCATCATTCTCTCACACACTTCACGTCTCACCATGTTAGATCTCCGTGTTGAGGCGCTTACGTTGGCGTGTGTATGTCTGTTTGTATTTTTACTTTGGCTCTGTGCTGATTCCTCTCTCTTTCACTTCCCATCAATTTGGCACGCTTCTGATCGCGTTCGTTTCCTGTTCTCTCTCCCCTTTTTGCACACTGATTGGAATGCACATACACACACTACACGAGCACCTCTTCGTCTTCTCTAGCCCCTTTATTTGAGAGCCACCATGACGGACCCACTCCTCACGTTTCGTTGGTTCACTTTTGCAGCTATTTGAATATCAGCCTGCGAAGCACCGGAGAAAAGTGAAGCTCCAAAGCAAGGAGAAAAAAAGCAGTCGTCTCTCTACATCCAATGCAAGCAGCTCGCACGCCGGGCGGAAAAGAGAACAATCGTCCTGTGACTCTCCCGTAGCGTGCGAAACGTGCATTTGGCCCTCGTACCCTTTGTTCTCTCGGCCGTTCCTCTCTGTGGACGGACCCGCCCGTGCCACCCCGCCGCGGAAGGGACGACAGCAGGGTGAAGTACACAAAAATGGGATGGCCAGCACTGCCGCTTTCAGGGCCCATGTAGGGGGGATAGAGTTCGGCTCGCTACTGACCTTTCTTATTCTCGCGTTGCATGCTCTCGTGTATGCTCCTGTGTACTGAGGGGCCCTTCTCAGCCGCTTTACTGCCATGCTGTCCTTGCCGCACTGCAACCCACTCCGCCAGTCGATGGAATACAATAGCGCTAAAGTAGCTTGTTTGGGGGCTTTGGTCACGGTCTGACGAAGTGAGCGCTGCAGACAGTCCACGAGGCTTAATACCAGGTGCAACTGCAAGAACCGGAGCGCCGGTGCAGCCTCTCTCAAACCGATACTCCTGATGTGTTGAGTGAGCCTCTGCAAGCGTTTGAGAGCTTCATCATTCGACGTGTGCGGGAGGAATCCGCTGAAGCGTACGCGGGTGTCTGAGACCAACTCGACCCTCCTTCCGTGCACTGCGCGCGGGACACTCTTGACCCGGCGAGAATCAATAGCCAGGCCTTTTGTGGAGTGCTAAGTGGACGAGGGTTGGAGGCTCAGCTCGAAGTACAGCGAACGCGCAGTGCGGCGATGGAGCAATGCCTCACACATATTGAGGCAAAGCGGAGGTCGCCTGTCTAAGGTAGCTTTTTTTTTTTTTGCTGCGATAAATTCAAAACGTGAAGTAAGAATGTCTACTGAATCGGGGGTGAGCTCCTTCAGGCAGACAGCCGAAGCAGCGGACCTGTCGCTCACGCAGAACGCGACACACGCTCGCTGCTATGCACGAGCGAGTAGAAGAGCACCACGCAAAATTGACGCAATGGCACCAGCAAAACTACGATCTGATGCCCACGATAGTTGCACCGGTGAGCGATCTGAAGGAGGACAGCCGTCAACGATGCAACGAGCTGACGAACCTGCGACAGCAGTTCGGGCGTCATGGCAAAGGTGGAGACGTTCCGATTGTGTGGTCGCGTAACAAGGGATCAGCCACAACCACTTCTGCAGTTGGAAAGCGCTGGTGACACATGTTTTTCTTTAGCCTCCACCCCACCCCCTCGGCACTCATCCCCTCCCCCCTGATGGCTGTAGGAGCACCTTAGCGCGCGGCGTCTCTCAGGGCCCAGCGTCCATTCCAGGCGGAACCCGAGCAGGACCCCCTGCCCCCCGCCAGTGCCGAACTGCTTCTGGCGCTGACGGAGCCAGGCACCCACGACGTAGCGAGGTGAGAGCGATGCACCGCTACGGATGCCGGCGGTCAGGTCGTGGATGGCGCGGCGTCGGAGCGGCCTGCGACGGTGAGCACGCCTGTGCCATCCATACGATAGACAGAGTGTCATCGTGACTCGAGCGCATCCCGCCCGGCCCGACGGGGAGCGGCTGTGAGGGGCGACCTGCAGAGCGGGTGGTAGGCCGAGCCTGAGGCAGAGGTCGTGCTCAGGTGACGGTGAGTGGGCGCCTTGCTGCAACGCGTGCACTACGGGTGCTCTGCACGACGCAATTGGGCCTGTGGCAGACCGAGGAGGGGGGAGGCGGGGTAGAGCGAGCGGAGGCTCTATGGCAGAGAAGGGGGCACGTTGGAAAGAAAAACGTTGTCACTCCAGCCGCCGCTTCCCTGCTGACCACTGCGATCTAACACGGCTGTAATTTGCGGATCGTGACGGTTCTCTGAAGAGAACCACAAAAAAAAAAAAAACAAGAAAACGAGGAAGGTTAGGATGAGAAAAACACAGCTCTCCGCGCGGATAAAAAGCAGTTCGTTATCCTGACTGTGCGGCGGAGTCAACATACCGGTATGCGTAGCTCTCCTTTTATCCTACGCTACTCACGTGTCTTTTCTCCCTTTCTTCCTCTCCTGCGAGCTTCGGTTGTTGTTGTTTTGTCGGTGGGTGGGTGGGTGTGTGTGCACGGGCGAATACGCGCAACCGCTCATTTTCGCGCAGAACTCAATCGAAGCAGCGTATCCGTCAGAAGCCTTAAGCACGCAAGCACATCTATACACAAGTACTACACTGTATCCGACCCATGCCAGTCTCCAAGACGTTTTCGCAGTCGGAGCGGGAAAAGCTCCGCAAGGATCGCCACATTCTGCCGCCGTTGAGCGATGGTCCATTTGGGCCGTTCCCGAAGGATTGGAAACCGAAGGAGCGCGATGCGGTAAAGTCGACTGTGAGTACTAGCGTCAATGTTGCAATGGTCAAGAATAAAGCTGCCCCTGGGCAGCCGGTCAATGCGGCTGCACAAAAGGCTGCACAAGCCGACATTCTCGTTGGCCACACAGGCACGGGCGGCATGACGGTGAGCACCTTCAAAGGTACCGGCGGCGCGAACACGTCCGTGAGCAACGGGCGCTTTGGTGACCCTGCCGGCCCTGGCAAAGCTGGAGCCTACTCAAAGCAGCGCATGTCGCCAACGGACTTCCGTCATCACTACAATCGAAGCGACTTGCCGCTGTCCATTCAGCACGGCGCGAATCGCTCGCTGCTCTGGAAGGTGGACGTGTCGAAGCTGGACTACCACCACTACCTGCCTATCTTCTTCGATGGCCTGCGCGAACTGGAGGAGCCGTTCAGCTTTGTGTCGTACCAGGGAAGCATGGACCTCCTCGAGGGCGGCGGCGCCAAGATCCTGCCGACGGTGCCGCAGCTTATCATGCCACTAAAGACGGCACTGAACAGTAGGCACCCTGATGTGCTGCGCAAGGTTTTCCACGTGATGCAGAAGCTAGTAGTGAGTGGTGATCACATTGGCGAGGCGCTTGTGCCATACTACAGGCAACTATTGCCAGTATTCAACATGTTTAAGAACCGCACCAAGAGCATGGGCGATCGCATGGACTACGGCCGGCGTGGTAGCCAGGACCTCAGCGGCCTCATCAACGACACGCTCTACCTGCTAGAGCGCTATGGCGGCCCGGACGCGTACATCAACATTAAGTACATGGTTCCCACCTACGAGTCGTGTATGTGAGCTCGGCCGCGCGAAAGGCAGTGGTGACACGCGCTGATGTACAATAAAAAAAAGGCGCGCGTCCCCCTTTTCCCGCCCGCCCCGCCAAGCAACATGAGGTCTTTTTGCTGTTGGCTTTTCGATGTACATGTGCGGGAATGAAATGGCGCGTTGCCGTCCCTTGCGCCGCGAGTGAAAAAGGGCCGGCCGGGCGCCCCTCCCCGCCCGCCCAGGCGACCCCCCTCCCCCCGCGGGGAAGCGGCCCCCTGCCTCGGCGCCAAACCAACCCCCCCTGCGCGGGCCCCGCCAAACAGCCCCCCCCCCGGACAGAAAAGCCCCGGGTGCACGCGGGGCAGCGGCAAACCCCCCCCAAGCCGCGCGTTTGCAGGCGCACCCGGGCCTTTCGAAAGAAAACGCTATGTTTACATCCGCCGATGCCTCTTCCATTCCCTGTCCCATTTCCACCCCTCTCCTTCCTATTGACCCATGTTGCTCTTCTAAAGTCGCTCATAGAGTGTGACAAGCAATTCCAACGCACTGCATATTGGCATTCACTCGACTACATAGCGGCCTTCATCTGGAACAAGCTAAAGATCTTGGGAAAGCAAAAGTCATGCCCAGCATTCCGTTAGTGACCGAGCTCGGCGCGAGGGCGGATGAGTTTCAGCACGTTTTGAACATGTCGAAAATTCCAGCACATGTGGAGCAAAAACTACGTCCTGCCATGGATCCTGATGAGCTCTTCACTTATCAAGATTCGCGCATTTTCGTGCGTGCTCGCCCCATCATTGCACATGATATGGAGGATCCGAACAATCGGAGCATTGTGCAAAAAGTTAATGAAAACAGAGACCTTGTTGTGATGACGCCAAAAATATCGCTTTCTGGCGAGTGCACAATCGATCCCTGCGTTGTCAGCCTTGACGGTGTCTTTGTTGGGGCGCGCGATGATACACAACGAGTTTACACGGACTCATGCGCCCCGCTGGTCTCCCTCTCTGTTAATGGCGCATCCACGTGCGTGCTATGTTATGGCCAGACTGGAAGCGGGAAAACATATACAACGACTGGTATTTTCCGCCATGTCGCCGCGGATCTCTCGCCTGCTTTTGGCACGCACGATATTTTCCTCACCGTTCTTGAAATTCAACCCCTCAAGAACATTGACCTGCTCACTGGTATGGACGTTCAAGTGATGGAGGATGTTTCAGGTGAGCTAAAGCTGCTCGGGACAGAGGCCTTTGAGTGCTCCAACGCTGAGATGCTTCTCGCCGCATTCGAGGAAGCCGCCTCGCAACGGACAACGCGGTCCACGGAGAGAAATGAAACGTCGTCGCGTTCTCACATGATTGCTCGCATCTCCATCGTTTCAAAGGAGACAAAGTGGGCGAAGCCCGGGGAATTATTCATTGTGGATCTTGCTGGTAGCGAAAACACTGCCGACAGCGCTACTCATGATAAGACTCGTCAAGCAGAAACCAAGTTTATCAACACATCCCTCATGACTCTGAAGGATTGCATTCGGTCCCGCGCTCTTGCGTCGTCGAGTACGCAGCACCTACATATACCGTACAGGCGCTCGCCACTTACGCTTCTGTTGCGCGACTGCTTCGAGATTGCCGTGCGTCGCCCGACGAAAACTGTTATGATCGCCTGTGTCTCGCCGCTTCTTCGAGACTCACGGCACACCATCAACACGCTGCGGTACGCATCAATGCTTGCCGTGACACTACCGACTACGATCCTGGCACCTGATCCAAATGATCCGAACAATTACACACGTGAGCAGGCCCTCGACATTCTTGTTAAAGTGTCACAAGGAAACATCACTGACCCGGAGTACATTTTGCCAGAGGGTGACGGGAGAACTCTAGTGCACATTCCAGAGGCGGAGTTTATACGCCGTATTGTGGAGAGTCATCCACATATCCCTGAAAAAAGGGCAAAGCTTATTTATACTGCCATATGGAAGCGTGTTGTCGACGCGCGCACCAAAGGTCGAAAGCAGATGATTGACGCAAAGCGGCATATTAAGGCTCCTCGCTGCGCTACGTAGTACTATTTGATGGCTCATCTCTTAGGTGTGACCAATTGTAGCATGGCTTCATCACTCGTGCCATTTTTTGTTGTGGTCGATTTATTTGGGGAAGATGCTTAGATAATTTCAAGTATTAGAAATCATGTTTTATTGGTTTTTTTCTCCTTTTCTTTCTGCGCCCCGGCACGCCGGAGTGTGTGGAAGAAGATGTGTTTGCTTTTTCCCTGCCTTGAACGAAATATCTCAGCTTTGGCGTCTTTGTGCTCTTGCTTAGTTCAATTCCAGAGAGTTAAGCGGTACAGCTTCACAGCTTTTCTTTTACACTTTTAATTGCGGGAATCGAAGAGCAATTGAACTCCACTTGTCACTTCTCTGCTTTGGAAAAAAAAGTGTCTGAGTATGTGAGCTACTCTCACTCGCCGAGTTTTTGTTTTTCCTGTTGCAGAACGCTCTTTTTTCGCATTCTTCATGTTAGTGTACGGCCTCTCAGTTATGTCTTCGCACCTGTCGTGCTTCCCCGAGAGAAAAATACAAAAATGATACTCTGACGCGCTCATTTGCAAGTCAAGCAAAAAGACAAAGTAGTCTGTGGGCTTCCTCACCTTCGGTATACTGCAGCTAAATAGCTTGTCTATTGGGAGTGACACTGTTCGTGTGTTTCTCTCTTCCTCGTACAATCACGCTTGCTTGTGTTCAGGCCTTCTCACACTTTCTCGGCGAAATTGTTTCTTTGATCTCGTACAATTTCTCATCTCTTCAACCACTGCTCTATCTGTCACATATATATTTACCAGGCTGGTATACGTATTTACCAGTGATGTTTTGTATAGCTCCTCGCACAACACACCCTTCGATCCATCACACTCAATTTCATTGTCGTCTCTCCTGTACCATCTAGATTTTTTCTCTATTCCCAATAATGAAGTTGAAGTACAGAGTTGTTTTTCTGGCAGCTGTACTTGCATGCCTTTTCGAGCCTCTTGCATCACTGGCCCATGTAATTGGTGTCGACTTAGGATCCGAGTATATTAAAGTAGCTGGGCCACACGGCGACAAAGGCATCGACATTGTTCTCAATGAGCAGTCGCGACGGAAAACGGACAACTTTATCGGATTTCATCGGAGCGATCTTTACATTGGTGATACAGCAAAGAGTCTGGCCGCACGGTTTCCCCTGTGCACTGCAAGTGCGGTCAACCAGCTCATCGGAATTCGAAAAGACTCACATCTTCTTTCATTTTTCTTTGATTTGCACTATGAATACCACATCGGTTTTAACAACCATGGCTCGGCGATTGTGAGCATCTGCGATAACAAGGATCCGTTTACTGCCGAGGAGCTCTATTCCATGGTACTATCGTACTGCAGAACCGCTGCTGTGAATGATGAGGTTGTGGATCCAAATGGTATCGTCGTCACGATACCATTTCACACATCGCCAGCGGCGCGGCGGGCTATCCTTGATGCGGCTCGCCTTTCAGGGTTGAATGTTCTGGGTCTCATGCATTCCACTACAGCTGCTGCTTTTTACTACGGCGTGCGGCATCGCGGCTTTGGCAACAATTCACTAAAGATGGTTGTTTTTGACCTGGGCTCGACACATACTGAGGTTGGTGTCTACGAATTTTTGCCAGCTGCGAAGCGAGCACCTTTTTCCAGTGCCTTTGGGGTGCTGAGGACACTCGGCGTTGTCGAGGATCGGTCTCTTGGAGGTCGTGCCTTTGACTTGTGTGTTGCGCGGGTGATCGAAAAAGAGGCGCGTACGAAGCTTGGGATTGAGCCCGTGCTGGGTGGGCTGAGTGCTGTGCAGCTGAAGTCGCAGTTTTCCCTTCTTCGTGCTGCAAATAAGGTTCGTGAAACGCTCTCTGTAAACAGCAACACACCTTACACAGTGGAGGGTATTGCCCCGGATCGAGACTTCCACTCCAGCATGACGCGCGCCACTTTCGAATCTGAATGCGACCCTCTTTTCCAACGAGTGAAGGGTTTGGCTGCGAACGTAGCATCAGTAGTGAATATTTCATTCGAGGAGATCAATTCCTTTGAGATGATGGGAGGGTTGTCGCGTACGCCAAGGATCATCGCAGACCTCTCCAAGGTAATTGGACGAGGTGTGGATCGCACTATGAATATGGATGAGGCAGCAGCGATTGGTGCTGGCTACTATGCCGCGAAGTTATCACCTCTATACCATGCAAAATCTCTAAAGCTGGACGAGACGATTCCGTACAGAATCGACTTTGAGGTAGACCCTCCTTTGAGCAAGGAAAAACCTGCAGCCAGGCGACCTTTATTCAGTGTGGCCGACTTTCTTCTGGGCGACTCAGTCAGCCTCACATTCAATCGGACGGAGGATTTTTCGATCAATTTTTACACTGAAGGTGATGCCACCAGGCCGTTTGTAAGTGTCACCGTCACTGGGGTGAAGCAGGCGCTTACTAGGATGAACTCATTGCCATCTGTGGTCAAGCATGCAAACAACAGTCACATGATTCGACTGCAGATCGTGCTGAACGAAACTGGTCTCGTGCAGGTCGAGTATGCAGAGGCGGTTGTGCGCTACGCTGAGGAGGTCACGCAAAATACGAGGGAAAACGTAACAGGTGAGCAATCTAGCGAAACGAAACCAGTTGAAAAGTCTGTTAAGGTAGTAAAGATGCGCCACCAAGTAGTGGACCTGACTGCGACGCTTGCGTGGAAGAACCCTACTGAGCTGACGTCTGAAGAAATGGAATCCTCACAAGCCAAGCTGAAAACGATCTGGCATGCAGAGCATGTGAAGCACCTCCGCGCGACGGCGAAGAACAATTTGGAGACGTACATCTTCTGGACCAAGTATGAAGGTGTAGCCGATAACGCTGAGCTGACAGCCACTGCTGGTGCGACTGCCATTCAGCGTGTGATGGACGAAGTCACGGCTGTACAGGAGTGGCTTGAAGGCGGAGAGGGAGCATTAGACCACTGCGCTGCTTCCGAGTACGACTCACGACTGGGGAACCTTCGCAAGATGGTTTCTGAGCTAACGAAGAAGCCTGAGGAAGCCACGAATATAGTGACAGAGAGTTCTGATGACTATAACGAAGACGATTTGTGAGTCTGTTTTAGTCAAATTTTCTCTTACATCATCCGCCGTCTTGTACGGTGGATAACCAAAAGGTTGGTTGTGCTTTCTTTCGACCTCGCTTCCTTCACACCTTTCTCTTGTGCTTCGCTGTTGTTTTGTTCCTGTTTCTCTACATGTCTCTATTCTGCGCTTTCGCAATTGTAGTAGTGCCAACGGCACAGTGTGTGTTTTTTTTTTTTTGCTTCCTTCCTACAGTCACTCTTCTTGAAGAGACGGTGAAATGATGAAGAGAAGTGCAGTCATTAGTGTATTGTTCTCTTGCACGAAGGGTAGGAATAAAGAGACATGCAGGCAAGGGTCGGAAAAAGATGGCAAAGTCGGCGGATCTGCACATTTGTTTCGTTGCCAACTAATCAACGTGGGCTCTTTTTGTTGTTGTAATGGACACTCCGCAGCAAAATCAATCAAACAGAAAAGACCGTATCCAGCAATGTTCAAATGTATCTTTGCCCCTCCTTGCACCCATGACACCACTTGAGTACCACAATCAAAGCAGAACGAGAAAAAGTGCGCGCTCAAGATCTGCTTTGTACTCACATGTTGGCAAGCAGCTAAAACCCAAATGAGATGAAAACTTACGACAGTTTTTTGACGCCCCTCAGGAAGATCTTTACTTCTCTGCTCGTACTATGACTTGCTTGTTTTACACTCAACCATCACCACACGTACGCACCCCCCACACACATGCGCGCTGTACTTCATGACCTTCTCATATGCGATCCAAAGACCGTCGACTCTCTTTATTCATCTTCCTGGACGCGCCCCTCCCCCCACACAGCAAAACGCTCCTTTCCTACCCTGAAGCGTATCGCCATCCGCGCTTTTCAAGAAGTTCGCTCTTTCTCTCCTTTTTTTTTCTTCTACTTCCTCAAGAGCCAAAGATTCTTTAAATACTTCTCTCATTACACCACAGTCAGCAATGCGGAGGGCTTTCGCTGCTGTACCCGTCGTTGCTGTGGCCTGTCTGCGCTTCTATGGCACCAGGCACTTTACCGACAGCCACGAGTGGGTGGAGCAGGGTGAGGGTGAGGTAACCATTGGTATCTCCTCCTACGCCCAGGAGAATCTTGGCGACGTGGTGTACGTCTCTCTCCCGCAGGTAGGCGACACTGTCACGGCGAAGGATGTGGTAGGCGAGGTGGAGAGCGTAAAGGCTACGAGCAACGTGTACTCCCCGGTCGACGGCACCGTCACGGCTGTGAACGAGAAGCTGAAAGATGAGCCGAGCCTCGTTAATCAGTCTCCGGAGGAGAAGGGTTGGCTGATCAAGGTGAAGTGCTCTGAGATTCCCAAGGGCCTCATGGATGAGGCGGCGTACAAAAAGTTCCTCGAGTAAGTGACATGTGCGTGCAGTTGCTTTGACGACGGGTATTTTTGCTTTTGTGTTTTCCTTCTGTCTCGCCTTGCGCTTGTGTGCGTACCTTTTTGTTTTGGCTCTGCGAAGAAAGACGCGACCGAGTCGAGTATGCATGCGTGTAGGTCTCTACCCACGTGCGTTTATCTCGGAGTGCATGTACACGGTGTGCATGCGTTCAAACGCCGCTTCTTATCCACGAAATAGTGCGGTGTCTTTTTTTTTTTCGGGAAAAAAGACGAATGAAAGGCAACTTGGTTTTTCAAAGCTCGCATCACTCAGCTGGAGGGGGGAGGGTAGTGTCTGGGGCTAGCGAAAGAGTAAGTGTATGAAAGAGAAACGAAGAACCGAAAAGGATGACAGTGTGAGTGGAATTGGCAGCAATAGCAACGGCAGTGGAGAGAAGGACCTACGCACAAGTCAAGGTTCAGGGAGGGCTGATGATGCTGCCAAGAAGCACATAACGAAAGGAATGGACAAACTTAGTCAAAGGCGAACAGGAAACAACAGCGGCTTTCACACCAAGAGGCCGATTGTAATTCGTACCTTTCATCTTAGCTCGCTCTCTCCCGCTTTCCGCGCAGCTTGACACTAACATCTTCTTACCGCTCCGTTACACCAGCCCAAGCACGGACACGTCGTAAGAGGGTGGAAAATTGAGGTTGCAATCTGTTCTATAGCGGCGAAGGTGCACAGCGTCCTCTTCTTTCATCTATCGCCAATGAGCACACACACACACACACGCATATATATATATTCAGTGGGGTTACAGTCGAGCTAAAGAAGAAACGAAGAGAAATCACAGCATGTTGTGGTGTTCTCCATTACTTGATGAAAGTCATGGACGACTCTTTCTCTGCTCCTTTTTTTTTTTTGCGTGCTCCTCTTCGTTTTTCTTCGTTCCTTTCCGCTTCAATTTGGGAAGCCGATTGCGTTCTTCTGCAGCCCCTCTCTTTTCTTTCCGTTTTGTTTGCGTCTGGTGTTCTTCTTTCCGTGCGTAGGCTGTCTCTCGCTCTTCCTAGTCTGTCTCTTTCCCGCAGTTTTCCATTACCCCTTCAACCTTTTCTTCCCACCTTCCTTCAGAATTTTGGTTAGCTCAATATGATGAGCTTTTGTGGACTCGATGAGATCAAAAACGAGCCCATCGCTGACATTTGTGTGATGACCAGGTGAGTCTGAGCTGAGTCCAAAGGCGGTGCGGTGTGTGCTGTCCCAAGCCCAGCTGTGGTTCGACTTCTAAGTAGCCGCGGAGTGCAGTTACACTCTTGTTTGAACCTCACACTCTTGCAAGTCGTTTGCAACTGCACCGCTACTCTTTTTGTCTGCGACTGCAGTCGTCTTTCGCTTGTTATTTGGGGAAATATAGGAAAAGGAATTGCGGCCGTCTGAGCGCACACGCCCGTACGTCGAGGTTTTGTTGACTGGTGGTCTTTGTAGCTGTCACCTGTTGCAGGGCCGCTACCAGTGATTCTTCACTGAACGCGTGTGCCGGTTCCACCTCCTAAATCAGTATATGCGTGTGCACTTGTACTTTGGCCTGCTCTGTCCATTTTATTTTCTTCATCTCACTCAATGCGTAGACGTACAGTCGTAAGGAAGCGAGACGTTTGCATTTATTTTCCCTGCGCTTCCCCTCGATAGCCCACTCGGCGGTCAATAACGTTGGAAGTACCACGTCCTCTGCACCACTCTGGGTCAGATCAGCTCCTTGAATGGGAGACCGTACTCGAGTCACGGTCGTCGCAGCTGCTGCAGCACCGAACATCTGGGAGCAAGGAAAATTCAATCAGAGGCGTTCCTTTTGGGGCTGAGCAACAATAATATCGAAACACCGTATCCTCTAGACGTGGGCAGACGCGCATTGGCAACGTACTGGCCACAACTGTGCGAAACGGAGGCTGCACTCGAACAGCGGACTGCCGAGGCCGCCAAGGCTTCTCGTCGAAAACAAGAACCCATGACAGAGGAGGCTGGTGCAACTGACGTAGCGTGGCGGGAGCTAGTACGATGCATACGGCTAGTGGGCGCATCTCACGTACAGCGGATGCGGGCTCTGGAGGCAAGAAAGCTAAAGGTACATGAGCAAGATGCAGACGCACGTTAGCGACTGAGCGCACTGCGCGCGCGGGAGGTGCAACTTGTGGCAAAGCAATAACCTCTGGGGTATCACCGCCGGAGTTTTACAGATGTACTGCGGCAGTCGCTCGCGCAGCTGCAGTGAGGCAAAGGAACACCAGACACGCCTCACAGCATTTGATGACATCAAAGAACTGTGACCGTGTCTGGCGGTCTCCTCAGTGAGCTTTATTCCGTCCCCTGCTTCGGTCTTTAATCCGAAGCTGAACTCATATGAGTGTAGGAATACGTTTTGAGCTGCTTCATTACTACTTTAGCTGAGAGCAGTGGCGATAGTCTCTGAATCGATGTATGACGTGGTACACGAGGCTGATTTCGACGGGAAAGTAACTGAAGGACAACAAACTTGCTCCAGCTAGTTTGATAAGCATCTCTGCTAGTTCTCTTGCAGGGGAAGGGAGGGGCGCAGCGCTTTCGAGCACATTGCTTGGCATCATTGCTCTCTCTTCCCCACTGCCTCCTTCGCCGGGGTAATTGCTAGACAGGTGGGACGTCTCCCTCACCAGTGCACTCTCTCTTCTATTCAGCAACGTGGTTAAACGAAAGGCGCGCATGAAAAGTGATCGACAACGTCTTACGTTGCTCGAGCTCTTTTGTAAGGGTGACGACTTGCCTTGCGCACCTCTGATCCGCAAGGCATCCCTGGACGACACTGTTTTAATGAGCTCGCTTTCATGCACTTCTTCCTATTTATTTCTTTGATTCTACTTCACTGTTGTCGTCTCACTCCTCCTACTCGCTTGTGTTGCTTTGTGTGTGTGTGTGTGTGTGTTTTGCATCACTGCCTTGACGGCGCACGCACTGTCCTCTACTGTGTGACTGCCGTGCCCAAATTCCCACGCATACCTTGACGCTTCGCAAGTGGAAGCGATAGCGCCATCGCTATCAAGACGCAGGACACCCACACACGACTGCTTTGCTGCTCCTCACTTTTTATTTCGTTTCGCATGTCAATTACAATCGGCATCAACGGCTTCGGCCCTGTGGGGAAATCCGCCTTATTCGCGGCCCTCGCTGATCCATCCTTCACCGTCACGGCAGTCGTTGACGCCTCTGTGTGCGCGGCCTACATCGCATATGTGATTGAGCAGGAGTATCCGCGTCGAAACCCGGCGGGGACACCAATTCGAGTGACGGACACGAGGAAGGACCAGATTGTACTCAACGACACCCAGGTCATTTATGTGTCGGCAGCCCAGGATCCTCAGTTATCCCTGTGGAAGCAGTACGGCGCACGTTACGTGCTAGAGTGCACGGGCCTCTACACCACACGTAGCCGCAGCTGGGGTCACGTGACAGGTGGTGCGGCGGGCGTCTTCATCGCAGCAGCCAGTGCTGATATCAACACAGTCATGGCATCAAGTGCCTTGGAGAGACTCTCGGCGTCTTTGCCTGTGTGCGCCGCAGGAACGCCGATCGGGGCCGCTGTAGCTCCAGTGCTGGACGCGCTGGCGAAGGTGATGGAGGTTGAGCGTGTGAATTACACGGCCCTCTATGGTACTCAACCACAGCACCCCATCGGTGCCAAGTCGGAAGACTCGCGCGACTGGCGGCAAGCACGACTGCAGTCATATGCTAACTGTGCGATGGCTTCCAGTCGCGACAACGGCGCAGAAACTGTGTGTGCGCTCCTGCCTCACCTGGCCGGTCACGTGAGTGCTGGCGCTTTCCAGGTTCCTGTGCTGCAAGGGTGTGCGATCGACCTAGTTGTCTACACGAAAGAGGCCATGTCAGCAGATGTGGTGGCGAGCGCCTTTGCGCACTCCATGGTAGACTCGGAGTCGACTGCGAGCGTGTGCATCGCCAACAGGCCCATGATCAGTGTTGACTGCATTGGCAACTCACGTGTCATGCTCGACGTTGCTTCGTCAAGCAGCAGCACCGATGGCAAGGTGCATCGCATGGTATTGTGGGTGGATGTAGAGTGCTACTACGCTGCTGTGCTGTTGTCGCTGGTGAAGCAGGTACACGCCATTCACACACCACCGGGGCCGTAAGGAACGCATCATTAAGACGCATCCGAGGCAAACACGGCGGCTCTCGTCATCTGGTGATCTCCCCCTGTTTTCTGCGTCGCCTGCGCAGTGTTGGTGCATGGCCATCTCTATCTGTCTGTCCCTTGAAGAGCCACTGACGCTTCTTTCTCCGCTGTTGCGGTGATTCTTCCTTCTCTTCTTCATGTGTACTGTCGTGTTTTTGTTTTGTGTCCGGGTCGAATGCAGGCCCTCCTATGTAATCAAACACCCTTCGTTTTCTTGTCTCCCCTTCCTCCTGGCACCTTCTGGATGAGATTATACGTGTAGACGTGCGCATGCGTCTTTGCGGGTTGTGCCAACACCCCTCCCCTCCTGGCTTTTGCCCATGGACGACACGACCAGCAACTACCAGTGGCACACCCATACATACAACCGAAAGAAAAATCAGCGAGGCCCCCCCCCCCCTCAAAAAAAAAAAACGATGACCACCACACCGATGCCGACTGAAAGATGCAGAAGGTGACATCGGCATCTCCCAGCGCCGGGCGCTACATATGGGTGTGAGTAGGGGCGAGTGTTCGGCCCACATTTGCGGAACCGAAAAATGACAAAAGCGAGTCAGGCCCTTCTGATGCCTGTGGACGTGGTAGCGCTTGATGGATGGCTGTGTCTTCGATGGACATCCATGCACATACGTGTTTGCGCGCGCATCGTTCTTATTTGATTCCGGCTGCTTTTTGCTGCTCGCTTAGCACTGCTGCCTCTCTACACCCATCGTCGGCGGCAACGCGCCACTAAATGGCGTATCCTCATCCCCTCGTCACTGTTTCGTGGTCTGTGGGGCCCCGTTGCAGTTCACTCACAACAGCACATGCACTTTCTCTCCACTGCTTCCATCTCGCCTTTTTTCTTCGTCTTATTATTTGTCCGTGCACATGTCACGCGAGGAAGATCCACTTGCCACCCAGCACCCCGAAACACAGACACATACGCACACACACGCACGCAAAGAAGCACTGACAGCCATCAGCGTGCGTCGAAAAGATTTCAACCGAATAAAAAGGTGTCTGATCCACGCAGCCAGTCGTCTTTTCCGTTTTGTGTGCCTCACTGCGCACAGGTGTCGTTTCGATCTCATCTCCCTTGTGTGTGTGTGGGGGTTTGTCCTCGTAACCTACGCATCAAACGTCAGTTGCTCCTCACCCGTCCTCGCTTTTTCTAGAGTGAAGCACCCACAACAACGAAATATTGCTATACCTGCCTCACCTCAGGAAACGCTACAATGGAGGTCATCATGAACTATGTGTATGAGATCGACCCCATCCACCTGGTGACGAGCGCCGTCGCGCAGCAGATGCTGGCAATGGTCTGGTTTGACTGCATTGTGCGCCAAATCGATCGTTACTACGTTGCTGCGGACAAGGGCGTGCGGCGCGTCGAGCACGCTATCACGCGCTACCCCGGCATAATGGTCTCTGCAGCCACCTTTGCCTGCTCGTGTCTCCGCTCTCTTATCGTGCTAACGCTGGTGCACATGTGTGGTTGCTCGACACTTTACCAGTACCAGTCGGCGGCCATGGTCGCCGTGGTGATCGGTACAATGCGCGTGCACCGCACCTTCTCGTGCCACCGTCCCATCCAAATTTTCGTGACCGAGACCGGCTACGAGATGGCCGCGGCGATGACGACGGCGGTGCTCTGTTACTACATGAAGAAGTACAACTTTTAAGCTCACCATCTTGCGGCTCCTACTTCATTTGGAGTGCCCAGTAGCTCAACGATGAATCCCAGCTGCATCTTCGACTGCTGCCGAAAGACGCATCTGTCGGTGTTTGTGTGTGTGTGTGTGTGTTTGGTGACGTCTCCGTGCGTTTGTCTTTATTTTGGGGTTCCCTCCTCTTTCGTCGACGAAGTGGTAAGGGAGGCTTACATTTCTCTCTATTCTTCTTCGTATTTTCATCCTTAGACGCAGCCACTTTTCTCTTAAAAAAAAAAAACTTTTTGTTCGTTCTTTGAGTGCACGTGTAGATGATCTCGCGACGACTTCGATGCATGTCTCTCCTTTCCCGGTGTTCTGCATCCCGGTCAGTTTTGTGTACTATTGCTGCCTTTTATTTCGTTTTCTTTACATAGAGAAACGCATTGAGGGGGAGCATTGCGTGTAGGAGTGCGGTGGCGCTGTGAAGTATATCCACATAGGCGAAGAGAGGAAAAAAAGCGCTAGGGATGAATGAGTGAAGTGAATAGAGGGGGCAGGAAAACATTGCCAAAACATCGTGGTGGAGTCAATAGAGCTTTACTCATTTTTGTGTATCTGCCAAGACTTTGCTTTCACTGTTTTTTCTCCCTCCTTCTCTCTCTCGCTTCCTCATCGCTCCAACCCTCGGTGACTCTTCTCTCTGTGCGTGTGCCTACACAGATGATCGTGCCTATCCTCCTTCAGTTTCAGCTGATCTTGTCCTCTAACCCTTTCGCGCTTTGTATGCTAGGAGGTTTTCGAAGACACCGCGATGGAGATGCGGTGAATGCCCTGTAGATGTTCTTCAAGACCGCTCCTGGAAGGGTTGGCATGCTGCTTAGCATTCACTTCCGGCAACTTGGCATAGGTGAAGACGTATGCGCACATGCTCATCAGCCGTCTCGTGTGTGTATGTGTGTGTGTGTGTGTGTGTGTGTGTGTGTGTGTATTTGCGTAACTTTGACAACGTTCTCTCTAGAGTCAAAAAAAAAATTTTTTTTTTCACGAATAGGCGCCAGCAGAGTGGGCGGATAGACCAAGAACTTGCGTCGCTTTAGTCGCTGTGGGAATGATTGGCTTAGGTGTACTCTGTCTTGTAAAACGAGGCGGGAGTCCCAGCCGTGTGTTCTCCTATTACAAGGTCTCCACTGCCCACTCCTCCTGCGAGCTGCTTGATGATGCGGGAAGGGCCGTGGGTGAAGATTATTACTGCTGTCTGTAAAGAAACGATGCAAGTGATGTAGAGCAGTGCAATTGGGTCGCTCATCGAGCCCCCTATCTCTTTCTGCCGTCTCTACGTATGTTACGGCTAACGCCGCGGAGCCTCCCGCTTTTATTTTAATATTCCTACACTCACGTCTCCCTTCTCTCCTTGGCTTCTTTTACTTGTATCTGTGGGTATAAACTACGTACCCACACACACATTGCACCGCTTTTCTTTCTCATTTTCTTTCCCTTTCTACTGATGTGTAATTCTCTTCTTGTTTGGCGCAGTATTATTATCCAGCGCTCACACCCACGCACACGCACACTCAACTAACTCCTTTTTTTTGGTTACACACTACACCAAGTACACCTTCGATAGTATTCGAGTATCTCTCTTCCTACGGATACTAAGACGACAACTGCAACCGTAAACTCACAGAATAGCGGAAAGGAAAAGCGGAGCTACCCTTGTTGTGAGGGGGACGAAGAAAGTAACGACCTCTGCACACCCGATCAAAGCCAAGGATTCTGCGGTCGCAGCAACTAAACACAGCAGTACTCCTTTATTACATTACACACACACACGCCCATATATATATAGCATTACTTCTAGAAGTATACGCACGCAAGCATCATGCCGAACGCGTACTGCTACTTCGACATCACCATTGGTGGGAAACCTCAGAAGGAGCGGGTGGTAGTGGAGCTGTTCACAGATGTGACACCCAAGACATGCGAAAACTTCCGCCAGCTGTGTCTCGGCAACGATGGGAAGAGGGTGGAGGGGACGGAGGTGCCCATGACGTACCACGGTTGCACTTTCCACCGTGTCATCCCTGGCTTTATGATCCAGGGCGGCGACTTCACCAAACACAACGGCACCGGTGGCGTCTCGATCTACGGCGAGAAGTTCGAGGATGAAAATTTCACAATTCCGTGCGACAAGAGCGGCCTACTCGCCATGGCCAACGCTGGCGCCAACACCAACGGCTCGCAGTTCTTCATCACGACGGCGCCGGCGACGCACCTGACGGGCCGCCACGTCGTTTTTGGTCGCGTGGTGCGTGGCATGAACACAGTGCGCGCCGTTGAGCAGACTACCACCGGCGCCAACGACAAACCTGTGGTGGACTGCGTCATCACCGGCTGCGGCGCGCTGGATGCGGTGCCTGAAGTGGTGCTGGCTGCCGATGGCGACATGTACCCCGACTACCCAGAGGATGTCGAGTCGCCTATGGACGATGCCAAGCGCATCGCGGCCGCCGAGGAGATTCGCCAGATTGGTAACTCCCACTTCACGAGCGCCGCATTCGACTTTGCCATAGATAAGTACTCGAAAGCGGTGCGCTACTTGAATCAGGTGGAAAACAAGGATGCTCACCCTGAGGTCGACAAGAAGCTGATCGCTTGTTACAACAACAGCGCAATGTGCGCTATCAAACTCGAGCGGTGGTCGGAAGCTCGACAAACAGCGTCTCTTGCTCTCAGTGTGGATGCGAAGAACGCCAAGGCGCTTTTCCGCCGCGGCATGGCGGCACTGAGTACTGGCGATGCCGACAGTGCTGTCGAGGATTTGACGCTGGCGCACCAAACTGAGCCGGAGAACGCAGAGATTGCCGCGAAGCTGAGCGAAGCAAAGGAGAAGGTGAAGATGCAAAAGGCGAAGTTGGCAGCCAAACTCAAGAAGATGTTCTCGTGAGGATTGCGCATGCCGGACAGGACATGGTAGGGTGGACACATTTGACCGCACTGTGAGGTACGCTTTTCGTGGAACGCAACGCGCGGCCTCTCTCCTCCGCAGACTCCGTGTCGGCGGTGCAGCCACTCCGCCCATTGGCCTCTTCTCTTGATGTTTGACTTGTTTGATCTTTGCTATCGATTTTTTTTTTCTTTGTCGCGTTGCATGCCGCGTCTTCTCATGGAGTTCTTTTTTTTTTATCGTTCGAAACACACGAGAGACTCTCTCTCTCTCTCGTTCTCTCCGTTTCTGTCTGTTTCTCACCTTTGTTTTTCTGCCTTGTGCGCCTTGTCGGTCACTGACTCATGACTCATTGTGCACATCAACGAATTTCGCAACACAGGAAAAGAAAAGCCACTGGTGATCTAAACCGAGAGGAGGTTTACTCGATGATAAAACCAAAACAAAAGAGAGAAAAACTGAGCAAAAGAGTCAGTTGATAACTCATCGATAGTCAAAAGAGAAGGGCTAAGAAGAGGAGGGGGTGGAGAGAGGGTGCACGTTGTTTGCTTATTACGAAATGACCGTTTTGTTTTCGACCCGCCAGCTCTCGGCATACGAGACATTTGAGCGTGTCGTCGTGTTCCTGTCCTTTCGTGCGCATCTTTTTTTCTGCTGCACTACCCGCACTCCTGCGGGCCCATCACCTGTCTTTTGGCTTGATGCTCTCTCCTTTTCCTCGTTAGGCGAGCCCATGTCGTGCTCTGTACCACTAGCGGTGGAGTTTGATACCCCTCGTGCTGTGCCACCTCCTTTCTTTCATTGACGCCAGCGCTGAGCCTCTTAGGTGAGCAGACGCAAGTTTTTCAACTTTTCCTCTATTATCTCGTCCCCCTTTTCTCGTTTGACGAAGGGCTTTGCGACGGGCTTTTATCATGGGGCTGCTCTTGTACCTGTGACTCGTGTGGTTGTGCGCGCGTCTCACTCGTTTTCCTCTGCTGCTCTCGCTTCTTCACTGGAGAACAAAGAAACAGAAAAAGTAAGCAGCGCTGGAGGCCGATGGTGCCGTGGCGTTATGCCTGCCCTTTTATTGTTGTTCTGATCACACATGTGTACGTGTTTTCTCTCGCTTGCCGTCACTCGTGTCGTAGGAGACGCTTTAGTCAGCGACGCACTCGAGGCAGCCCACTCGCCCACTTCTACCATCCTTCCCATCCCCGCCCCCCCAATACACACCCACACTCACTCAAAGTCGAAGACGTGAGCAGATAGAGGATTCACGTCGATGATGTGGTGTCTGTATGGCATGAGTGAGGCGGTCGCCTGGGCTTGGGCCGTACTCAGGAGTGGTGTAGGTTTTTGATGTGACTTGTGGTACAGTAACTGCTTTCGCTGGACACCCGAAGCACTGGTGCGCCAGCGGCCAGCGTGCACGTGGCCCCTCTACAGCCGCCCTTCAAGTGGACAAAGGGTGACCTGAATCGAATGAGCGCCGCGACAGGCGATGGATACACGTCGGCAGCTCCCTTGCTCGCAGCGGATAAAGTTGTTTGCGCGCGCCAGGCTGCTTGCAGTGCACCAAGACGACAGGTAAGAGCTGTCGCCAAACATCTTATTTCCTTTGTCTCTCACTTCAGTTATGAGTACGCTCTTGAATGAGTGGACGTCTGCCGCCCAATCCACGAAGAGAGCGCCACCCAAGAACATCCTGTACAACTGGACCTCTCCATCTTTGATATTGACCTTCGTGTCTTTTGTCTACGCGCGGCTAGCGGTTGAGGCTGCCTGTGCCACTCCCACTGCAGCCATCATGAAGTGCTACGCAGTAGTCGTGCTGCGCATCTTCTTCACCGCGGCGCTGTGCGCGCGCGTCTGTTTTGCATGTGCGCCGAAGCACTCCAAAACCATGCAGTTCTTTCTCCCTCTCATCGGATTGCCACTGAGGGTTTGATACGACCTCGAATATGGCGCGCTTTGATTTTCTGCTTTGCCACCGTGAGTACTGCTCTGCCGACGTCGCTCCGCGGCGCGGCAGTCCCAGCGCTCTTGTGGGTGGCAACTACCATCTTGTACTCTGTGGCGCTGACACTGCAAGTAGCTGACCTACAGTTGACTTTTTGAAAACACAGCACCTCCAGCCCATTTGGCGTGCAATGCCTGCGCTGAGGTTGGTGTCGATGCACGAGGAGGCAAGTAGGCGCAGGTCATATGTTCTTCGTAATACTCTTAGCAGTGACTCGCTTGCGGGCTTGCCTCCTCTTCTGCCGAGTGTCTTTATTAGCTCTCCTGCTCCCCCCACACACCACAAACACCACAAACGTGCGTCTGTTGTGCCTCAACACCCACTCTTCGTGTCGTCGTGGGGAAACGCGAGGATGAAGAAACCCATAAGACGCGAACGAAAGCCGTTCTTGTGTTTGTCGCCTGTCGGCACCGTCCCGGCACTGCCCTTTGTATGACTCTTTAGAAGTGGGGTTTTGTCTTTGCTTTGCCATCTCTCTCTCTCTCTCTCTCTCTCGCTCTTATGCACTCGTTCCCTATCTCTTGGTCTGCTGTTTCCCCCCCCCCCCCCCCGCTTGCAGGCAATATTTGTGCTCTACACTTCTCCTCTTGTCTGCCGTCTGAATTTTTTTTTGTTTTCCTATGCCCCTCCTTCCCTGACTCTCTCCTTCCGCAAAAAGAGTCTTCCCAGACGACATTTCCACACGTCGTCACAAGCAGACCTCCATCGTGCTTCTTGTGACGTCTGACACACATCTGCACACGTATTGCTTCCTTGAAGTCCCCACTATTTAAAAGCTGAGACAATGGGGATCGTTACAGAGGAGATGGTGCTGGAAAAGGAGCGGCAGAACGCTGCCAGGCGCGAGGCTCTGAACAAGCGCAGCCAAAAGTTGTCTCATGTGACTGAGCCCGATCCCAACTTTCCACCGGAGTGCTGTTGTGTGAAGCCAATTATCTACCACAACATCCGTGAGCAGGTCCCTGTGCCGCAGCAGCGCTTTATGTACATCCTAGCGGGTCTCTACATCACTTTAATGGTCCTCATCGTCTACAACATTGTCGCTGCCTTGGTGGCCTTCATTCTCGGCGGAAACGTCACGCACTTTGGTCTCTCTTTCCTGTTTCTGCTGGGAATCCCTGGCGCGTGGATTGTGTGGTACTACAACGTGTACTGCGCCATCGTGTACTCGTCGAGACCGCGGCAGAAGCTTGCTCTGCTGGGCCTTTTCCTAGGCGTCGCGTTCGATGTGTGGATGGCGGTCGGCGTCACTGGCTTCGGTGGCTGCGGCTGGCTCTACGCCTTCAGCTTGATGCGCACTGTGACTTCGTTTGTGATGATTCTCATTAGTGCAATTTTGTGGTCTCTGCACGGGTTTGCGCTGTGCGTGGTGATGTTGCGTTACTGGCGCGTGTCGGGAACGCTCTTGCGGCACAGAGAGAACATCTACGGCCAGAGCATCGTTTAGCAGCCTGGCCTCTCCCACCGCGGCTGGGCAAAGCCCCCCGACCGCCGTCCATGACCCATCACAGAGACTGTTTTTCTTTACCCCATATGCACCCTTCTCTGCCATAGAGCCTCCGCTCGCTCTACCCCGCCTCCCCCCTCCTCGGTCTGTCACAGGCCCAATTGCGTCGTGCAGAGCACCCGTAGTGCACGCGTTGCAGCAAGGCGCCCACTCACCGTCACCTGAGCACGACCTCTGCCTCAGGCTCGGCCTACCACCCTCTCCGCAGGTCGCTCCTCACAGCCGCTCCCCGTCGGGCCGGGCGGGATGCGCTCGAGTCACGATGACACTCTGTCTATCGTAGGGATGGCACAGGCGTGCTCACCGTCGCAGGCCGCTCCGACGCCGCGCCATCCACGACCTGACCGCCGGCATCCGTAGCGGTGCATCGCTCTCACCTCGCTACGTCGTGGGTGCCTGGCCCCGTCAGCGCCAGAAGCAGTTCGGCACTGGCGGGGGGCAGGGGGTCCTGCTCGGGTTCCGCCTGGAATAGACGCTGGGCCCTGAGAGACGCCGCGCGCTAAGGTGCTCCTACAGCCATCAGGGGGGAGGGGATGAGTTGAACATCAGGCAATGAAAGAAGAAATAAAATGCATACGCAGTTCTCGGACCTTTGTTTTTTTTCATTTACTCTGCTGGATCCCTTTTGAGCGCAAGGGAGGGACTCTGAAGGGTGCCATTGCCTTTCGAATGTTTTGCTGCCCTATTGCATCTCCTTTTTTTCTCCCCCTCTTTGTGGTTCTATTTTCGTTGATCGAGTGCCTCAGTGGCGGCATGTCTTGTCGTATGTTTCGCCCTTCGTTGGAACTCTGGTGTGTCCGCGGTGCTCTTCGTTCGGTCTCGTGCTCTTTTATTTCATGTTCTCGTCATTGTTTGAGCACTGATTTTTTTTTTTTCTTTGCAGTGGCGGGGTGAGGGGAGAGTTGCAGTCGCGCGGTGCGTGCTTCATGTTCCGAGTGGGCTTCCTGCGTACTGCGTTATTTTGACCTCGTGACGATACTCACAGCCCCAGTCGTGACCAGTTGAGGTGAAGGGGAGAGCTAAGGAGAAGGGGGAGTGGAGCGTATGAATTTGTCTCTTTGCTTATTTTGAACAGGGAATCTTAGCGTCTTCGAACCTTTCTTGCACTTTGCCGCGCCTTTCGCTGCTCCCCTCCCTCTTTCCCTTCCAAGTCACATCCATACAACGTGTCTGCACTGACACAAATTTTGTGTTATGATTGCTGCTTCCTAGCGGATTTCACTTTGCATTCACCCGAGCTTACATTCGGGTGTGTGCGTGTGTCTGAAGAACAGTTGTGGCTTCCTGTACGCCTTCAGCAGTCTTTCAACAACCCCCCCCCCCCAATAAGCTGTGATAAGACAACCCTGAACGATGCATTCCTTGCGCTAGGGCAGGGGAAAATACAAAAGGGAGGAGCTGGTGTGCCTCACATCCGTGGCCAACTCTGGTTTCTCCTCGCTTACTGCCTCTTTTTCAGCTCCCACACCCACAAACACACAACAAAGACAAGAAACAGCATCTCTGCGATGCATCTACTGTCGTCTAGAGTAGTGCTAACTCTTTGGTCGACAAGCGCGAAGTCCACGCTCTGCTGCCCTCTCGTCACTTTATACTCCCTCTTGTGATATATATCGTTACATTACCATTCCTACCTCTCTCCTAAGTCCTGTTCTGGGACACGGCCCGCTTTCCGGATAAGAAGTTACACCCAATACTGCAAACAATATCCCATCGAGCGTATGGGTAGGGACTGGGCGGCACCTCTTTGACATACTTACGCATACTACACGTCAGTGCGCCTTTCGAGAGCGACAGTCGAGAGGGAGAACGCAGGAAGGGGACCAGCGTGTGCGTCTTTATGTCTCTCAGTTTACGTTCCTTCCAGTTTCCTCTTCACTACCCTCTTCACGCATTTGTGACCGCTTTCACCCCCCTACGTATCACGCCCCCTCAGCATCATGCGGTCCGTGATGGACAACGAATTCACTTATCGTGAGGGGTCAACCAAGCCCATATCGCCAGAGCTTCATCCTGGCGTCCCCTTCCAGCCTGCACTTTCGCAAAATGGATCCACCTCTACGGTTCCCTTCTCGGAGAGAAGTGATCACCTGCGTTGTCTCCACGGTGTCCCGCACGGAGGCCTCGCCCGCGAGCCATCAGAGATGTTTCAAGTTGTCATTGACGGTGACGACGGCGGTGTTGAGATGCGGCGCGTGCATGACCGCATCGAGGCTGCCCTGCGTGTGCGCTCACTATACCGACCCCTGAAGACTCACGTGAATAGCCAGGAGCGGGAAAACCCGTACATGTCAGCCCCAATGCCCAGCTGCGTCACAATCGCGCAGGATGACGGCGTCTACCAGGTCTCTGACCATAACGTGTCACTTTTTCTCCCTATACCAAAGTGGGCGCAGTACGCGATGGACGTACAGAGGGTGCGGCTCACCGTTGGCAATGCCGGCTGTGTCAACGCCTGCCACCATCGCCTTGGCATTATGCAAGAGCGCTCCCGTATGTTTTTTCTGCTCAATGCAGAGATGGAAGAGCGGGCAAATTATCACAAAGCAGGGGGTGTCTTTTCGGCCGCCAGGAAGGTAGACAACGCGGTCCTGCTTGCCGAGTCGATGGACGCGCAGGAGCTGCTCGAGGGGGTGAAAGAGATGTACCGGCGCAGTCCAGAGGCACCAGTGCGCCTGCGCGACGGGTCCAGCTCCACGTTGCGTGAGCTGCTTGGCACACACGGCATACGATCCGCAGATGAGCTGACTGTGGCTGGTCTAGGATGGCAGGCCGAGAAGGACGCGCCTCATCACGGTCAGATCGACTCTGCGGATTACAAGAGCATGGCCACCCTCGGCGCCGAGCTGCGCTTCTCCTTTACTGCGTTGCAGGGGTGCCTGTGCGAGAAGGTGCTGCGACGTGTGGTCACCAGGGCAGAGCGGCCGTCACTCACTCCACAGGCCGCCGAGTACAGCCTGACGCTCTACGGCCTGCACTCCACCGAGCTGAGCGATCTGGCGGAGCTGATGCGGCGAAGGCTCGAGGGCCCGCATCCGAGAGTGCAGTATATTTTGAACATCAGCTTCACCGAGTCACCACCCTTCGAGGTGGTGAGCAACTGCACGACGGTACAGGACCAGCTGGACAACATCTTTCTCGCTCTTTTCAAGGCCACCTTGGCTGAGAATGACCCGAGCAACGCTGGCGTGGTGTGGCTGCTGGGGCAGGTGGGCGCTCTGCAAATGCTTCATGAACGGGACGGGCCCGACTGCGACTTTAACGAGACGGCTCCACCCCCAGATCAGGTTCCGATTGCGGACAAGCAGAGCGGGCTCTACTACATGTACTACCTTTACGCGAACCTCGCCGTGCTGAATAGCCTGCGGCGGCGCAAGGGATTGGTGCCATTTCAGTTGCGCTGTACCGGCAACAAGTCGACAGGGATGGACGACCTGATCGGCGCCTACATCCTCTCCGACGTCATCACGCGCGCGACCAAGATTACCGACTACCCCGTGCTGCAGTACCTGTGCGGTCTGCATCGTGTTGGCCTAACGGTGTCGCCGCTGTGCGATCACATGGAGGATATCGTGGCATACAAGGACCATCCGCTTCCCCACTTTTTGCACCGCTGCCTGCACATCACGCTATCGACGGAGTCGCCGCTGCGTTACCACCACAACCCCCGCGCACTCATTGAGGAGTACGCCACGGCGCAGAAGATGTTTCGACTGAGCTCGCTGGACATGACAGAGCTTGCGCATAACAGCGTTCTCATGTCTTCCTTTTCTCCTGATGTGAAGCGGCAGTGGCTCGGGGGCGACTACCAGCTGGGCGTCGATGGTAACGTGTTTGAGGTGAGCCACGTCACCAACGCACGGCTTGCGTTTCGCGAGGATGCCTGGGAGCTGGAGCGCAACATGATGCGTGACCTTAACTTAAGCCCCCCTCAAGAGGTCGGCGCCGGGCCCAGCTGCTGGCACTACCTGAGCAACGTGCAGGAGGTGGAATACGACACTGTTATGGACAACCGCGTCCGCTTTCCGCGCACCGTGCTCAAGGGACCACACACGGATCTGAAGACGGCGACGGCGGCACCGCGTGTTGCGCGCGCGCTCGATTTGCGCCACCAGTACATCTGGCGCCCACCCCCGCCGTGGGAGACGGCGCAGCGGCACGACGTCGAGACAGATTTTCAGCGCCGGACGGCAACCTTCAACGAGGATGAATGGACCTACGCGGCGAGCGACGGGGTCTTCATTGCGTACCCGAAAAGCGCCGTGCACGCCTGGCCGCGGTCGCTGCCGACGCTCGACGACTTCTACAAGCACCTGCGCGAGCTCAAGGATATCTGCGCCAGCGCCGAGGTGAAGGAGTACGCGCACAAGCGACTCGAAAACCTCGATCACAAGTTCCGCCTGCACCTCGCTCTCAACCATGAAAACGAAGCTGGCACCACGGAGGATCGGCAGTCCTCAAACCGCGACTTTTATCAGGCCACTAAGGTTGACACGCACATCCACATGGCAGCCGGCATGACCCCGAAGCAGATTTTAAAGTTTGTGCTTGCCAAGTTGAAGGAAAGCGGCGACGACATTGCTATGAAGAAGGGGGACGACATCATCACCCTGGGGCAGCTCTTCGTGAAGGCTGGCATCACGCCGAACTTGACGGTGGATCAGCTGAACGTGCAGGCTGACCACACGCTGTTTGAACGCTTCGATAACTTCAATAGCAAGTACAACCCGATGGAAAACGGCGACCTGCGCTCGCTGTTGCTCAAGACGGACAACTTCATGAATGGCCGCTACTTTGCAGAGCTCATCCACGACGTCTTTGAACAGTACTCACGCGACCGCTACACCTACGCTGAGAACCGCGTCTCCGTCTACGGTATCAACATCAAGGAATGGGACAAACTGGCGAATTGGTTTGCCACCCACGGAATGGCAAACAAGCACAACAAGTGGATTATTCAGGTGCCGCGCGTGTACAAGGTGTTCCGCGGGCAGAACGTCATTGGCAGCTTTGGCCAGTATCTAGAGAACATCTTTCAGCCCTTGTGGGAGGCCTCACTGCACCCGAGCGAGCACCCAACGCTGCACAACTTTCTCAATCATGTGAGCGGATTCGACTCCGTCGACAACGAGGCCACTATCGATCTCCCATTCACGACAGTCTCGCCGTGGGCGTGGACGGCTGTCGAGAACCCGCCCTACAACTACTACCTCTACCACCTGTACGCTAACATTCGCACCCTCAACGAGTTCCGCGCCTCTCGCGGCTTCTCCACGTTTGGGCTGCGGCCGCACTGCGGCGAGTCTGGCTCTGAGGTGCACTTGTACGGCGCCTTTCTGTGCGCGAACAGCATCTGCCACGGTATCAATCTGCGCAACGATCCACCAATGCAGTACCTCTACTACCTGACCCAGATTGGACTGCACGTGTCACCTCTGAGCAACAACGCTCTTTTCTTGTACTTTTTGAGCAACCCTTTTCCCGACTTCTTCCATCGCGGGCTGAATGTGTCGTTGAGCACTGACGATCCGATGATGTTCCACCAAACACAGGAGCCGCTGATAGAGGAGTACAGCATTGCTGCGCGTGTATGGGGACTCAGCGCGAATGACCTGTGCGAGATTGCGCGCAACTCCGTGCTACAGTGCGGCTTCGACAACAACTTCAAGCGCAACGCAATCGGTGACCGATGGTTCCTCTCGTCCTCGTTGGGCAATGACTCGCTGCGCACGCACCTTTCCGACATCCGTGTTGCGTTTCGGTTTGAGACGTACCATACCGAACTGAAGCATCTGGAGCTGTGCTGCGGACGGCCGGTGGCGCGCTTCATGATGACCGCCGCCGAGGAGCGCGCTGTCGACGCCAAGATCGTCGATATGCGGCACGAGTACGTCCTTCTCTCCACGCATGATCAGGCGATGGAGGTGATGCTGCGCGAGATGGAGGACACGAAAGAGAAGATCTTGCAGTCCCGGACCCAGGTAGAAATCCTGCGACGGCAACAGCGCTCTCTGCTGGAGAACATTACGGAGATTGGCATTCGCCGCCAGGAGGCGGAGGAGCAGGCCGCGCAGGAGAAGGAGCTGCTGGCCTACAAGGGCCCCCTCTACACGCGTGACAAGTCACAGGGCTCGCATGTCGGCGACGCCGGCGCTGGCCGCTCTAGCAGCGTACAGAGCCCCACTTGTCCGACACAGCAGGGAGAGGCAATGAAGAGGCTTTTGCGCTGGAAGCCGATGCCACCAGATCTGATGCGCTCTGTAACCCAGGCGAGCGTCGGCGGTTCTCGTGGGCGTCCACTTCCGCCACTGCCAGGAACAGCAGCCGTATTCAAGCGTGACAGGTGCCAATGACCTTGCCACATACTGAGGTGGCTCTGTATGGGCGGCTTCGATATTGCCTCACCCCCTTTTGCCCAGATCGTTTTGGCGTTGCGTTTTTTTTTTTTCTTTTCGCTGAACAGCGATGTATATTACTGGAACCTCCGCGCAAGTGTCTTTCGCATGCGTGTCTCTACGTCTGTTTCGCTTCCCCCCTTCTTTTTCAGGTGCGGTCCTGTCGACTGCACATGGCGTCTACGAAACCTGAAGAAGAGGCGAAGAAGTACTCACACCCATGCGTGTTTCTCCTTGTTTCTCCCCTCTCCTTCAGCATCACCGCCTTTCCTCACTGCTTGCCGACCAGGTGTGATTCGTTGTTCTCTGCCATTCACCCACTAAAACCACCGAAACAGTCGTCCTAAGTGAAGAACGTAGATCAACAAGACCTGAAGAGCCTTTTTTGCTCGCCTACTCTTTGTTCAGCTGCCTCTCTTCTACGACAGCTTTCTTCCTCGTTCTTGCTCAGTAGTTGGGTGTCTCTCTCCTTGTTACTGCTGCAGCAAGACACTAGGCATGAGGAAGGCGAGCAGGGGGAGCAGGGCAGCTCTGAAGATGCCCAAGGCGAAGTCTGCAGTGGTCTTTGGCAATCCGCTCAGTCTCTCTGTCGCTCCTTACTGTTCTCCTCACCTCTCTCCCGCATTTCTGGTCTACTGGTGCTCTCATCTTCTCGTCACACCTCTACCCTTCTCGCTCAACTCTCGGATATTGCCCTCTTTCCCATCCCTTCTTGTTTCAATCTTTTTTTTCCTCCGTCGCCTTGACACGGTGTTGATAGTGATGGAGTCACGCGTAGTGCATTATTGAATTGTCCACCTCCACTTGTGCGCCTCTTATTGTGTGTGTATGTGTGTGCTGCATAGCTCCCCCCCTACGCCCTAGTTTTCCCTCAGCCCTTGTATTGTGCGACAGGAACACCTCCAACACTTGTGCGCGCGCGCCTTGCTGTAGCACCACGGCTGATTACTATTATCCTGCAGTGTGTGTGTTATTCCCCTTTAGCTCAGGCATCTTTCAGTATTGTAACCATCACTGTACGATTCATCTTCAGCTTGTTTTTGACCTTGACACTTCGTGTGAAGTTCGCACATACCGAGCAGACCAGACGCAGCCATGCCGGAGGGGAGAGCCGCTGCGGTAACAGCGACGAACGGATGGGTATGCTCGAATTGTAAGGTGGAGCAGACGGATGACTCCTCCTACTGCCAAGTGTGCCAGTTCGCCCGTCCAATGGAACGCTACGGTATACCGCAGATTTTTTCTGGATATTTCGTTCACTTTAACGGCATCATCCCGCGCACGCTCATACACCCGAGTCACTCGGTGGAATGGCGCATGGCAGAGCGCCATGGCGCCACCTGCTGCACCACCTTCGACCCTTCATTGGTGAACATTATCATCTACCGGCCCGGCTATGAGCGCAGCGAGAAATGCCGCATCTGCATTGAGCGGTACTCGAGCATCTCGTGCGTCCCGATCGGGTGGATGCTGGATTCTCTCCTCCAGTCGCGCCAGATTCATCCCTCACTCTACCGCCTGACGAGTGTGCCGGCCGTGGCAAACGCGACGGTGCGTGGCACTGACCTGCCTCACCACCATCACCCATTCTATCAGATCAACAAGCGCGAGTACATGATCCCCACCTCCTTCCCTGCCCCCGAGACCAAGGCGGCCAAGGTGACGAAGGTAAAGGAGGTTGAGCCGCCGACCGATATGGAGGTGACGACGGACATGGGAGGGATTCTCCCGCCCTTCTTCGATCTTCAACAACCCCAGTACACCGTTGTGGACGTCTACGACGCGGTGGTGGCGTGCGCGACCGGCATGAGCGCCGATATTGGCGACGACGAAAATGACAAGATGGAGGTTCGCAAGGCCAAGGCCGGCATTGAGCTCATCAACTCGCAACAGTCGTACAACAGGGTGAACCGAGCCCTCTTCACGGGTATGAACGTGGTACTTTCGCCATCTCTAACGGAGCAGAAGCCGTTGTTGATGGCCATCGAGCGATGCGGTGGCAAGATTACGGAGAACCGGGGCTCTCTGGAGGAGACGGTGCAGAGCGGTGTGACACACGTTATCTATCACCACAATGACAAGAAGGATGCAATCATGGTCGAGGCAGTGCACCTCATAGCTACCACCACCCCCGGGCTTCAGCTGGCTCAATCGAACTGGCTGGAGGACTGCCTTATCCTCGGTGAGGTACTGCCACTTCAGGGCATGTACACCCCAACACCGAAGCTACTAGAGACGCTCAGCAAGAAGTACGCCAAGGCGAATAACTGAGCTGTCTGATACGTGAATTTCTTTTGTGCTTGTGCGTGCTCGTGGTTGCACTCGAGGTGTCCTGCGCGTCTCCTGCCATGTCCGTGCTTTCTTTCCCGTCTACACTGCTTTTCTTTCATTTATTATTGATGTCGCAGGAGGGGTGGCGGGAGGAGGCGTTTTTCTCTCCTCCCCTCTTCCCCCAAATGCCAGTGCGTACGTGATACGGCATGATAAGTCTATTTGGTGAATGCGCATTATGTGTCTGTCTCCCCTTCTCTTCGATGGATTCTGCAGCTTCGTCGTGTCTCCCCCTTTTCAGGTGTTGTTTTCATATTTTCGAGACACTATTTTCTCTTGTACTTTTTCTATTTCAGAAGTCAGACAAGTACGATGAGGATGAGTGTGCCACCATTTTATGCTGTGCTCTGCGTCTACTCGTTCTCTTTTCTCTTTCCCCTTTCCCACAGATTCGTATTAGTCGAAGTGTGCGCGAATGCTGTGACGAGTCCCTTGTGCGTTTCTTCTTTCCACTGGGCGCCCCTCGCTCTCCTTGTCTGCGCGTGCCATTTCCCTTCCTTTCTGTTTTGCGAATTTTCCTGCAATTCCTGCACATCCGCAGTGATGGTGCGTATCACCCACTGCACTCCTCCCCTCCCATTTCCTGCTTCACGAATGCGCACACAGGGAGGGTGCCACCGGCGCAAGGTCAGTCATGACCGATGCAGATTTTATGGACCCCCTGTTGTGCACCCCTGACCTCACGAGATTCTTCGGGTCCTGTGCCTTTGCATCTACGTGCACGTGAGTGGTGGAGCGAAGGAGTGGAAAAGCAGCAAGCCATCAGGGTGAGGTGATGAGCTCTTTCCGGTGTGTGCGTATGTGCTGTGCGTACGTAGACATCTGTGGCTGACCGCTTGCCATGGAATCGTAGCCAACCCATACGAACATGATGGAGGTGAGCAAAGAGGGGAAGGAAGATTGGCGCCACGGTACGCATACGTAGAGACTAAGGATGGCAAGACGCCGTTAGGGAAGCGCGTAGCCGAGTATTTCCTTTTCTCTCTGTCGTGGCGCCGGTATGCACTGTCTTGCCCCCTCTTGTACCTGGTAAAGGCACAGGGTCCCGCTCTGATGTGGCGCTGAAGCAGAAGGAACACGACGAAGAGAGGATAAGAGGAGAGCATGTGCCTCTGCAGGACCTCTAGCGACAACCACAGCAGCAGAAGAGGTGAAAGAAGCGTGACGACATGTACTGGGCTGCAGAATGAAGAAGGCGTGATGCATTTGCTTCTTTTCCCTTTTGGGGGGCTCTCTTTTGGTGCTTCTCAATGACTTTATCTCGCCCATGCTTCCCCTGTCTCTTTCTCTCTTTCTTTCTCTCTTACTTCTTTTCTTCGTCTTCTTCTGTACGTTTGTTTTTTGCGACTTCTCGTTTCTACTGTGTTCCGCCGTCTTCGTCTTCACTGTCAATTATTTTTCCCCAACATTTTTTCTCCGTGCTCTATTTTGCTGGACGTTTGCCTGGGTTTCTGATGCGCGTGCGCACTTTTCCTCTCTCTGCGGCAACACACGTGTGGTTGTGACGTGACGGATCGTTGACTGTGTGAGAGGGTGAGTCTGTGTGGGCACATCTTTCTGTGTTTTCTTCTTGTATGTGTGTGTGTGTGCGTCATCATTGACAGCGCCGTCGTGGTTTTTTCTACACGCCTTTTGTCACTCCTTGTCTCTCCGTCTCTGTCGCTCTCTCTGTGTGTGCTTGTTTGTGTGTACCTGCGTTGGTGCAGGTTGAGCCCATGTCTTGCCGTTCTCTTCGATAAGTTTCTCCTCTTAGCCCCCCTCTCCCTCCCTCCCGTGCTCCTTTTCGCACTACTATGAAGGTGAGCTACGGAGAAGCAACTGCGCAGCAAAGATAACCACACTCCAACCAAACACTTCCTCTTGACGGCGAAAGCGCACGCACAGAGCGACAGAGAGGAAGTCAGTGCGCATATGACGGAAAAGACGCAGTTGATGCCACGTAGTGCTTTTCCGTGTCGTCGTCCTCGGTAGGACCACGCCGCCGCGACCCCAGCAACGATGTCCTGCGACCCGTTGGCTTTCAGAGGGCAGGTGATATTTCGGTATTTGTGGGTGCTCGTTACGCGTGTGCCGTTTCCCCCCTCTTTGTTCTCTTACCTTCTCTCTCTTGCATGTTGTGTGCGCCGCACACTTCCCTTCAGAGTTTCGACCTGCACATCCTCCACTTTTCTCTCCCCTTCTTTTGCTCAGTTTTCTCTCTCGCGAAGGAGGTCACATCAACTTCAGCAACCTCGTCTCTCTGCGACGTTGGTGTGGCTGTGTATCGGTGTTTGGCGTATACACGTGTTATCTCCTCCCCCGCGTACCTACCCCGTGGTACGCACCCGCGTGTGAGTCACGGGATTGGGTCTGTTAGTCCTCTCTCCGTATCGCGCTTGAGTTGCAGGCTCGATGTTCTTCTGGATGGTGGTTGCGCTGCTGGTGGCCATCGCTATCGTGGTGACCCCAGTAGGGAAGCTGGCCGCTGCCAAGTGCCAGTTGTACGCCCATGGTCTGGTCTTCATGGTCAAGGCAAAGGATCTGCCAAAGGCGTACCGCGGCACCAACTACATACGCATGAACACTGCCGGTGACGGCACCAGGGGCAAGCGAATAATTCGTGTTGTTTTTATCCGTCACGGGCAGTCAGTGTGGAATTCACTCTTCAACTCGTACAACCTCGACTTGCCCGTGCGCATGGCGAAGGCGGCAATTCATGAGTTTACTAACTTCCTCACGGACCCCTTTGGGTCATGTATTATCGACTCCCCACTGAGCAGCAAAGGTAAGAAGGAGGCGCAGGACCTCGCCAGCTTCATCCGAACAGCCAAGACAAAGATTTCCTTCGATCCAGCAACATCAGTAGTGGTATCTAGCAATCTACGCCGCGCGATGGAGACGGCGCTCGTCGGCATGTCGCCACGTCTGTTGGTCACGCAGGAGCGTATCGTGATGGACTCAGCACTCCAGGAGGGCTCGCAGAACATCGACGCTCAGAGCTTGTCGACAGAACCCGGGAAGATTGCGCCATGTAAGCTCGGCAACATCACCAATCCTTTGGAGCTCGCTATCGTCTTCGACCCCTACCTAAATGCTGGAAACCGAGTTGCTGGCGTGGACGTTTATCAGCGCATGGACGAGTTCATTATGCACTTGTTTGGTGGCAGTGGTGAGGCAAGTCTTGTCCCGGCCGCTGGGGGCAGCAACGCTGCTCTCAAGGAGGTGATCGTGGTGGGCCACAGCGGGTACTTCCGCAACTTTTTTCGTCGCTTCCTCCCACCGCACTCCACTCACCTGTCAAAGAAGAAAAAACTGCAAAATTGCGCCGTAGTGGCATTTGAGCTGGCACGTGACGAGTCCAGCGGCGAGGTCGTTGTGGATGAGTCAACGTTGAAGGTGATGTACAAGGGATTTGTGTGAAACAGTCACGCTCACCTTTCCGAAGTCTACGCTGAGGAGGAGGAAAACGCATGCCGGGAGGCGGCATGAGTGACACAACAGCCCCTTTTCGCTGTCACTCGGGTCTCTTTCAACGCCACCAGTGCTGCAACTGTGCACACTACTGCCTGAGTATTCGCTCGTTTCGCTTTTTTTTTCGGCTAGGGTGCCTCCATCCCTGATGGCTGTAGGAGCACCTCAGCGCGCGGCGTCTCTCAGGGCCCAGCGTCTATTCCAGGCGGAACCCGACCAGGACCCCCTGCCCCCCGCCAGTGCCGAACTGCTTCTGGCGCTGACGGAGCCAGGCACCCACGACGTAGCGAGGTGAGAGCGATGCACCGCTACGGATGCCGGCGGTCAGGTCGTGGATGGCGCGGCGTCGGAGCGGCCTGCGACGGTGAGCACGCCTGTGTCATCCATACGATAGACAGAGTGTCATCGTGACTCGAGCGCATCCCGCCCGGCACGACGGGGAGCGGCTGTGAGGGGCGACCTGCAGAGCGGGTGGTAGGCCGAGCCTGAGGCAGAGGTCGTGCTCAGGTGACGGTGAGTGGGCGCCTTGCTGCAACGCGTGTACTACGGGTGCTCTGCACGACGCAATTGGGCCTGTGGCAGACCGAGGAGGGGAGAGGCGGGGTAGAGCGAGCGGAGGCTCTATGGCAGAGAAGGGTGCATATGGGGTAAAGAAAAACAGTCTCTGTGATGGGTCATGGACGGCCGTGGTTGATTGCGCTTTAGATAACTGAAGAGAATGTCTGGTGCTAGCAATGCTCTTCTCCATGTTTATCCTACGCGCACTCGCTGTAAGCCGCATCCACGCGAACGTCAAAAATGAAGTCAGTCGGTTGACGGATGTGCACGTATTCACTGTTTATTTGCCGCTTGCTGAAGGAAGATGTTCGGGTTGCATTTCGAGTAGATGTGAGTCAGTCGCGTTCAGGAAAGCCTCGCTACAAACGCGGTTTAGCGAGAAGAGAACGCAGACGTCCTGTGCTGCAGTGTACTGTCCCTTTTCTGCACTTCTGCAGCTGATGAATGTCTGATGTTGAGAGGGGTTATTGTGGCCCCTCTCTCTTCCCTTTCCCTTCGAGCTCTACGCCCCTCAGTGGATTCCACTATGATCGAGTCTAGTGTCTTCTCTCTTGTTTATTAATCACCACATCCCTCTCTCTCGCCATGGTGTCCCCACCATCCCCATCCATTTTGGGTCACTTTTTCTCTGTTCAGTGACGGTATGCCCTCCGCACAGACGCCCCACACTCTTGGCTTCCTCCATCTTGGCCTTACTCCCCGCCCTTCAGCGGAAAAATGCGCCGAATCGGAGCGCGTGTGCGTGGCTTCTGCGCTGGGACGACCCACACCGCCGCGCGACGCACTTTCGAGAGGATGCGAGAGGATCTCACGGAGGCGGAGCGGCGTCATCTCGACCAAGAGCTGCCGCCCCGAGAACTGTTGAGGGAAATGCGCACCAGTGATACGGCCCCTGGTGAGGAGGACGAAGATGAGATAAAGGTTCCCGGCGACTCCTTCGGCATCATGCAGAACCGAGTCGCATTCTACAAACCTCTGCAACGGCAGCCATTGTCGGGAAGAATTGGAGAGCTGATGCCGATGGGGTCGCACCCATTCACCTGCTTCAATCCGGATACGGTGCGCCGCATGTCCAGTCGCTATGGCGTCCCCGTGGACGATGTGGTTGCGGCGCTGCGTGACGCGAGCGGCGATGTCAATGTTGCCACCGAGCTGCTTGAGCAACGACTGGACATCGAGGTAGGCTTTGGCAGCTATGGACTCGTCTGCTTAGAGTCGTACGCGCCAGAGACGTTTTGCCTGGTCTCATACAACCTGCCCACATTCGCCTCCACGCAAACGGATGAGGTGCTGGATGCGATTCATGAGCTGACGCTGTCAGCGGCGGAGCTCCCGCTGGACACCCCACACGACAGGCTCCTGGACAAGTTTCTCAATCACTGGACGACAGAGGATGACGTTCCATGCGGGGCCATGTTGCGAGCGTACGATATGACGGTGCAGCACATCCTGCTGTTGCCGTTCGGCGACTATGGCGTCCAGGGCTTTCACGTGCTGATGCCGGTGAAGGAGGGGACGCCAAACATAGGTGTTGCGGCTGCGGCCTGCTGCATGGACTTGCGCACCGGCATTCACAATCGATTCCGGTTTCATGTTGAGCGCATCGCCGACTCCGTCAGCGAGCACGTGGTGCAGGAGATGCTGCATTACAACCAGGGTGCTCACCTGCTGCGCCAGCCGTACTGGTTCCGACCCGAGTATAGCGTGGAGGAATTTATCCGCTTCAAGGAGTCGCTGCTGCAGCCGAGCGCGTCGATCTTTGAGATGCGCTATGCCTTTTTGTTCGCACCACAGTATGGGCTGCCCCACTACCGCAACATCGTCGAAATGGAGAAGCTGAAGATTGCACAGCACAGGTATGAGAAGCATTACGAGGACTTCACCGCACCGGGAAAGTGGCTGACAAGTGACAACGCCCAGCTGCAGACCGTGGCAGCCAGCGCAGGCGGGTCGAATGTGCCGGGAGGTGCCATGCACAACCACACGAACGACCCCGCGTCCATTCAAACAGCGATGGAGACCCGCACCGGCCCACTGCGGCGTACGCTGGCGCAGTCGATGCAGGCGCACGGGGACCGAGTCTTCAACCGCTTTTATCGAAACAACGCTCACTGACGGATACCGCCGCCGACGTGTTTTTCTTTCGCTTGTGCCGTTTCGTTAGCACACACCCTCTCCCCTCACTTTCTGCCCACCTGCTCATTAAGCGCTGCACAGTTGGTCATCAGTGGCACCGATGACACACATAGCGACCGAGGCTGCGTGTACCTGCGCGTAGGCGCGTGTGTCAGTGCGTCTCTCTCTCGCTCTCCACCCCCCCCCTCTCTCTCTCTCCCTCTGGAAATGGAGTAGTCTTTATGACAAGCGAGGCTATACAAGAGCAACGAAAAAAAAAGCAAAACACACATGGAGAGGGATATCGGCTGTACCGAAAATGCGGCATGGGCCGGATGGCGTTGCCTCCTCAAATCATGGGGAGTGTCAGCGGCTCTCTCTCATGTTTTCTCAAGCCGGTCTTAATGGCTTCAGTGGTTGCAACGACAGCGACCACTGTGAGAGTGCACTTCGGTCTCCCCCCCCCCGATGTCACCCTGACAGCGTGCAACCCACCTCACCTTCTCTTTTCCATTTCATCCCTTTCCGACTCTGTACACTTAGCAGCCTGTCGCACCCCTCACTATCGTTGTAACTGGAATTCTCTCTGGCTCCCTTTTTGATTCCGCTCTGGCGCTGTTCTTGCCTTCTTCGTGTCGTAACGCATTTTCCTCTTCTCGTGTTCGCTACCTACGCAGCGATATATATATATATATTTCTTTCAGCTTGTGCACTCACGCCACTCTAGCCCTTACGGGACTCCCCCTTTTTCTTCCCTCACGTATTTTCCGCTCCTCGATACCCCTCCCCCCCCCCCCCCCACACACACACACACACACGAAGAAGCAAACGGAGAATAGAAGTGAGGCGACAAATCACAAACAGCTCCTCACAGAGAAAAAAAAAGGATACATAAAAAACTTAAACGTGTTGTTGTTGCGCAACAGCTGTGATTGACTGCGTGTGCATCGTTCATCTGCCCCATCCCTCCCCACTCCAAAACTGTCCGGTGCCTTCATTTTCCTTTCAGTGGCTGCTCCCCTCCGCTTCGGTTGCTCCATGCCGTGCGGGTGCGGCTACATTTGTTCTAGCTGTGGCGCATCTCTTGCTGTGTCTTCCACTCACAGACAGTTGCTTTGACAATCACTCGCAGGCAGTGCCTTTGGGAGGCGTGACTTTCATTTGTCTTTTCTCGTTGTGCTGACCTCTGCTGCAGAGCAGATTATCCTCTCCTTCATTTTTCTTTGCTCTCCACTTTGTGCACTCCTCTTAGCAGGCCGCGCATACGCATCCGTACTCACACACCTACACAAGATGGGGTGCGTCACAGCGCGCGCTGCCCGTGATGGCGTTGCCAACAGCAATAAATGCAGCAAGATCTCAAAAGTGGGGTCCACGCAGGTCACTGCAGAGAACAACCCCGAGGAGATGGAGGAGGACTACGTTGCGCACTTTGTGGCCGGCTACATGACTGACTGCTCGCCGAAAGGTACGGTCACCACGTATGAGGATTACCGCGGCTTTGAAATGTCCACGATGAATCACGTGTCCAAGAACAAGGCGGATAAACTATGCAAGTGGATCGACCAAGCTCTGCAAGACCGTCACAGACTCAACAACGACCTCTTCTTCAACCCGCAGAATCCTTCCTCGTGGCCGAAGGACGTCATCGCAGCCCATTTATCCTCACCCTCCTTCAGTGATCGAAATACCATTCAGGAGGCAGTGCCCAAGTGAGAGTTGCAATAGCCATACGCTGCGTCAACCAGCTGTGCTTATCGGACCCTTTTTGTACGTCTTCTCGCTGCGTACTTACTGTTGTCGAGCTAGGGGAGGAAGAGGGATCGTTGGGGACGTGCCGCCTTCCGTGGCCACTGTGCGGGCACCGCGTCTCTTCTGTAATGCCTTGCTCACGGCCCACCCGGTCTGGGGCGCTTCAGGAAACGTTGCGCAGATCAGCCGTGCTCATACACACGCCTTCTCCGTGGCACTCTTTTTGTTTCGATCACCGCATTTTTGTTCCCGGGCCTAGCGCCTCTACCCCCCTCCCCCTCCCCATAACCCGCGTGTTTGCCATCGCGGCGTCTTACCTGGACAGCTGCTCAGCTCGTTCAACGTGAAGCCCATAGGGCGATGCAGGCAGCACTTTCGCACATTCAGAGACGGCAAGGCCTGGGGCGAAAACAAATGTTAGCAGCAACACATAGCCACACAATGGACAGACGGAATAACGGGCGCGGCTCTCATTCCGACATGCGTCGCTCTGCTTAGTTATGTTTTCGATTGTTCTCTCCACTCCCTTTTCGCTTTTGTGTGTTGTTGTTGTTGTTGTTGTTGTGCTCGGTTTTCCCTCTATGTTTTCTTTGCATTTCTTTTTCCCCCATTTTTTTTTTTTGCTGTACTCCTTCTCCTCCTCCCCCCCCCTCTTTGTCATTTTCCCTTTCCTGAGTATACCATCAGGGCACGAATTGTCATCTTTTAATTTGGGTTCTTCTCCTCTCTTTTCTTTCCCCGTCCGTCGTGTGTCGTCTTCTCCTGCTTATCATTGGTGACTGGTTTAAGTGTATGAACACACTGATCAAGAGACAGATATCCAGGCACGTCCTCGGGGAATGGGTGGGCGACGCAACGTGCAGGAACACTAGACTGCATCAAGAACTCAACAATCATTAGCTAGAGTTTACCGCGGTTCATGGTGGCCCGCGCGCACAAGTGTATCTGTGTGCATGAGTATATGTGTGTGTGTGTGTATGAACACCAACCCTCTGTTGCTTTTCCCTTTCGCCTTTCCCTTGTCTTGGTTTTATTCAACCGTTTTTTGGTCTTGACTGTCCCTTCCTCTCCCCTCTTTCTCTCAGCCCTCTCCCCTCCCCCCGCTGAAAGGTTTCGTTGTCTATGACTCGCACATCTCTGCCTCTATCTTCTCTCTCTCATCGTTAGTGTTTTTCTTTTTTTCTCATTCCTGCAGTCGCGCGAAACGCTGACGAGTAAAGAGGACCGAGAGAAACGGGAGCGGCGGGTGAGGGAAGCGAGAGAGGGAGAGGGATGGTAAGGGGAAGACGGCAGTTGTTAAAGCGAAGAGACGAACGGAGCGAGATTGAGGACATCCATGTACAACCCTTTTTGTTATTTGTCTTGTTTGTTGTCCCCTTTTGTGTGTCGCCTTTACGTTCTGATCGCCGCGTCCTTCTCTTTTCCTTTTTTTCTTTCCCGCTTACCAGTGATGTGTTGAATATGGTGATAGCCACTGAATATTCGCTTCTCTCGCTTCCTCGGCACCTCTTCTTCTGCCAACCACACTCAGATATTGAACTTCTTCCCACGGTATTTTTGGTTCTTAGCTTTTTCAGATGTGCTCTTCTCGCCCTGAATACCTGTGTCTCTCCTCTCCTTTACCTGAGCTTGCTAGGCCTTGGAGGAAGCTGAGGAAAGGAGAAGGCAACATCCTCCTGGGATTGCTGGAAGCAAAATCTGTGGCTGCGCTCGTGTTTGATCTCTGCGTATGCTCAATGCTTTCTTTTTGTAATTGTGTTTGTTGGCAAACATTAATGTATTGCTGTCTACTCTATCTTCCACTCTTGTCCTCCTTCCCTCGCGATGCAGAGGGTGCCTACTTGCATCATTTTACGACTGTTTTGTGTGAACTTGCTGCCCCTCTTGCCATTCATCTCTTCGGCTACTTCAGAGCGAGAATTTTCTCGTCCCATTTCTTTCTCTATCGCTTTTGCTGTCTACGTGTGTGTTTCACCACGTATGTGGTACGTGTGTGAGCGTGTCGCGTTGTCGCTCCTAGGATCAGATACACCCGCACTGCTGTGTGTTTCTTCGTGTCTAGGTCTATTTGCTGCTGATTGTTGCTCATCTTTGCATATTTTTTTTTTCTTTCTGTTGGTGATCACCTTCTTTGTGTTTTTCTTGGCCTCGCGGCGTGTGTGCCCCTCTCAATTCCCCCCATTCCTTATTGGCTTTATCTTTACCAGATTGGCTGTAGTTGTTTTCTCTTTCATTTGACTAAGTTAACGTATGCGTGTCGTCTGTGGTTGGTTTCGTTTTTTCCACCTTCCGCTCGGTTTCTTCCACTTCCTCAGTTTTTTTTTTTCTCTCGTCTTGGTACTTTTTCCTCTATTTTACAAAGTCGTGTGATTTTTTGCTCTTGTCAGCTTAAGCGCCTCCAACAAAACCAAAAATGAGCGGTGACTGTTCTGCTTCATTGTGTCATCAGGCGAACTTGCGCTTTGTTCTTCACGCTTTTCTCCTCCTCCTCCTCCTCCTCTCTCTTTGTAGGGTTTTTTTTTCTGTTCGTTGTTTCACTTTTCATTCGCTGCTCGCTCGTTTTAGGGGATGGCATGCCTCGTCTTACTTCTCAACTAATGTAGTGGGCGGGGGGGGGGGAGGGGGCAACGCAAGCACGCTGCTCAAGGCAGTGAAGAGGAATCAAATCAAAGGCACAACGAGGGAGTTCGCCTTTCCACGTGTACAAGACGACAATATGGAGACCCCCCTCTCCCTCTCTCTGCTCTCTCTCTCTTCTTTTTTTTTCTCCTGCGGCTACGGAGGCCGTGTGCAGAGGGTTACATTAGAGAGGTCTCCCCTGATGTGTTTATACGGTACGGGTGTGCGCGTTTTCTTCTTTATGTATTTTACCCCCTCTGTGTGTGTGTCTCTTTTTTTTTGCTTGTTTGTGGGTTTTCTCTTTGGCATTTCGCGCTTCCACCATCCGACCCTAACCCCCCCCTGCCAAGCGAAATGAGCTCCGCCTATATATATATATATATATATTTCTAGAGAAACGGTTAATATGAGCAGAAAGGTGTCAACACATTTCTGAGCGTAGCTGCATTGACGTGTGTCTTAGATGGAATAACCACCAAGCCTCCTCATATACGCACTGGACGGCTTCCCACTGCTTCGCTGTCTTTAAGCGACTCACGTGCCGCGCTTCCTCTCAGACCGACAGTGGGTTGCGTGTGTTTCTCTTTCTTCACTGTTCTTGACTCGACTATTTTGCATAGTCGCACAAACTCGCCAGTGCTTTGCACCACTTGTCCCAATCGCTTATGCACTACATTATATCGATGCCTACTCGAGCTTCTCTCTTTCCTTTGCCCTTTTCTTCTGTATTTTTGTGTTCCTAACCGGCCCGGCACTTCTCCCTTTATATCGCTTTTCCTCAGTCTTCACCATTCAAGCCGTGTTGAGGCCCATTTGCGCTACGCATTGACGCAGAGCCCTACACCAAAAGCGCAACTCTCATCGGCTTCCTGATTTTTTCCCCCTTTCTATCCTTCTCCTAGACAACATCATGAACCGCGCAGGCTTCGACAAGTACATCACCGTCTTCAGCCCCGAGGGCTCGCTGTACCAGGTGGAGTACGCGTTCAAAGCGGTCACCTACCCTGGTCTGCTCACGATTTCTATCCGCTGTAAAGATGCCGTTCTGGTGGTGACGCAGCACCAGATTCCCGATCGCCTTATGCGTCCTGACTCGGTGACAGCGCTCTATGAGGTCACTCCGGGTATTGGCTGCTGCATGACTGGCCGCGCACCCGACGGGCGTGCCCTGGTGCAGCGCGCACGGGAGGAAGCGTCGGATTACCACTACCGCTACGGTGTGCCGATCCCAATAGCGGTGTTGGCGAAGCGTATGGGCGACAAGGCGCAGGTGCGTACCCAGCAGGCTGGCCTGCGGCCGATGGGCGTGGTGAGCACCTTCATCGGCATGGACCAGAGTGACGAGGACGGTTTACTGAAGCCGAAAATTTACACCGTCGACCCGGCCGGCTGGACTGGCGGGCATATCGCCTGCGCTGCTGGCAAGAAGCAAGTTGAGGCAATGGCATTCTTGGAAAAGCGCCAGAAGAGCACCGAGTTTGACACACTGACGCAGAAGGAGGCGGCGATGATCGCGCTGGCGGCACTGCAGAGCGCGATCGGCACGGCTGTCAAGGCGACAGAGGTGGAGGTGGGCCGCTGCACGGCGGCCAACCCGACCTTTCAGCGGGTGCAAAACTGTGAGGTTGAGGAATGGCTGACCGCCGTGGCCGAGGCGGATTGAGCGGCAAGCGCGACACCGACATCGTTTTCTTTTACGCGTGCTCTCATCACTCCCTTCTCCTCGTCACTTGACCCACCGTGGCGCGTGCAATTTCGCCCCCCCCCCCCCCCCCCCCCCCCTTCTCTTCGCATTGGGGACTGCCCAGCTCCATGGGCGGTCCAAGGCTAAGGAATGTTTGCTGAAGTCCCCTGTTAGCTCACACAATTGACGTTCTTATGCTTCACGTCTGCCCAACAGAGAAGGCGAATCAGAGAGGAGGGGAGACTATGGATGTTTTTCTTTTCCCTGTTCCTGTGAGACGCGCAGAGGAGGAGTTTCACGCATGGGCGCGGGCGCACCCTAACGCTTTCTTTCGGAGGTGAGGGTCGGCTGACATACAATTTGCCTGGGGTGCGTTTTCATATGTTTATTCTTCCTCTCTTCTACCTTTTCCTTCTCGCTGTGGTTCCTCTTGTCCTTTGTCTCCCCCTTTTTCATGTTTGTTGTGATTACCGTGAGCGCGCTGATAGGTGCGCATTGTTTTAGTGGTGGAGGTTGTGGCGACCCTGTGCGAAGCCTGAAAGGTAGCCCCCGCGCATCCTCATGGATCATAGTCTGCGTCGGCCTCAGTGTGTCTCATGGCCCGCCGCGTGGGTGCAACAAAGAGAGATCGAAAGCGAAAATGCACCGCCGAGGAGGCGGAGGCGGGTGTGATGGCATGGGCTTTGGGGGCGAAGGATCGGTACAGCCAACAGACACTGACCTTTCGCTGCATGCTAGCCCATCGTGGTAGGAAGGGGAGGGGGAAGAAAAGGGCGGAGGAGAACAAGGAACTGATACCCAGAAAGAGGCTGGTACTGCTGCTAGACATGTATGACATCTACGCGTCTGTCGGCTGTGCCGTCGCTTTCTCCCTCCTCTCTACTTGCACCTTGCCGACATCCTTCGTTTGCGTTTCGCTCGTTATCTTTCTTCTGTTGCTTGCACAATTATTCTGCAGGTGCGCATGTTGGACATAAAAAATGTGTGCAAAGTTCTCCTGACGTCAGGGATTCACTCGAGTGCACCGCAGCCGCCACCGAGATCGAAGGACCTTCATGGCTCTACAAGGCAGCTTTGGATGCTGCGCGAGATGGGGTGCACGCTTAGATGACCTCCAGGCTGTTCCTGCGGTGCGCACCAGCTTTTTTTTTGTTTACACCGATTTCTTCACCATGAACTGCTACAGATGTGCCGTGTAAATCTTTAGTCTCCTTGGATTACCCCGCTCAGCACCAATACAGAAACTCAGTCCCCCTCTTTTCGATGTCCCTCTCTTTTCTTCCACGGCTGACCCCTATTCTCTCATTCATTCAACCTGCAGTTTACCGTCTCCCAGAGTTTGTCTTGGCGGTGGGCCCTTTTTTTTTTTATTTTCTCTCGAACGATCCGTCGCCTTTTTCTCAGCCAGTGCTGCGCGTTAGAGACCCTGTAAAGCGAAACGAGGAGCAGCTTCTCACCTTCTTGAACACCACGTTTCTTAGCTAGCGATTATTCGCATTTTTTTTTTTCGAACCTCCGCATTCCACGTCTGCCGTCGTCACTGTGAATCATTCAGCGATCAGCTCTCGATATCGTAGTCCACATTCATCTTTTTCATTTTATTTTAGTCACACTGCAGACAATGCTGAAGGAGTGGCTGCGCGGCTCCTCGAGCGAGGCGGAGAAGCCTGTCGAGAAGAAGCCTGTATCTCGCATGGTGGTAGATGCGGAGAAGCCGCTGGAGACGCACGAGAGCGCCGCGAGCAAGCGCCGCGAGTTGTATGAGAAGAAGCTCGCGGAGTCGGCGAAGGAGGGGCCGCTCCATCCAAGCAAGACGGTGACCTACGATGGCATTTTCCGCAAGACACAGGGCGTGCTGCTGGAGGGTAATAACAATGAGATTCAGGAGGGCATCACCCTCAATATCGCCCGCAACGCACAGAACACGATGATCTCGACAAAGTGGGCGCTCGTTAACCCACAGATGTCCCACTGGGAGGTGAACTTGCAGATGAACGGCTTCAGTGATATTGTGGCGGCCTCGTGGAACACATTGAATCGCTACCAGCTCATGTACCAGCGCGTCTTCAGCACTGGCGCTATGCTTGTGACGCAATTCATGGCGCAGAAGCAAGGTGGCCTATCCCAGGGTACTGTGTTTGCCATGATGCAGTATCCGTGGCGCTTTGGCGGCTGCACTCAGGTGCAGTACGTGAAGGACCAGTCACTGAGCCTGAGCCACGTGCAGCGTCTTATCCGAGGCGTCCACATAGGCACCAATCTCACGTTCGAACCTGCAACGCACAGCTCCTACCTCTCGCACGCCATCTCCCTCATGACTGCGAAGAGGGACGCCGGTTTTATGGCAGAGATGACACCGAGCAAGGGGACGTGGAAGATTGCGGCGACAGCTTTTGACTGGGCAGTGAACATGGATGCCGCGATTGAGCTAGAGTACATGGAGGGCCGCGAGAGCATGAAGAGTGCCCTCAACGTAGGCTGCCGCAAGAGCTTCGTTGGTGGGGCGCAGCTGACGACCTCCTTGTTAGGCTTCAATATCGCCAAGGTGAATCTCGATCTGCCCTTTGGCGGCGAGGTGCCTGGCACAAATCAGCTCCGCCTCACCTTCAACTGCCAGTACGACATCCACTCTGGTGCACTGAAGCAGGGCCTCATCTTTACAGCTTAATTCACACGGTACTCTCTTTTTTTATCCTGTTGTTCATCATGGGTGTTGTTGCCGTGATTTGGCAGCCTCTGAAGAGGATAATCGAGGCGGAGGGCATGAGAGGCAAACGCCAAGAGTGTATGCTCGAGTACACCAGAGTTGAGGTGATGAAGGCGAGTGTTGGAAAAGGTGTGCGTGGGTCACGTGTTTTGGTCACAGTGACGCAAGCGTGGCGGCACTCCTCCTCCCACTGGGCTCTCTTCGAGCATTTCTGCCCTCTTTCTACTTCTCCCCCTTCTCTGAGTGCGGTTCTGTACACTTTGCATAACTGGCGCCGCCTCTGGTCGGTTGCTCTTGGGTCGCGCTTCGATGGGGTAAGTGTGTCGAAGAATGGGCAATTTTGAGGGGCACAACGAGAGGGGTGGTGGTAGTGATGATGGTAATCTGCCCGAACACTACGTCCGTGTCTCCATGCGTGTTACTGCGCATGGGGACACGGACGTAGTGGAGGCTCTTTGTCTATGTCTGTCCCGCCTCCCCTTTCTTGTCCCATCTCGCCGTCACACTAAACTCTCCCCAATGCCTTCCCTCCTTTCCCCCTCGCCTCAGTCTCACTTTTGGGCGGTCGCCATCGTTTGAGGCTAACTAAATCCAAAGAGATACCGAGCAGCAAAAGGGACACTTTTAAGTAGCGTGATGTGAGTGGTTGACGCGTCGCCGAGGTTGCACCTCTGTACACCTCTTCTACCCGCTTTGTAAGATCCCTAGTCATTAAACAAGAATTTGCATCTGGGGCGCCTTCGCCTCCGTTCCAGCACCAAAACAGTACGCGACAGAGCGCACGCAGTGAAGAATCAGCGACACTGCTTTGGGATACGTGACTTTTTCCCATACCCAGGCTCGAAAAGACGCATGCTGGACCCTTAGGCCGCTAAATGTCAGTCGCCGTCTTGGTGCCAGCGTACGTCTCCTCCACTCAGTGTCGCCGACTGTGGCAGCAGAGAGGGGGTGCCGTGCTTGTGAGAGACTGCCGCCCATGCATCGGCGAATCGGCAAATGTCACCACGTCAAGAGTTGCTTGCAGGGCATTGATCATACCTCCGATGCTTCTTTTATCACCGACCTTGTGTACTACTCCAGGTCCTCCGGCAACTCTCTTTTTTTCCCCTTTCTCTTCTTCTGGCTTTCCTCAGCCTGCACGCACACCTCACTGCGTCACCTTACCCCCCCCCCCCCCCCCACGGGGACATCGTTGCGCACGGTAAGACGAAGGTCAGTCACGCGCCGCACACATTTCCGTAGTGACGACTTTGCTTGTTTGTCCTGCGTTTTCCTCCGCATCTGGATTTCCTCAAGCGAAAAAAAAAGGAAAGCGCAAGCTAGCCGAACTTACTCACACCGGGGCCAGCGGCAATGCCGTGTAGCGTGCCGACCGCGTTCGCTGCGCAGGACGATGGCAAGCACTACAAGATGTGCAAGAAGATAGCTCAACTCACCAAAGTTATTTACACCTTGAATAACTGTTCTGAGGACAATGAGCAGCGCACCGAGTGGCTGCATCAGATGCACAGGCAAGAAATAGCGCAGCTCTGCCAGCAGTATGAGTCGGAGCTCGAAAAACTTCAGCAGCAGGTCTGTGCCTTGCAGACAGACAAGAGGAACATTGCAACGTCCATAGAGCGGTCTCTGAAGGAGCAACTGCAAGCAGCACAGGAGGCATTCATGACACGGCTGGCGGCTCTCTCACAACAGGCCAGTGAGCAGGAACTGAGCTATGAGAGCTCACTGCGGGAGGAGAAGCAGCGAATGGCAGCCGAGCTGGCAGCCGAGACGAAGCGAGTGCGAGAGAGCAAGGACGTAGAACTGCAGAGCCTCGTGCGTGAGTACAATGACAAGTACAAAGCCATGCTTGCCGAGCAGCTTGACTCGCGGGATGCGCTGGAGGCAGCACTCAAGAAGGAGTGGGGGTGTAAAGTAGAGGCACTGCAGATGGAGTTGGCAGCGGCGCAGGGCGACATGAAGGCGCAGCTGCAGTCCAAGTCGAAGTTGCTGCAGGAGACACTGCAGCGATGCGCGACACTGTCCAGCGAGAAGGACTTATCAGCGGCTTCGTTGAATGAGGCGCAGGCGCAGTTGCAGGCGTTCCAAGGGCAGCTGAGGCGCACTGAGGAGGAGCTGGCCTCCGAGCGGCGCCGGGCTGCGGTTGCCGAAGAACTCGAAAACCAACGAGAGACGAGGCGGGTAGCGTTGGAGTCTGACCGAACTGCCCTTCAGAGGGAAAACACGAAGGTGCAGGAATCACTGGCGGCTGAGAAAGCGCTCAACGCGCGCCAAGCAGCCGCGATACAGGCATTGGAGAATGAGAAAGCGTCCCTTTCAACATCAAGGGAGGGGCTGACTCAGAAGCTGGAGGACTGCAAGGCTGCCCTCGCTGCCTGTACGGCACAACGCGACGCCGCGGAGGGGGAGCTCCGCGACTTACACTCCTGCTCTGCTGCCCATGCCTCCTCGTTGAGTGACGCCACATCGCAGCTAGGTGAGGCAAAGCAACGCATCATCTTCCTCGAGCAGGCGGTAGCAGAGGGACAACGGAAGCACGGCGAAGAGGCTGCGCAGGCGCAACAGCGTTTAGCGGCGGCGTCTCATCAGGCGGCAGAGGAAGCGCGCGCTTCCCATGCGAAGCACGAGGAGGAGCTGCGCAACGCGCGTGAGTCGCTGCAGTGGAACTTGTCCTCTGAGCAGCAGAGACTGATAGAAACGCACACGAAGGTGCTTGAGGAGCTTAAGCGGCAGCATGAGACAGAGATGCGACGACTGCAGACGGAGATGGCTGCCACGCAAGAGTCGTTTGAAAGGGCTTCGAGGAAGGCGGATGCCACAGCTGCACTGGTTTCCGCCCTGACGGTTCGAAGCGAGGAGCAAGATGCACTGCTCCGAAGCCGGGCCGAGGAGAGTGCGGCGGAGCGCCTGCAGTTGGAGCAGCAGCTACAACAGCTGCAGCTCGAAGTGAGCGCTGCCAGAAACAACGGAGCGAAGGAGACGGCCGCTCAGGTGGCTGCGCTGGAGCGCACACAAGCGGAGCACGCTGCGGATTGCGCTGCAGCGGATGCCGCGCACGCCAAGGCGTTGTGTGAGGCAGAAGAGAAGAGCGCTGCGCAGCTCGATAGGATTCGTCTGGACCACGCCATGCTGCTAAAGGCGATGCAGGAGCAGCACACGATTGCCATGCAGCGAGCAAAGGAAGATGCAGCGGCGCAGGCTGCCTCGATGAGCACCAGCGTCGAGACAAGACTTGCTGCCCAGCAGCGGGATTATGAGGAAAGGCTCGCTGTGGTGCATACAGCCGCGGCGACGACTGAGGGACAACTGCACACGCGCATCACGGAGCTGCAGGCGCAACTACGTCAAACTGTTAACGAGATGTCCACGCTTCAAGCGTCCAGCAGTGAAGGGCTTCGGCAACGGCAGGCAGATCTCGCGCAGCTGCAGTCGGCCATGGCCAAGGCTCAGGCAGAAGCAGCTGCCTCGCTCGATTCGGCGCGCCGCGATGCTGAGGAGCAACGACGTAACGAGGTGAATTCACTGGAGGTGATGCGTCAGCAGCAGGTAGGTGCCGAGCGACAGCGTTATGAGGTCGCTGTGGCAGCCCACAATGAGGAGATTGCGAGAATGGAGGCGCACGCCCATGAACGCATGGCAGCCACGGAAACACGCCTGCAAGAGACTAAGGCGTCACTCGAAGCGATGCGGATAAAGGGCATGGAGGAGCTTGAAGGGCGGCTCAACATGATGCACCAGCGGCAGGTGCGCGAGCTCACTGAGGCGCACGACACTGAGCGCGACCAGCTGCAGAGCTCAATTGGTGCAATGAACGTGCGGCTCAAAGAACTCATTTCCTCGTTGGCCAGCAAGGCGGAGGCGTTAGAGGAACTCCTTGCCCAACGCGACCAATTACTGGAGGACCTCACCACCGCTAAGCGCAACGGTGCGGCCGCTGTCACTGCTGAACAGAACCGTCGCGCAGCGGACCTAGAGGAGCTTCGCTTGGCGCATCAGAAAGAACTAAACGCGCTCAGCGCCACACACAAGGAGATCGTAGACGACTTTTCTCACCAGCAGGCCGAGGAGCGGCGTGCGCACCAGGCTCTAGTAGATCAGCTGCGCGGCACGACCGAGGAGCTGCAGTACAAGTACAACTACCGCGAGTCTCGACCAGAGGACGTCGAGCTCATAAACAAGCTTCTTCTGGACATCAAGGAAAAGGAATGTGCTTTGAACAAGGCCTACGAAGACATGCGCCTGTACAAACTGGAGCTCATCAACAGAGAGGAAAACTACAACAAAGTCTTTGGTCGACACCCCACCGTGGCGGACTACTCTGGTGTTGCACAGGCGGCCACAAAGGGCCAGTCCGCGCTGCCCAGCATCGGCGCCATACGCAAATTCTCCACACGGTAGCGTCATGCACAGAGATGCACATGAGTAGTTGCGTGTGTGCGTATGTCTCTGCCTGCGTGTCTTCATAGTTTCTTTTTCCCAAGTTGTTCGTGCTGTGGTGTGCATAGTGATCGTTTTGTCTGTGCTTGCGTGCTTGGTTTTGCGTGTCTGCTGCGTGTCTCTTCCTTTCAAAACTATCGCCTACTTCGTTCCCTCGCCTCTCCCTCCACTTTACCCCCCAAATGCACCGTCGGTCTCGACCGTTTGACTGACTCTGTGCGTGTGTGTGTGTGTGTGCCTGCTGTTTGCTGCATTGTTGTGCTCGTGTGTTCATGCAGGGCAAGGGAGGAGGTTGGGATGCTGTGGTGGCAGAGTGCGGTGATGATGTACATCATATACCGATAGCATTATTTGCTACGTTTCTTTTCTTTGCATCTCTTGTGCTTTAAATCGTTGTCCTCATCCGTTGCCGTTTTCTCCCACTAACTCCTCTTTGCTTTTTGCGAGTGACTGCGGCGATAGACGCAGTGCCATGACTGGAGGAGGCGAGAGCCGGGATCACCCTGAGAAAAGCAACAGGCCAACTGACGTACATCACAGCGGCACTACACGAAAAAAAAAGGACGGCGGCGAAGCAAATGCCTCTAGGCCGATAGCGTTGGCCGCTCCCCCTCTTCTCGTTTTTTATTTTCTTGTCTGTCTTTGCCCAGGCAAGGGTGTTTCTCAAACGGGGTTTCCAACACACCGATACACGCCGACAGTGGCCATGTAGCCAACTCGATAGACTGCATCGCCTTTTATTGCATTTTTTTCTTGCTGGAGAGGAGCGCCACCCCCCCCCCTCCTCCATTTCCTCCAATCGTACCACCTGTTTAGCGGCACCCAAGTCTCTGTTTGGCACCTCGTCACCTCTCCTGTTCACCTTTCCCGCTCCTCTATGCACACACACACACACACACGCATGTACACACGTACACCCACTACTGTGTCTGTGCGTCCTTTTCCTTGCCCCTCTCTCCCTGCCCCTGTCTTTCTACTTGGCGGCCTTTGTTCGCGTTCAGTTTCTTGCTGACCCCCACTTCGATGGTGTCCCACCGCCATCAATATCTTATTGTTCTTTCTATCCTTTTTGTTCTGTTTTTTTTTTTTTCACTGCGCTTCCCCCTTACTTACTCACTCTTCCGTCGATTACTCGGCCTCACCGGTAGTCACACACTTCACTAAGGAATAATGGTCAACGCATTCGCTGAGGAACTGAAGGCTCGCGGCAACGAGGCCTTCGCAGCGAAGCGCTTTGAGGATGCCATAGTGCTTTACGACAAGGCCATCGAGATGGACTCGACGAACTTCATCTACTACAACAACCGCGCTGCAGCCTACCACGAGCTAAGGAACTACGCCAAAGCGATCGAGAATGCCAACAAGTCTATCGAAATCGAGAATAACGCCAAGGGGCACATCCGCCTCGGAGCCGCGCTGTGGGCGCAGATGAAGTACTGCGAGGCAAAAGGCGAGTTCGAAGTGGCAGCAACGATGGATCCCTCGAACAAGTTCATCAAGGACAGTATTCAGTCCCTGGAGAAGCTCATCAACCCAATGCCCTCCGTCTCTGGCTTCGCGCATCGACGCGGCGTGCCGCACCCGTATGAGTACGCCCGCGCCGCGGCAGCAGCCAACGCGGCAGTGCAGGCGTTCGGCGGCGAGTTTGTGTCGGTGGAAACAGGCACGATAGGTCTCATCCTTGACGTTGCCGTCATCGTCCTGGCGGCGCTTCAGGTGGTGGCGTCGATGTTTGTGCCGTCCATGGCCAGGTCCCTCTGGCCGTACATTCTACTCATCACGATGGGTCAGCAGGCCTTGGTGATGCGCGTGCGCAACCTTCTGAAGTTCAAGATGGACATCCTGAGCTCATGGATGACCCACTTCTCTTCCCTGCTGTTTATTCTATGTTTCTTCGCCCAGCTTACCGGCGTGCGGCCGATCATGTTCATGGAGGTTTTCATCGCTGCCTACAGCATGCTCGACCTCGTGCATAAGCGGCAGCAGATAGCCGAACTGATGGGTCCTCAGTACCGGTACATTGCCCCGTACGTGCAACAAGCCGATGGGGCCAAGGATACGATTCGCATCTTCAGTGCTACCGTCGAGGCGCTGCTGCTGTTCATTATCATGTTCACCGGTGGCGCCTTCTTCACTCTGGTGTACATTCAGTACGCAAAGTACCGCTACAACCACGACGGCTACGTGAAGCTCGCCTTTAAGGGGTTGCGGATGAACATCACCCGCATGACCACCAGCTCCTTCATGCCAGCGGTGGTCGACAAGTATGCCCAGATGTTCTTTGACCTCCTCGACAAGGTTGCCACCCAGCCCGTTTAAGCGCTGTTGGCGAAGGAATATGAGTTCCTCTGTGTAGCCGCAAGCGCGTGGGTGTATGTGCCCACCATCGATTTGGTGAACGATGAGGGGGAAATGAGTATGCCCCCTGTGTGGTTTTCTGACCTTTTCTTCCTCAATGTGTGGTCGACCCTTTTCTCTCAGAGGAGGTATATGTGTGTGTGTGTGTGTGTGCGCCGTTTGCGCTCAGAAAGCTTGCGTGCTTTAGTGGTGTGCTCAGGTACTCTCCTCTCTCGCTGTGTGTGCCATGCCTGTGCTTCATGTCATCCTTTTGGTGTTTCTTTCTGCTGATGAGCAGGTGTGCTTGACTTGTACTCGAGACGCTGATGGCCTTTTTTGTTGCTCTTGCTTTCGCCGGTAACGAGCAGTGCGTTGTAGGCGTTCACTGCGATGCCAAGCACGGAACGGGGTCGCGGAATGAACTCACGATTGTGGAAGAGATGAGACAAAACGAAATCAACACGCTACAGCGAATAAAAAGACTCATCAAAGGTGAGCCGTAGGTGTATGCTGTAGCGCTCCAACTAAGCGATTTCACGTGTTTCCTTTGAGTTCTTTCGATAAATCTCTTTATTCTCCACCATACTGACTCACTCCACTCTTTCGATTGTTGTGCAGCTGTGTGCTCGTTGAGTTGGTTCTTCGCTGCCACTTTCTCTTTCGTCTCTTTTGCGGGTGTTCTTCTTCACCAAGCGGATCACTGGCGAGTTGAAAAACAGAACGCACTAAGGCAAAGGGGCAGCACAGAGTGGCCACAACACGGCTCTCGTGGCTATCCGGGTGCTCTCTCTCTCTCTGTGTGCGTCTGTTGTACCCAAACACGCCTTTCTCCTTCTACCGTGCGCAGCCGACGGTGTGAATCTTTTCCACTGACGGACACGTTTTACATCTCTCCTGCTTCACTCTCACTTGCCTCTCCCGCTCTCCTACCCTGCTTTCCTGTCTTGCTTGAGTAAATCACAGACTCGCTGCTGCATCTACCGTGAGTCGTCCGCCCCCACGCCCACTCCCCATTCGCTTTTTTCCCTTGGAGCGACTATCGATGCAAGCCTCCTTCCTTCCCTCACTTTGACGCCCCCCCTCCACCTCCCCCTCCCCCCAGCGGTGACATCTGCTTCTCTTCTACACGGGTCGTTTTTTTCAGCATCCCTCCGATTGTCCAGCTCGACTCAGAGCCTCTCCTGTTTTCGTTTGGCGTGGACGAGGAGAGACAGACGCGTCTACTCGCCTTCAAGAGTGCCTTGTCTACTGATTTGTTCTCTGCTGTGCAGACTCTCAATTCTACGATGCAGCAGCAACAGCACAGTGCGCACTTCGCGGAAGAGCGCGCCCTTGACCGAGGCGCCGCCTTCGACGAGCCTCAGCAACTCCCCAACTCCGTTACCGGGGAAGCAGCGGGACAACCTCTGCTGGAGGTGGAGCGTCTTGCCGAGCATGGCATCGGAGCCGCGGACATTACAAAGCTGAAGCAGGCGGGGATCTTCACCGTTCCTGGTGTGCAGATGCAGTGTAGGAAAGACCTCATTCAGATAAAGGGTCTCTCCGACGCGAAGGTGGACAAGATCATCGAAGCCGCGCGACGTGTGAGCGACGTGGGCTTCATCACCGGATCGATCTACCTGCAGCAGCGCAGCACTATTCTACGTATCTCCACCGGGAGTACAGCGCTCGATCAACTGCTAGGCGGCGGCGGCATCGAGAGCCGCTCCATTACAGAGGCGTTTGGGGAGTTCCGCACCGGCAAGACACAGATCGGTCACACCTTGTGTGTGACCTCCCAGCTGCCGCTGGAGATGGGCGGCGGCAACGGAAAAGTGGTGTACGTGGACACTGAGGGCACATTTCGCCCAGAACGAATTCGACCCATTGCGGAGCGCTTCGGGCTGGACCCGAACTCCGTGCTGGACAACATCCTTGTCGCCCGCGCCTACACGCACGAACATCAAGCCCACCTACTCTCCATGGTAGCGGCCAAGATGGCAGAGGATCAGTTTAGCCTACTCGTCGTAGACAGTATAACAGCTCTCTTTCGTGTTGACTTCTCCGGCCGCGGCGAGCTCGCGGAGCGGCAGCAGAAGTTGGCGAAGATGCTGAGCCAGCTGATGAAAATTGCGGAGGAGTTCAATGTCGCCGTGTACATCACCAACCAGGTAGTCTCCGACCCCGGTGGCGCCTCCATGTTTGTGGCAGACCCAAAGAAGCCTGTCGGCGGCCACATTATTGCCCATGCCTCGACGACGCGTCTGTCCCTGCGCAAGGGCCGTGGCGATCAACGCGTGTGCAAAATCTTTGATAGCCCATCGTTGCCGGAGCTCGAGTGCGTTTACAGCATCTCTGAACAAGGGATTACCGACGCGGTTGAGTGAGGGTCCTACATGGGAAAGTTGCAGAATACTTCAAACCCTTCTTTCTTGGTCGGCTCTTCTGGTGTGTCTGAGCACGGGTGGGCACCTCTGTGATTTCAACAGAGGTGCATGTGCGTCGTCGACCTGTGCATGAAGGCACCGTACTCGAGGCTCACGCGCAGGCACACAGCGAGTTTTGGGTCTCGCTCCTTTCTTTTCTTTCAACTGCTTCAACCTGCTGCGTTCTTGTGATAGACATGACAGTGTCTGGACAGGAACAATGGTGCACTTGTGCGTTCGTGTTTTTTTTTCTGACATCGGCCGACTCGTCTATCCGACTCGTAGGTGAGGTGAGCGAGTGTGGAGGGCACAGCAAGGGGAGGGGGTAGGGCATGACAGGATTTGAAAGCGATGCCAAATGAGGTACGGCCGTCGTAAGCGGATTTTGCCAACACGACCTCCTACTCCAGCTTTCTCTGTTGTTGTTTTTTTTTCGTTCTTCAGAGAGGGAGCATATGCGCGCTCATGCTGGTTGTGAAGCCCACTGACACCCCCGCTGACGGTGTAGTGACCTGGAGCTCATCTCCCACCGGCACCGCCATTCAAGGTGCCTATTCGCTTACTGACGTTCTCCATCTCACTCAATTCCCTTATTCTTTCCTCGTGGAGGGAATATTTATCTCCGCAACAACTCTTACAAGGACGCCGACCTCACCTAACACACAGCAAAGCTTGTGGAAGCAGGCCACAAAAGAGAAGTGTGTCGCGACGCGTCGTTGCTCCTCAGCCGTACACTTGTCTCGTCACGAAGAGCTCAAACGGACGGTTACATTTGTTATTCAACGGCCTTCACGTGACGACTGTTTTTCTTTGGCCACATCCCTGTGCCTGCCGTAACAAGACCTCTCTCGCGCACAACTTAAAAACTCATTTTTATTTATTTATTGTGCGTAGCAGTCATTAGGGTCCGTCACCATGATGCGCTCGTCGGAGAAGCATCAGGGCGTAAAAGCCATGCACATCAACCGTGATCGTATCAAGGAGAGAATTCAAGAAAAGCACCGCGAGCAGCGGCAGCGGGTGCGGGATAGTCGACTGGGAGGACTGCGTAGGGCGGAGAGCGGCGAGACATCTGACCATGCGTGGTGTGCAGGCACTCGTGAGGCAGCTGTGACGGGTCATTCAGAGGTCGAATCAAGCACCACACGCGCGCCTGACACCACACTGTGCTACAACTCCGACGAGATTTTGACGACATCGGCGGTGCAGGACTGGTCTGATATTGGCCACGAGTTTGGCGTCAACATCCACGACGCTGATGTGATGGAGTATTTATTAGGTCTCGAGGAGGAGATTCGGCAAGAACAGTTCTTTCAGTTTTACGATCAAACAAACAGTAACGAATGGGAAGAATACTTCTGCTATCTGACACGCTGATAGAAAGCTGCGTGTGTGAGTTGTGCACTCTCCCACTGCCTTTTAGGGAAGGAGAGAGGGAGAGGGGGGGGGAGGAGGCGCTCGCACCACAAGACTTGTGTAAGTGCATGTATTCGGCCGAATGCTCGTGTTAGTGTAATTTTATCACACACGTCAGGTCTAACCTCACCGTCTTCTTTACTCGCCGCTCCCTTCTTCCGAGATTTGTTTGTCTTCTCTCTTCTTTACAGTCCGGCTCACCCGAGTTTCTCCGTTCTGTTCTCTATACTTCCCCCAATTTTTCTTCTTTTTTTTTTTTTTTAAGTGTGTCCGCCTGCTCCATGTGGATCAAAGTATGCGAGTTGGATCGCAATGACGCAAGAAGGCAGCTTGTCGTCGGGTTTATTCTGTCGTTGTTTCTTTAGTTGGCTGCGTTTACTGTAGCTTGACGACCTTCTGCCGTGCCGCACTGTCGCCAACCAGGCTCCCCTGTGACACCCTGTGCGCGACCCCAGGTTGCAACGGTATTCACATGTGTCTCTGCTTCTGATCTTCTTGAGAGCTGCTTGGCTGTCGAACTTGCGCACAGGGGATTCGAATGCGCCTACCACACTTGGCTTCCCTCGATTTCTATGGCCACCTGTGAATCTGCTCTTTCGCCTCTTTTCGAATTTTTCAGCACTTCCCGTCCTTTTGGCCTCCTCCCCCTCCTCGATATTGTGCGTCTGTGTTGATGTACGGCACTCACTGACAACACCGACAAGAGAGGGGTTGACATACGACTGCTGCTTTAACCCCTCTCCCCATCGACACCAAACTCCGGCGGATACCGTACTGCTGGAAAGGGAGGGCCATGGTGTATAATGCGTGATGCAGCACCTATATAGTTGTCACTCTCCAACCACCGCACTCCTCTCGTTCCAACTCCACACTGTCGTTGACGCCCCTCCCCCTTTCTCGCACTGGTGTCACCCGTTTGTGGCGTCAACTCCCCTCCCCATCCTCTGTTTATGCTTATATGTGTTTTTTTTTTAGGAGGCACTCTCCCTCGTGGGACTCGCAGCTCTCCTCACCGTCTGTCCTGGCCCTCACATACAGGCGAATTCTGCAGCTGGATTGTGTTGAGGAACACCTAAAGTAGGCATACAGCGCGCATTGGGAGCACCGATGGAGATCACGGATGCGATGAAGGAGCGTCTTCGCTACTTCTTCGTGCATCACAGCGAGCCACCCCATCCTCTGTCGACCCGCGATGGCGCCAGCGCATCTGTCTTGCCTCGGACGAGCGGCAGCACTGCAGTAGCCGCAGCTGGTGGGCGTTCTGTTTTTATTCAAGAAGTGGACTGCATGAAGCTGCTTAATGTCTGTCCAGAGGTGGGGTGTGCGCTGCTGGGTCAGACCACAACGGTCATGGATGCGCTGCGTGTGGAGTGTGCGGCGCTGTGCAAAGAAGCTGGGCAGACGGACATCCTTAGCAGCAGCATTTCCATTCGCCTCACGCATGTACCCGTGGTGATGACAGGACTGCCGTCCGTGCCGCCCGCTCGCGGTCAACTCGTGCAGCTTTGCGGGTCGATCATTCGCATGTCAACCAAGCGCGTGGTGCCGTACGCATCGCGGTTAATGTGCCCGCGATGCCGTGATACTATCGAGATATTCACAAACCCCTTCGACCGCGCGACGGAGACCAAGACACAGTGCTCGCAACCAGCCTGCAAGCACGAGCCGATGCAAGTGATTGGCCAAGTTTGGATGGACTACGCCGAGTGCCGGCTGCAGCAGCGGTCCAACCAGTCGGGCCGCCTGCCTCGGAGCGTCCTTGTCACGCTGGATGACGAGCTCAGCATGAAGTGCTCGGTGGGCCAGTTCGTAGAGGTGGTGGGGCTTGCCTTTCCTAAATGGCGGCATGTTTTCCCATCTAGCAGACCCACCATCGAGCCGGCCATCTGGGCGATCAACGTACTCCCAATGGAAGCGTACCGCGGGGCAGCTACAACAACGAGCGGTGCACCGGGACTGCGTCGCCGCAGTGGTAAGACGGACCGGCCAAAGTTCAACCCGGAGCACTTCTTCACCTCCTTCTGCAAGAACAAGCGCAAGCGTGGCGTGACGTTAGCGCGTTGTGTGTGCCCACATCTCTCGGGGCTTTTCGCACCCCGCCTCGCGGTGCTGCTCTCTGCCCTCGGCGGGACGTCGACGACGGGGAAGACCTCCATGCACGTGCGCAACACAATTCACTGTCTCTACGTTGGCGACCCCTCGACTGGTAAGACGCAACTACTGCGCTTTGCCGCGGCCATCGCGCCACGCAGCACCTCGACGACCGGCATGGGCAGCACCTCCGCCGGTCTTACAGTGGCAGCCGCAAAGGAGCATGGCGAGTGGGTGCTGGAGCCTGGCGCCTTGGTGTTGAGTGATGGCGGCTCCTGCATCATTGACGAGCTACGCACTGTCTCTCCAGCTGATCGTGCCTCACTACATGAGGCAATGGAGCAGCAGACCATTTCTGTGGCAAAGGGCGGCCTCGTCACGAAGCTGCGCACATCCTGCGCGGTCTTGTCAGCCTGCAATCCCCCTGCCCGCCGCGGTGGTCGCACAGAGATCGGTGTTGGCGGCCCACTGTTGAGCCGCTTCGACTTTATCTTTCTTCTTTGGGACACACCGCAGCCGGAGGTGGATGCGCGAATTGCGTCGCACATGCTGCGGGCAAACACTGGGGCACAAACGTCGCTGGAAGAGGATGAGCTGACGGTGGAGGAGGTGGCACGGTACCTATGGTGGGTGCGCACGCAGTACGCCGCTGCAGACGGTCCTCTTCTCTCCGACTCGGCCGCCGACCTCTTGGGCCGCTACTACGAGATACAGCGGCAGCGCGGCGCCAGTCCGTCTCTGGACGACGCGGTACCGGTGACGGTGCGGTTCCTCGAATCCCTTGTGCGACTTGCACAGGCGCATGCGAAGCTGCACCTACAGACGGTGTGCACGCTGGAGGACGCTGCAATGGCTGTGTTTCTCATGGAGCGCACCGCGTACAGCCTCAAGTGCCCGCTGGACGCTGTCGAACCCGGGGTGTGCAGCAGTTCGCGTGAGCTGGACGAGGTGTTTCTCTCAGACGAGCCTGAGGCCCTCGCTCAGCAGGATGCGGTGCTGTCCGCCATCATCGATGTCATCTTTCACTATCGGCTGCCGTCAGCGGACTCCTTTAATGGTGCCCAGACAAGAGGTGAAGGAGAGATTGCTTTGGCGGACCTTCCCTTCATGCGGGCGATGCGCATCACTGACTCTTCCCAGTACAGGAATTCCTCTTTGCCCACCGGCAATGTTGTAAGCGAGGACGACGAGGCCAACGGCTCACTGCTGACTCAGCGGAAGGTTCTCTCAGCCTCCTTGCATGCCAAGACTCTCGTCGCCATCTCCAGCGCTGAGCGGCTGGCGGAGGAAGTTGGGCGGACCTCTGGCACCGCCTACAGCGTTGCTCGCTATGCCGGTTCCAGTATTGAACTGACCGCCGACTCGTCGCCCACAGCCGTGGCGGCTCTGTTGCGCTCTCAGCACATGCGTCAATCTGTGTCTGTTGTTGCGGCCGTGGCGGTCCCCGGCGTACCCTCTGCATTGCCTGCCTCTCAGTCACGCCCTCTTCCCGCTCACGTCGAAGCGGAAAAGGTACCAGAGTACACAGAGTTGTGGACTGGGAAGAGGCCGAGAGAGGAAGCCGAGGATGAGGTGCTGCTAACGGATAGCGACCACCAATCTACCGCCTCCAGCGCGCCGCTCTCGCAACCAGTGCCGGCTCGTCCGCTGCCATCACCGTCCTTGCCCATTCCTGAAACGAGCTCACCGCCGTACTCGCTTCGGCCAAACGGTACGCGTAAACGGTCTGCTGAGGACATAATGCGTAGTCTTCGATTTCATCCTTGATGATGGAACTTGCTCTTTTCGTATTGTGCTTGCCTGCTCTATTCGTCCGGTGATTAAGCGAGTTATTCCCGGAGAAATTAAACTGCATGCATGCGCGCGCGCACACACACACACACAGGCATGTGCACCGTGATAAAACGAGTCTAACGACTTTGAACTCGGTAGCAATGAGCTGTGTATGCGAGCCACCTGTGGGTGCGCAAGCCTGAGCGTGAGCAACAAGAGCTGCCCACTTTCCGCCACATATTTCTCGATGGCCAGTGAGGCCAGGCGTCTGGCTGAGCATTCTTTTTGCTCCTGCACGTGGCTGCCTCATGTGCAACATGGAACTACATAAGAGGGAGATACATGCATTTTTCATTAGCGAAGAGATGCGCAGCGCGATGTCCCATGCATTTCTTGTTCTCTGTCTTGCTGGTACATTGTGGAATACTGATAGCGTCGCTGTCCAGGTGGAATCGGTCCCCATCGACGCAGATCTCATCGAGAGACGTACTCGCCAATGGCCATATGTGAACCCTCATTCTCTCCTCCGTTTCGTTGCGTACGCCTCTCTTCCCTCCCACTTCTCCGTACATTCCCTCCTCTGCTCCCTTTTACACCACCCTCGGTGGGACGACTACCGTCTCCTTACGATCTCCCCTTGTGATGCCGTCCCTTGCCCTGCCTACCTAATCACCCACGCACTCATGCGCTTCTCTCTCAAACAAAGCGACAATCACGAGTTTTTACAAGACCTGCTCCCATAAGGTTACTGCATGTTGCCTATATTTGCTTAGCACTTTTCTTCTTAATCTATTTTCTTGAATTTTTGTCCTTCTCACCTCTCTTGTAACTTTACTGACGTGTGTATTTGTTTGCTGAGTGCTACGCCTCGTGCAGTGAACCTTTCGCCTTGTAATACCTGCAGCCCCCGCAGAATCGTAGAGCGTGGACTGAGAGAGGGAGAAAGTCGTAGAGCAATCGACTTCGGCCCCCTCCCCCCTTTTGCTTCTTCTTCTACACTCTGTGCGACCTCCTTTTTTCTCTGCTCGCTGCGCGTTTCCTCGCTCTGTTTTTCTTGTTCTTTGGCGTGCGTGCGTGCGCGTTGGCTTGTGTGTGTGTGTGTGTGTGTGGGTGCGGGTGTGTTGTTGTCCGTCTCGTCCGTTTCCGCCTCAAAAAAAAGTCTCGCTAGATTCTTTTGGCTGAGCGTGCTAGGGCCACTCTAATTTAGAGAAAGGAGTAGAGCACGAAGGAAAATACAACCCAAACGAGGCACACCAAATCCGAGAAGCGGGGAAACGAAGCGGCTCAGTCTTGCATGTAGCGCTCGACGTGCCTAGTTAAGAAAGTTACTACTTTCATTCTTGTTCTTCTCTACTCCGTTTGTGTGTCTCCATTGTGGTGAGTTTTTGTATTCTTCGCAGTGTCGAGTATTTTTGTCTCTCCTTGTCCACATGTACGACTGCCTTACAAAATTGGTTTAATGATCTTTTCGTCTCCTTTGCTTGTGTGCACGCAACCCAGGACTGTTAGAGGGTGCAGAGGAGGAAGAGAGTCTAGAGGCTGAAACGAGAAAACTGCTGACTGGCTGGAACCTACACCGTTACTCCCCCTGTGTGACTACCATCGACTTAGAAGGTTAGTCACTCCTCTTTGCATTCCGCTCTGTTGGGCCTCTCACGTACGTTCTTATGTGAAGCTGCAGTTGGCGTCTCTACGACATTCCTTTGGCGATTTTTTCTTTTTAGTTGTATGTCCTGTGTCTTTTAAAGACTTTAACCACCGCACCGTCCTACGCCACACACCCGCCGGAGGCGCCTCGCATACATAACAAAGAGGGAGTTAAAAGGGGAAGGAAACCCCATAACAAGAAGCACTTCGCTAGGTATCGCCGCCACGAAACTGAAAAGCAAAGCCGCCTTTATCCGGCAGCTCTCTGCCACGATGAGCGCGTCGGCAAACGCGTTTCCGGCGCTGCCGGATACCTTCAAGTTGCCCTCTGTCGCAACCGTGACTCGCAAGCCGGTCCGTGTGGTGCGACAGACACGCGCTTTGCCTGCCATGGCCCGTGGCTTGGTTGCGCCGGCGCCGTCATCGACGCCATCTCTCTATCCGCAGAGTCTCTGGTGGGACGCACAGCAAGGCAACGAGGACACGGATAAGATGACGCGCAAGCGCACCTACTGGGCGAGCGACTACCCTCCTATTGTCGTGGGCAAGTATGTGACAGACCCGACAGGAAAGGACTTTTCCGACCCGCGCTACGTGCCCGCAGGGACGGCGGCGCGCTCTCGCTCATCATCGCGCACCATAGTCAAGAGCGACGCAAGCACGGTCGCTCTTAGCCGTGTCGCCAGCTCCGTGACGACGTACTCCAGCTGCACCACAACCTCCTCGACCGTTCAAGGCTCTGAAGAGGACGAAGAGAACGCTGCGATGCAGATCGCTGTAAAGCGGAAGCTGCTTACAGTGGTGATGCCTATCTACCCCTCCTCCGCTGCGAGCTTTTTCTTCCCGACGTCGTACGTGCATTCATCTCGTGACTCGACGGATTGGCGAGGTCTACCAAAGAAAATTAACGACGATCTGCACCCCGACGACCGCACCAATATCTCCCTCTCCTTTGTGTCTGTGCGCGAGAACAACCTGAACCGAATGGGATTATACAAGATTGGCCCCGGCGCTGTCGCCTTCAGCGCTGTCATCAAGGCCTTTGAGGCGGGCGGACTCAGATACACGGACTCCAACAAAGACTTCAACATATTGTGGGCCAAGCGGGCCACCGTCTACACCCTGTCCTCGCTGAACGCGTACCAGAAGGTGAACCACTTCCCCGGCACGTGGGGTGTGGGGCGAAAGGATCGGCTGGCCTGCAACATTCGCCGCATGCAGCGCTTCTTCAGCGACGACGCCTTCGACATTGTGCCAAAGTCCTTCCTAATTCCGCAAGACGAAGCGGAGCTGCGCCGCGATGCGGAGATGAACCCCGGCACCCCGGAGAAGCCGCTGATCTACATTGTCAAGCCCGGCGCGTCGAGCTGTGGACGAGGGATCCATCTGTTCAAGGGCGTGCCCCCCATGCCGCGGGGGGTGGGCCGCGAAAAGGAGATGGTGTGCCAGAGGTACATTGGCAACCCTTTGCTCATCTATGGCCGGAAGTTTGACCTACGGCTCTACTGCGTCGTCACCTCGTTCGACCCATTGCGGATCTACCTCTTCGATGAGGGTCTCGTGCGATTTGCGGCAAAGAAGTACCGAGGACCCGACCAGGACCTCGATAACATCCACGTGCACCTTACCAACTACTCCGTTAACAAGACAGCGGAGCTGAGCAAGGAAAGCAACGGTAAGGATTACGATAGTGATGATCCACTTGACATCAAGTGGTGCCTCTCCGACTTCAAGCGGCACTTGGCGTCACATCACCCGCTGGGGCTGGATGCGTGGTACCGCATTCAGTCAGAGTGCGAGGATGTAGTGATAAAGACATTCCTCAGTATTGAACACAGTGTCGTGGAGGAGGTGACTCGCAACTGCGCTGATTCCAGCGGACGCAACTGCTTCGAGCTGTTTGGGCTGGACTTGATGGCGGACACCAACCTCAAGGTGCGACTGCTGGAGGTTAACATCATGCCATCGTTGGCGACAGCCAGCTCTCTTGACAAGGCCGTGAAGTCCCGCATGCTGGCACATCTATTGACGCTGGTGCGTGTCATTCCGTATCGTCGGGATAGTCAGCTGGACCCCGACAACGCGGAGGGCACCTACGTACCACGCGGCATTCAACGGCAGGCAGGGGAGCGCACGTACAAATTTGGCAAGCATCCTTTTCCGAGCCTTCGCATTCTGGAGCGGCCGCTGCTAACCACCTTCAACGACCCGAGAAACGAGGACTCGCTCCTATCTAAGGCTGAGTTGCTCATGCTACGCGAGTATGAGGAGGAGCTGCAGTGTGCCGGCGGCTTTCGATGTGTCTACCCCGTTGGGCACACCGTTGAGCGATACCTTCCGTACTTCTCGCATGGTGTTCGTCGCAGCAACTACCTGCTGGCGTCGGCGGCGGTGATGAGGTCGAAGCTGCCGCCGCATCAGCGGCTCTTCGAGTAACGCGGAAAGGATACACGCTGTCACCGAGGAGGTGGGGCTGCATTGTGAGCCTAACTCCGAGAAGAGGCATCCAATGGAAGGGTGTGGAGTGAGTGAGACGTGCGGGGAGGAGCGAGCCGGATGTGTGTGTGCTCTGTTCGAGGGCATTTTACTCTGGACACTCATTCAGTGACGAGGTGCGTAAGCTGCTCGCAACGGAGGGCAACCTACACTACCACGCAACGCCGCCACTGCAAGGGCAATACCGTCGACTAATCAAAGATGCTTGTGAGAGAGCGGTGGCTGTCTCTTTGTTTTACGCCTGGGTAAATACGGTTTGCTTGGGTGTTGCCATTGTACTTCCTCTTCCTGGTCGCCTTTCTGTGAATATAGAGGAGGGTGAGTGGTCTCGCTCCTCTTTTCTTTAATCTGGTGCACGTAGATTGATGTGATGGCGACGCACCTCTGCAGGTGTGCATACTGTCATGAATAGTTGATCCTATTTTTTTTTCTCCTTCGTGACTTGTGTGGGCGCTCTATCAGACCATACGACCATGTCAATAGCCTCTCTGTACTACAACCTCTCAATCCCCTACACTACCTCTCCAAGTTTCTGTGTGAAGAGGTTTCGCACTCCCCGCCACTTTTGGTGTTTACGGCCTACGGAGCTTGATTGTTTCTCAGCCCTTCGACGCGCATCTTGTCGTCGCATGTGCGCCCACGTCTTTGCTATCTACACCCTCCCCTGCATTTTGCCCCCCCCCCCCCCACTCCCCCTCCGCCTCCCTCTCTTTGCACATCGATTTATTGCTTTAGTTTATATCGCTCTCCATCGGATCCAACGCACATTGCGCTTCTCTTCCTTTTCGGTTGCTTCTACTGCAGTGGTTTGCTAAAGGGCCCTTGCCAGAGACTTCGCGTTCGGTGTTCACTGTCGCTTATCTTTTCTCTCCCCCTTCCCAGCACTCTCCAGTCATCATCATGCTGGACTACCTCATCCCAATCGGCATGGCCCTGGCTGGCGTCTTCATCATGATGTTCATCTTCCAGAACATCAGCACATCAGAGATTGGCAGCGACTCGATCGTACCCGCTCGCAAGCCGCGCTCCAAGAGATCGCAGCGTCCGTCGCAGAAGTACACGGACGACGTGCTGGACCTGGCCACTGAGCAGCTTATCGCGCGTGAGGTGGCCCGAAACCCGTCTGGTATGATTACTGACAGCAAGACAGTGACGCCGCAGACACTCGATAGCATCCGTGGTCGCCGGCAGGCCAAGGAGGAGGGCCAGCGCACCCAGACTCATGCCAAGGTTAGTGAGCGCCAGAAGCAGTCCGCGAAGGACCAGGGCTTTAAGGTGGTGGAGAACCTGAAGAGCTTACCGAAACAGCAACACCAGCAGGAGAAGCCGCAGTTCGAGTCGGAATCGGCCACGTCTATCGAGGATCTTGATCGTAAGCTGAGCCTTTTCTTTAAAACCAACGGCTCCCGAAAGGTCAAGGAGGTGAATCTCAAGGAGGAGGTGCCGGCCGAGAGCGGCTTCAACCGCGGTCACGTTGTCCTGAAAGGCGACTTGAGCAAGGCAAAGTGCTGGTGAGCGCTACCCACGCACTCCGTGCTCGCGTGTGCAAGGAAGGGGGTGGGGGAATAGGAAGAGGGTTGCACATGTAACTCTCACCTTCTCCCTTTTTTCTCATCTTCGTCATGCTCACACAAGCGTACGGATGTGTGTGTCAGCTGCTTCCCTCCTCATGGTAGGCTAATGAGCTGTTTTGCTCTCTTCTCGGTTGTTGTTATGAGTGAGTTATGAGACGGTGGCGGCGGTGCCGAGCCATCCTTGTTGTCCACCGATGTCCGAGCTCATGCGCGTGAGGTACTTTTGTTGACACTATGAGTAACTCACTGTGACTCCATTCAGGGACCATGGCGACTGGCAGGCACCAGAAGACGCGTGAGTCGGCGTATGATCTGTTTGTTTTTGATATCCGCATGGGTGTCGCTGTCTGTGTCTTTTTTCTCATTTCACATTCTCACGCAAACGCGTGCTTTGGCACGGGCGTGCCGCAGAGGTAAACTGATGGTGTACCATCTGAGGCCCACGACATTGTCTTCCTAAAAGGAACAAAAGGTGTGTGCATGTGTGCCTCTGCGAAGGGGGAGGGGCGGCGGCGGCTCCGTCATCTTTGCCACAGAGAGAGAGAGAGAGGTGCGGGACGGAAGGAGTGAATGAGTGGCGGGGTGGGGACAGAGTGCGGAAAGTGCGTGTTGCTCGTGTTTGCTATGGACGTTAAAAAGGGGATGAGACGGCGGAGTATCGTCGCTTGAGGTGCACTTGTGCATTGCGTGCGCATGTGTGTCACTACCCATGCACCTTTGCGCCTTTTCTCTCTCGTGTTTGGGTTTCTCCTGCGGGGCATGTGAATGTGCCTGTAGCCGAATCGATGTTCAACGGCTGCACGTTACCCTTGTCTCTGCTTCTCTGTCCTTTACGTACACCTGTGTGTGCCTGGAGGCGCTCAGCCGCCATTGTTCGCCCCAGCGGGTTCGTCCGCATACCTCAGTCTTACCGATGAAGCTCTCTATCGCCTGCGCACGTCCCCCAAAGGAGCCCTGTCTCGCTGTTTCGCTTCAAAGAAAAATAATTTGTCAAGTCTTTATTTATTTCCTTTTGGACTCGTCGCTCGGCCGCGTGTATTCCTTGATGCGGATCGGTGTGGGCGAGCTTTTTTGTCTGTGTGTGTGTTTCTTGTCGGTGGTTATCTTGATATGTTACTGTTGCGAAGGCCGTGCAGTGTCTGTTGCTTTGTCTGCGTGCGTGAGCGCACCTCAAGTTTTCCTCTGCTGCCTTCCTGATGGCTGGGGGAACCCCCTCAGTGCCTGGTATTCAGGACCTAGGACTCACTTTGTGTGGGGAAGCCAAGCAGAGCTCCCCTATCCTCTGCCCATGCCAAACCGCTTCTGGCGCTGACGGGGCCAGGTGCCCACAATGTAGCGAGGCCAGGGCGATGCACCGCTACGGATGCCGGCGGTCGGGTCGTGGATGGCGCGGCGTCGGAGCGGCCTGCGACGGTGAGCACGCCTGTGCCATCCATACGATTGGCCGAGTGTCACCATGACTCAAGCACATCCCGCCCTGCCCGACGGGGAGCGGCTGTGAGGAGCGACCTGCGGAGTGGGAGGAACCGTGCCCTGATGTCGGTGTCGGCGCAGTGCTGCAGTGCGTGTCTTCGGCTGCCTCGCCCCAGGTGATGGGCCTGTGGCAGGCCGGAGGGTCGAGTGGAGTTGAAGTGAGGCTCTATGACAGAGAATGGGCACGTGGAGAGGAAGGAAAGCATGCTTGCACACTCTCCGACACCTACTTTGTTATCCTGATTTTTTCGTCTCTTGTGAATTCGTTGTGTATGCGTCTCTATCTTGCGGAAAAGGCCTTGCAGGAAGAAAATATCTTAAGGGATCCCCTCATCGTGGAGGAGGGGCTATGCGTCATGGGAGTGGGGGCGATGTGAGGAGGGGAGAGGTTGCTGCATGGCTTTTCTTCGCGTCATCCCTGTCTTCTATGAACGGACCTACTCCACTTAACGGGTGGCCATGCTGTGGCGCTTCACGGAAATCCACCTTTCTTACTCTTTCGCCTTCTTAGTAAAGCGATGGCTTCTTACTGCTGCTGCTCTCCCTAAGGCATAGTCGATTCAATTCCGGTATCTCCTCTCCACTGCACGTCTTTGCCTTTTTCTGCCACTCATCAACGTCACGACACCCCAATTCATATACACGCATCTGCCTTCCACTCGTACTACTCCGCGTTCTGCATCCGCAACACGATCGCGCACCCACGCACCAAAGCTCTATGCTCCACCTCCTCGCTTTTCACTCCCTTTTTCAATCTTAAGTCTCTGACCCTTGTCATTTCACTTTTTTTTGTAGCTTCCCTTGTCTTTGCTCCCTTGCCAATTTGATTCCCCGCCCTTCCTCCTTCCTCTCTCTCTGTCCCCACCCCCCACCCTTTTTCACTCACTCACCTGACACATTTTCTATTCTCTTGGTTTCGTTTCACGACCATTAGTTGCTTCCTGGCCTTTTCGCTGTTTTCTGGTCTCCCTCCTCTTTCCCTCCCCCCTCCTCCTCCTCCCTTTCTCACTCTTCTCTCTAGCCCCTTCTTCTCTCTATCTCATTCGCGCCCTCTTCAACTGTTGTGGGCTGACCTCGGCACACGCAGGCGTTCACGTTCACGCGCTTGATCACGCCCGAGAACGACGGGGTCTGGCTTTAGGGTTTTGCTTGCTCTTTTATCTTGTGCTGATTGCGCTGCTTCACCCACGTCAGTGTATTTGTGAGTAGGGGAGAACTTCGCGGGTGTATGTGTGTGTGGGAGGACAAGTATCGTTCGCAGTACCCTACTCCCTTTCTTGGCGTACAAGCAAAGCATCTTTCTCCAGACTCCTTTAGTGTTCTTCGAGACGACGTCTCCTCCTTTCCTCTCTTCCATCCCCTCTACCCACCACAACTTTCCCCTGACTCCCTCTTCGTTTCTCCCCACAGCACTCGCCCCCCTGCCTAGGCTTAATCCCTCGGGCACACAGCACACGAAACGCGTACACTTTGATACGCACAATCATACACACGTCCGAAGAGCGTTGGTGACTTTTTCCTTCTCGTGTGCCGGGTTTTACGGTTGCACGGTGCTGCTAGAGTAGGAAGAGGCGTACGTGCACTCTGTGCGCTCCTGGCGAGGAAGGGGATAGGGAGGTAAAAAAAAAGGAGCCCCATAGACAGTACAGAGCGAAAACCAAGAAACACACATCAACACCAACTAGGACGAGGGGCGCGTGCATTGGTGCAGGAGCAAAACTGTAGACAGGGTGCACCATCGGAAGAGATTGCCCGATCGAGGACGTCTAAAAGGCAAAGGGAGCACGAGAAGAAGTGACTGAGTAAGAACGAACAAGAGGAGGCGATCCCGTGAGGGCGCCGCTTCGTTCTTTCCATCCTCTTCTTTCCTCGTCGTCTGCTGTCGGGTCTGTTCAGTCTTTCTTTGCCTTTTGTGCGTGTGTGCTCTTCGTTTTGCTCTGCCTCTCTCTCTCTCTCTTGAATGAGTTCCTGCCGGCTGTTCTCTTTCTGTTGTTCTTCGTCAGCTCCCTCTTGTTCTCTCGCTCCCCCGCGTCTTGACTCGTGCGCTTTCGTTTCCTTTTTTCTTTGTTATTTTGCTGACGCCTGCCTGCGTAGGCAACCGTTTTCACCCAAGGCAAGAATCAAGAAAGAGATTCAGAGCGTGTGAACTAGCGAGCGAGCGAGCGAGAGAGAGAGAGAGTGGCTCTGAAGGTTAGAGCAGCGCCAAGAGGCACGGAATTCGACGACGCGCATCGGCTAGCAAGTCACATTTTCAACGCCCCTGCTTTGCGCCTACTGTTTTTGTCGGTTTTCGCCTTCTCCCCCCTTTTTCTTGTCATTTTTCCAGCTCGGTATTTCTGTTCTGGGCTGTTGGACAGCTTTGTGTTCGCTCTAGCGCTCTTCGCACACAAATACACACAAGACCAACGTGATCAGGCTGTCTTATCAGATCCCCACTCAGGTTTGTGTGGACGACGAGCCGGAAATCTCTCTACAGCAGTCGTCTCTCACTCTTTTGCTCTCTCTCTCTACCGTCCAATTCTGACTCTGGCTCGTCGCCACGTGGAGTGTTAGGTGGCACACGCACACACACACACACGCCTTCGTCTCGTTTCTCTCTTTTTTTTTTTTCCTTTCTTCCTCGTTCTTTGTGTTGCTGATTTCTAGCAGCTCCCCCTTTTCTCCTCCACTTTCTTTTATTTTGCTCGTGTGTTTGCCTTCCTATTTGCACTCCTTCTCTTTTCTCTCTTAAGTATCTCTTTCCTCCCTTTTTTATTACTTTGTGTGTACGTGTGCGTGAGATTAGCTCATTGCTTAGCCGCTCCGCAGTCTATCCTTTCAACGTTTCAGATTTACCGTCTCGAGATTCTCTTAGCCTCTGCTAGTGTGTGTGTGTGTGTGTCTGTGCCTCTCTCTCTCTTTCCCGTGCTCTCTTTTCGTTTCACACAAACTCACTCACACTCCCACGCACTCCACAACGCTCTCTGTGAGGCAACGTGCGCGCTCGAGCTCGATTCACCGCGGCCGCCCTTCGCGATTCTAGCTAACCTTTCCACTCCCTGTCGCTTCTCGTCGCAGTTACACCACTCACACCAGGCCACTGTTGGCTTTTCCTTCTTTCCTTCCTCTCTGTTATCTCGTAGCATTCTCGAGTTGGGACTCGTTTGTGTTGTTCGCTGAGCTCGCCTCCCTTTTTTCTGTTCGCCGTGTTTCGGATGTGTCTTCGTTGTAGGCGCAACGTTACTTGTGGACTTACTTACCTTCACCCTCACGAAAGCTACGCGCACGAAGCGAAAGATCCCTAGAAACCCCCACGGATAGACGGAGGAAAGCATCCTCATCTATACACAGTCACCCTTGATCTGGCACGGCCCTCAATCACTCCCTCCCTCTTACGCCTCTCCCTCTTTGTGTTCTTTGGCGCACGTTTTCTTTGTCTTCGTTTGTTTTCTTCCGCTTCACCGCCTTCTTCGTCTCTGCTCCGCGTGCTTTGCTTTTCTGTTTCTCTTTTTCTCCTCTCTCTCTCCCTCTCTGTGTTTCCTTCTGCGTGTTCTCCCTCTATCATCTCTAAAGGGACATTTTCTTGGCTCTTCTGTCTCCATCGCTATTTGGTTTTCACTCCCCTTTTTTGCCTCGTTCGCCTCCTCTGGCACTCCCCCTGGTCCCTCTTCCAACCTATCAGAACTCACGCATCTACCCGTTTCTCCTTCTCCTACGCAGGCTCATACTCACCCAGCACTGCATCAGAGGCTGGCTGGTGAGGAGTGCACATAGAGAGTGCTGTGATTGAAGCTCCAGTAGTCATTAGCACCGCTGCTAGCACCCGGCCAGAACGACAGCAACTTCCTTACTTTGTCGCCTTCCGTGCTAACACGCGTGCTTCGCCCCACCGGAGGCAGAATCGGCCTCCTCCTGGCCTTTGTGAAGCACATCTCTTCTTCTCTGTGTCCGCGGTCGTGTGTGCTGTACGAACGAGGGTAACTCGAACACAGTGCACGGCCCCCAAATGTCTGGCGTGGATGCTCATGGCAAGGCCATGGGGGAGGCGCAGTCGGATAGGCCGGTGAGCTCTTCATCACTCACCGCAGCATCTCCAACTACTCCTAACCCGACAGCAGCAGACACTGGCACTGCTGCTCATGCCGGTGGCTCCCCCGTGGATAATGAGACGGACGAACATGTGCCACCGGTTATTGCGCACGTCCGGAAGAACTTCGGTGTGCTCGCCCCAACCATTGAGCCCTTCATCTACCGTAGCGGTTGCCTGAACAAATCAGTAGTTGATGTGTACAACAACCTGTCGCGCAACTACATTGCCATTGTAGACGCTGCCTTAAAGCAGGTAGGGTTTGAGGAGTTTTCGATGCAGATGCAGATAATGCTGACCCAGATCCTCTCTGAGGAGTTCGGCGAAGATACGGAGTATCTTGTCAACACCATCCTCACCTACACCGGCGCCGACACCCTGTTCGTCTCCCTTCTTTCCAAATCTATGTTGGACCAGGTCATCACGTACGCACAATCGATCATGAGCGGTAGCATGTACGGCATGGGCTACAACATGCAGGGCGGTGGAGGGGGTGGTGGTGGTGGTCGCGGTGCTGAGGGTGCCAGTAATAGCTACTACCGTGGCGCACAACAGCGCCACGGATACCGCAGTGTCGGCGAAAATGGGTCGCCGCACGATCCTCGCGGCAACTCTGTCACCGCCAGCTCTCCGCATCACGACGGGGCCGCACAACAGAAGCCGTACCGCAGCAGCGGCCTCGCCCCCCAGCCCAGCGACCCAGGCAGGGAGCGTAGCAGCGATGATTTACGCGCCAATAGCGATGTACTCTTTCAACGCGAGGAGAGTCGAGAATGGGGTGCCGGTTCAGGGCCGCATCGCGGCGCTACCGCGATGGGAGGCGTCCACGTAGATTCTGGTGCTGCTCCCCGGGGGGTCGGTGCCGCCCTGATGAGTGGGATGGGCGCAGGTGCAACCGGTCGCACAGAGGTGTCCGTGAATAAGTCCATGAGCGACACTGTATCGGGTGCAGGAGTGATATCGCGTCACCCGCACCATCATCTTTCCTCTTCTGCTGCCGCCTCCGCGACATCCTCGAAGTCGCCGTCGATGGAGCGAGGTGCAATGAATGTGATACCCCAGCACAACCTTCTGATGCCGCGAATGTCACCGGCGAGCAACCAGCCGCGCGTGCCCACGCCAGGGGCGCCTAACGTGCCGCAGCCCACCACAGTTTCCCCGATGCCGACGATAGGACGTGGTGGGCCGGGGATCCCGATGCACCACCATCACCACCACCTCGGCATTGGCGCAATGGCAACCAACAGTGCCCCCGCCAGTGACTGGGCTGGCAGCAACACGGCATCTGGGTCCACATCAAATATCAACCCCACCGGGCAGCACACCCTAACCCCACCGTCATCGCAGTCCGCATCCATGCAGCAGCACCAAACGCAGCAGATACAGCAGCAATCCCAGCAACAGCCGCAGGCGCGTACCATGAACATTCCCGCCCCATTGAGTGTGCAGCGTCGTACTGAAAAGAACGTGGCAGTAGCGGCAGCCACGGCACCCGCCAACGGCAGCGCGCCTGCCAACTCGACTAGTACCAATAGTAATAGCGCTGTTGCGGAGGCAGGAGTCGCTCTGCGCACCATTTCCGCGACTCTTGGCGGAAACGCGAACGTTCCGGCGCCGCGCGGGGCACAATCGCTCGCCCATCACCAGCACCACATACCCCTCTCTCACCACCATCACCATCATCACCGCTTCGCCGCGCCCCCACCTGCGGTCACGGCAGCTGTGCAGCTGCCGTCCGCTACGCAGTCGCCACCAGCCACCGAGGAGCGGGTTGCAGCTGCTTCTGCCCGCTCGACAAGCTCGCCGGCGCCGGAGATGAGCTTGCCTGCTGCTCGGACCTGTTCATCGACCCCAGCCTCCATCACATCCGCCCCTGCTGCCACGAACGCCCCGACGACTTGCGCACCCCCGCCAGCGCTGCGTGGTGTAGGCCACATCCCTATTCACCATCACCACCACCACATCCACGTGATGGTGAATAAGGTAGAGGTATCCTCGTCGCTGCCGCAACGGCTGCCGCAACAAATGCCTGTGGCACCGCAGCTGCAGCCGCAGTCACACCCGCCGCAGCGTGTAGCCACCCTGATCGACGGACATGAACAGCAGCAGCAGCAGGAGCGGACCAACGCCGCTAACGGTCGCTGGCCTAATCAGAAGGAGGAGCTGCGTGGAATGCTGTTGACCGCACGTGTTTCGGAGAGCGCGATCACGCACTTGCTGACGGATGTGAACATAGAAGAGCTGCGGGGCTTGAAGTACGTAGATTTTGAGAAGAAGCTCCGTGGCGGTATTCCGCTCATGTTAGACCGTCAGCGCATCCGTCAGGTTCTGTTTAGCAGCGTTGCTGTACCGGGCCAGTCAAGCGATAGCGACGAGCCCGCCATGCGCTTCCACCGCAAGAACACAACCAGCGAAGTAGGTGCAGAGGAGGAGGCTGGTGGGCCTGGCCTGCCTAGGCGGCCTGCGGTCACTTCCAGTGGCGCGCAGAGTCCGGTGACGCCGTATCAATCCTTACCTATGAGCAAGGCTGGGGTGCAGGTGCCGCAGCCTCGCACAAAGATGCAGCAGCAGCAACAGCAGACGCTGCAGTCCATCAACGGTGGTAACACTGCGACCTCGCCAGCGGATGCGAGCTTTTCCTCTCCGGAGAAAGAGACTGAGAAGCGCGAGAGCGGCACCAAAACAGGGAGTACGACCACGACTAGCGGCGCACCCACCTCCCCGGTGCGAGGCCCGACTCCGGCGCCGTCCCCCAACAGCAGCTACAGTCCTAGCACTCGTAACGAGGAGACGGAGGATAATCGTGAGGAGGAGCAGCGACGTGGTAGCGGCCGCCGCGGCGGGAAGCGTGGAGGTCTGGGTCGTGGCGGCTTTGTCCCATCGCGCGTGTGCAAGTTCTTTGGTACTGCAGAAGGATGCCAGTACGGAGACAGGTGCCACTACGTGCACAGCAAGTGAGCGACGACAGCAGCGAGGTTGGGTGATGGGCCGGTAAGTGTTTCTAGTGGCTCTGATGCGGGCTTCGCGAGTTGTGCCCTCACTTCATGAATTCCAGGGACTGTCCGTGTACGTTGTCTACGTCATGATCCTAATAAGGCCCGGCACGGCGTTCCCGCTCACCTTCATTACTTCCAGCACTATTTCGCAGCCCTGCACTCTGCTGAGTGATTGCTCCTCTGCTAATTGCCGTCGAACGGGTAGTTAGGCATGATATGCTGGAGTAGCGCTGAAGCTTCTGTAGCATAGACCTTGTGCTTTTCTCACTGTGCTCGTTGCGCTTTGGCTGCTTTATTCCTGCCGCACCTGCATCACATGTGCCTCCCTCCCGCATTCACTTCTCCCCCTCTCTCTGCACATGGGAGTCTTCTCTGTGTTGCTAATGGCCCATGTCCTTCTCCACATTGGTTTCGTCTTGAACCGATAACCCGCATCTCCCCACGCCGTTCCTTTTCGCTTTGTTTGCTTGTTTTTTCTCTCTCTCTCTTGCCACTCGCTTGTCCCGTTCTTCTCTCTCTCTGTTTGCTCTGTACACTTTGCTGGCACGTTGCCCCGTCCCTTTTGTGTTTCTCCTTTTGTTTTTGTTGGCCTCTGGTGCTTTTTTCGTTTGGTTTGCTCGGCTGTTTTTGGCTGTTTTCGTTTTCCCCTCCCCCCTTTCTCTTTGCGTGCGTGCGCGTCGGCGTGCCTGGTTTGTCTCTCAGTGCTTACTCGTTGAGAATTTTCACAATGGTTGTTTTCTGTTCGCCTGTGTGCGCTGTTCGTGTGTGTGTGTGTGTGTGTGTAGGGGGGTGGGTGGGTGTTTGTGTGCTCTACTTTTTCGTCTTGAAACTGGTGAGGAACGAAGAGGAAACGCTTACGTAGCAGGCGATGAAGATGCCCTTTTTTTTGATTCGCCTTTCTTTCCGGACTAGCAAGAGCATCTCGCGCCCACCTTTTGTCGTTTCCCCCCTTCCCTCCTTCACTTGGCCGCCTTCGGTTTACATTAGGTCAGCAGATAGGGTCAACGAAGGCCAAATCAAGCGTGAAGTTCGTGAAGAACTCCTTCGTTTTCCTGTCTCCTCCCTTCAAAGCCGGCGTTAGCGAAGTGTCTCGCCTGTTCGCAAGTATGTCTCTCTCTTTTTGTTTGTCTGCCTGTCTGCCTATCTCTGTGTTTTCCTGTTTGTTTTGTTGTGCGTGGCCCTTTTTTTTACTTTGGGCTTCTTCTCTGTCTTCTGTGCTCTCTCTCTCACCCCCCCCCTCTCTCTCTCACCCTCTCTTGTTCGTATTATGACTATTATGATGAAGTCTTCTTGGTTGTTGTTGTTATTGTGTGCGTGTGCGTGTTTGCTTTCTTGAGCTTTCTCTTTTGTTTTCCGTTGTAGATGTTTTAGGTAGGAGCTCGGACAAACATACACACATCATCATCACCACCGCCACTACAACAAACCTGCGCACACCCACATCTACCCACACACATTTCATACAAACATGCACACGTACTTTCTCTCTCTTTTTCTCTTTTGTTATAACGCACACCGATGCACTGCACTGCGTCCCATTTTAGGGCACATGTGCATAAACACACAGACACGCAGGTGATGTCGCTTTTTTTTTGCTCTTGACCGCTCTTCACGACGCACGCGCGATGCATCTATCTGGAGGAACGAAGACGACAAAGGTAATAGAAGGATACTACTGCGAGTGACTCCTCCGGCCCATTGCCCTTTCTGTTACTCCCTGTTGCTCTGTTCAGGTAAACGACGACTAAGACCAGTTGGCGCGTTGGTGGGTGAGGGAGGCACTTCTGGTCTGTATCCGTGCCTACCCATCTCAGCATGCACTTATATTCATCCGCGCGTTCTTTTTGGGAGATCGCTGTGCACAGGAGGGACAGGGCAGACGAGGCGGAGGGGAGGAGAGACCGACTCCCGCCTTCCCCATCGCCACTACCGACATCACCAGCGTCAGTTCGTCTTTGGGGGAGGGGGTTACCTTCGTTTTTCGTGACTCTCAATCGCACCAGGGTTTCTCATCCGTGTGGATGTCTTCTTCTCGTGAGTCGCATGTCTCTGTCCATTGGGTGCCCCTGCTGACACGTCGCTGTTTTGTTAGATTTGTCTCTTGCCCCCCTGTTTCTCACCACCTCGCATCACTCAACGCATGGGGTGGGGGTATCCAAGGAGCTTTCTTACCTACTACGTCCTCGAACTCGCAAGCGCACCCCAACGAATGTCCAACTGAAGAAGCAAGATGCGTGGAGGGTCGCAGAAGGAAGACCAAGTTCGACTGGACTGTCGAGCATCCTTCCTGCGCTCTTCTCACACCACTGAAGAGGTTCGCAATCTCGAGTCGGGTTTCTCTTGCAGACGCGATGACTGCAACAGACGCGTCGAAGCCCGAACCCGGTGACGCGGGGCGTTTTGCTTGATGTGTGCTGACTCACTGTTTTATCGTTGGATGTGCGCCCAGGCACGTGCTACTTCGTATGCGCGTGGAGTGTGCAGATGGCGTTGCATACGTATGCTACCTGGACAGCTGCCGGCGCGCATACACACACCCAAGGAGTCCCACGTTTACATCCTAGACGTTTTGCACACGGCAAGTGGATAGCGCTCCCTGTGTTCTACGTGACCTAACTGCCCCTCCTGTACAAGTCTGTGCGTCTTCTTCTCGCCTTTGTTTTTACCATTGTGCTATTCAAGCGCAAAAGGGCTTTTTAGCTGTGCACGCGTGCGCGTTTGTGTGCAGCTCTTCTTTGCTTTCGACTGCTTCGCACCCCCCTTCCCCCCACATACGGTGTTCGCGTCTGTATGTGCCCCCCTCGTCTGTACGTCTTTGTCTGTTGTATGTGTACTCTCTTCTAGTGGTTGCATGGGTGCCTGTGCACGTGCGCGCCTCTCTCTCTTTCTCTGTCTGGGTGTGGCTGTAGTTTTGATTTTTCTTCTTTGTCGTACTCTCGCCTTTTCCTTCCGCAATATTGTCTTGTTCTGTTTTGCCCCTCCCTCCCTCCCTTCCTCCTCCTCTTCTTCCCCCCCCCCTTTCCTTCCTTTCTCTCTCTTAGTCACTCGGTCGCTCTCTGTTGATGATTGCGTGTGTTCAACGTAACAGAAAGCAGCAGAAAAGCAGGCAAACAAACATAAACAAACAAACAAACAAAAAAAAAAAAACGTATTGTTGTCGTTTTTTTTTGTTTTGTTTGTTTGTTTGTTTGTGATGGTGATGGTGGTGGTGATGGTGTTTGTTTGTTTGTTTGTTTGTTTTGTTTGCTTTGTTTGCTTTTCAATCCTTCACCACTAACCAAAAAAAAAAAAAAGGTCAGCTGTCACCTTCATCTAAGAGGTATTAGGTACGCTACGTAACACTTCTCTGGAGAAAAAAAAAAGAAAGAAAGAAAACTGACAAAGAAAGCGCACCTCCCACCCGCACCCACCCACACACACACACGCACGCACACACACGCAACGCGCCCTCGCAAAACTGAAAACACGGAAGAACACGAGGACAAAAGAGGAGGATGGAGGCACTCGAGTCACGCTAGTGGCCGAGCTGTTTCGTCGTGGCCGTACAATAGGTAGCGCACGCAGGGTTTTGCGAACGAATGCTGTGTGCAGGGCTTTTTTTGCCCTGCTCCGCACCGCGCCCCTCTAACTCTTTTTCTTTTTGCGACTCTTTTATCCCTCCTCAGTCGTGCATTGGGCCTACAGTGAGGAGGTGTCAGAGAGTACAAAGGGCCGAACTAGCGCTGCGTTGCTGTTTTCCGATTGCATCTTCGTTTGTAGCTATCCTCGGACGCGCATGTATGGTGCGGAGCTACACTGCCACAGGATTACTTTGCTTCAATGCGTCTGCGCTGAGGCTCTGTATTCTCTCTTCTGTCCTTTTTTTGTGACTGTGCTTTATCATGTGCTCTTGACAATGCACATCACTCGATGGTGCCGCCACGCCCGCAGGTTGCACACTGCATCTCCTTCACACCCGCCCCCTTTTTGAGGTCGCTTCCCCCTCCCCTTGCAGCAAGAACAGCAAACTCAGAAGTGTAGCCAAAAACACGCGCTGCTGGCACGCTACTTCACCATTCAAACATTTCGCTTTGGCTTCCGCTCTTTTTGTTCTCTTTAGGTGGTCACACACCAAATCAGCATGAGCTCGCAGCCTACTGCTCCAGCGGCAGCTGTTGCCGAGTCCAACAGTCCCCCAGGTTCATCCTCGAGCCCTACGGCTCCCGTTTCGCCGACCAACTCGTCCCTCTCCCCTTCAGCAGTGCTATTACCGAGCGTTTCGACGCCTCTCACATCACAGACAGGTGCTCTTACTGTCAGCCCGACTTCCGGTACTGGGCAGCTCGCGGGGAGTTCCCCAACGTCCCTGTCCACGGATGTGACGGCGGCGAACGGTGGCACCGTCGGCGCAGCTACGACGTCGATGAATGCGAACGCGTTCAACAACGGCATGGGCACCGGGTATGGAATGGGTAGCGGGTATGGAATGGGTATGGACCCATACTGTATGAGTGGCATGTACGGCGGCTACGGTGGACTCGGCATGGGCGGTATGTATGGCGGTCTTGGAATGATGGGCATGGGTGGGTTAGGCATGTATGGCATGGGCATGACCCCCGAGGCGCAGCGTGCCCAGATGATGATGTTCATGACGAGCCGCATTATGGAGTTGTGGGGCATGTTTTCGCAAGTCATGCAGATAACGCTCGGCAGCGCCGTTCAGTTTGTTGGCGAGTATGTCGGCATCACTCAGCGCATGGGACAGCTGGAAGAGGAGAACCTGAATCACGAGGAGCGCTACATGAGTCGCAAGTACGAGCTACGCAAGGCACTCTCTGATATACCGCGTGAACAGCGGTATATGCCGAGGCGAACACGGATCCGCAAGCCGAAGAAACTCTCCTTTCTCCGCCACTTCATCTTTCGTCTGCTTCGCCACGTCGTCATCTTTGCGGCTGCCTACTTCCTCTCAAAGCGGGTTACATCCTTGTTGATGGACCGCTACGGTAAGAAGCTGCTGAGTGCGTCCGGGCCCGAGGCGCTGGCCCCCTCTACCGCCTCTAAGACTAGCCTCTAACATACACTCGCTGTACACATTTGTTGGCGTTGGCGACGACGAGGGGTGGGGCTGGGGAGCTGCTGACCGGCGTTTCTCTGCGGCAAAGGAGTGACCTGATGGCCGTATCACAAGCGCTACTTTTCCCTTTTTGCAATTGAGCTCGCTCACTCGTTCTCTCCCCACTTCACTCTCTCCAGTCCCCTCTCCTTTCTGCGGATCGAAGCAGAAGGGGAGGACGGAGGGATGCTATGAGAGTGGGACTGGCATCTGCGCACATGACGCTGGCTGTGACATACATAGTTTTGCTGGTCCTTTGACGTGTAAACATGCGGTGTGCGTTGTTTCACCACCTTCTGTACATTTTTTTTTTTGGAGGGGGGCGGCTGTTCCTTCACCGCTGTGCGCGGTCGTCTCTGAATCGTGTGTCGCCGGGCTAGTCAGAGAGCCACCCTATTAAGAGTGGTGAGCGAAAAAAACACGGAGCCTAACAGGGTAGAAGTCTCAATGACTGTCAGCGGCCCAAACACGCCGTGGCTCTAAAACAGCGATGGAGTGATGCGGATCTGAGCGACTGAAAAGGCGCAGTAGACTGCCTGGGGGGTCTCCCTTTTTTTTCCTCGCACTCGGGTCGATGTGGGGAGAACTAGATCAGCAGGCTTCCCTGCACTTTCTGTGGATAGGGGACCTCAGTGATACCTTCTTTTCTTGTGTAGTTCACTTGCCAATGTATTTTGTGTGTGCCGTGTGCCCGTGACTACGGTACAGACGACTGGGGCACTGACAGCGATGGAAGGGCTTTTGCCTTTCGAACTTTCCTCTCGCATTCTTCCTCGCCCTTCCTCCCTGGTTGTATGGTGCGCGCATGCCTGAAGCTGGGCAAATGAGACTAGCGCATACTTCCATACTACCGTCCCCACCTAACGCAAACGGTCACCACTCATCCTTCTTTTTCTGAACTCACTGGCAAACGTGAGCCATACTAATCAGGTGCACAAAAAAAATTTTCAGCGTTGTTTAGCGATAGATGAGCGTGTATGCTAGGGTGTTCTTCAAAAATGTGGGCTTGCCGGTCGTCGGCTTCGGCATTGGCTGGGCCGGCTTCACAGTTGTGGAGCAGAGTGGCCTTCTGACGGAGCCTATGCAGCGCTGGCTCAACGTGCACAACCTCAAACTGCAGCTCTACACTCAGCGTCTGCTGCCGACTTCGGTGGTGGAAAAGTACGGCTGTCCAGCCGACACACTGAGGTCCACAATTGAGCTCCTGGAAAAGGGGTACAATGAGAACGAGATCTCAGACCGCATGTCCTTTGACGAGGTCTTAAGGGAATGCGCTGTTCCGGAGCAGGTGGCGTACCTGGAGGAGCACGCGTCGGAGGAGATTCCGTACTTTTACATTGCGGACATCTTTCATTCCTGGGCAAATTTGAACGTCCGCAGCTTCGTCCGTCAGCAGCAGTCTCTGATGGACACGGCGGCGAACACTACGACCCCCACGTCACCTGTCGAGGGCGCTGCTGCTTCTTTCGCACTTGTCCTCCGCAACGATGAGGCGTTCGACTCGGATGTGCTGTGTAGCGCTCTGTGGGAGAAGATGATACACAGTGTAATCCCTTTCGACGTGAGCATCCGTGCCCTGTGCGTCTTAGCGGTGAACAATCGAGCCAATGCGCGGCGCCTGGCACGATTGTCATCGCCAGAGCGTGTGGTCGAGCTGTACAACGAGTACACAGACAAGATTCAAGCGAATCAGCAGCAGAGCAGTGGACCCGATGTAGTCCCCCCTGAAGAGGTTGCCGCGGCCACACTTTTCTTTCTGCGTGCCGTCAACGACGCCTCGATTCAGAAGCGGTGGATTCCGCTGCCGGGAGCGTTGAGCACAGACCTCTACCCGCTTGCGTGGAAAGTGCAGCGCGAGCCCTGGTGCCGCGCCTTTGGCAACCTTACACCAACGGTAACACACGCGACGTCGGAAATGGCGGTGATGCTCGTAGATGTCATGAATGAGCGACTGCGATGTGTCGAGCTGCGTAAAGCCGAGACTGTGCCGTCACAGTCGTTAATTTCTTAACACCGACAGCACAAGAGTGTACCGGCTGTTGGTGCATGTGTGTGTGTGCGTGTGTGTGTGTGTGTGTGTGGGTGGGTGTGGTGTACGACATTCGCTTCCATCTAGAGCGAGAAATGTAGAGTTGTGTTCGTTGGTGGGTGCATATTGAGCAGCGACCCTGGCATCCTCACACATATCTGAAATTAATTGAGCCACCCATAGTTAGCGGGAGCTCAGAGAGGCGAGGCTGTGCACCGCTTCTCTGCGTGTCCATGCCATTCTGTTGTACTCAATGGCGGAAGAAGCGACTGCCTACTCGTGCACCAGCGCTGACGCATGCGCCCTGTGCATGCTCATACGCTCCGTCGATAAACCCAACGACTGACTTTTGACCAAATGCGTCTCACCATTCATTTGTGTGTCTCTTTTGCTCCTTCTACTGCCATCTCCTTTCAAAAATGGGCTCACAACCTCGTTGCCGTATTTTTTTTTCTCCTCTAACCTGTTCTACTCACTTACATCTCTTCGCGGCCAACTGAGACTTACCGCGATGGTGTGTGCGTGTGTGCATCGGCGTTGTTGTGCTCTATGCCAGATCATCTGAGCACTCTCTCTACCAGCAAAAAAAAAGAATTGTCTAACTCCCCTCGAGCACCTCTGGAGAGCTCGGCTTTTGTAGTCTCGCTCCACATTTCCCACGTGCGAGCCCCACTTCTCGCCACAAGTTGAACAAAAAGTACCTCCCAGGCACGCAAGCACATCTGTCTTCTTCTCTGCCCTTCTTCTCTTGGTGTCAGCTCGAGCTCTCCTCGCCCACTGCCCTCGTGTGTGTGTGTGTGTGTGTGTGTGTATGTGTGTGGCTGCTTCCTCCGACTTCACATCTTCTTGCACGTTCCTTCTCGCTCTCTTCTCATACTCGAAGGTGTAGCCGTGGTCATAGAGCGAGTTACCGATGCTGCAGAACAACGAGCCCTCCTCGGCGGTCCATGTACAGCCGGCGCTCGCTGTTGCCTACCAGCGCACGCGCCTCAGAGCGAACGCAGTACTTCTACGCTACGGACACATCATTCCCATTGTAGCGGTGGCTTTCTGCCTGATTCTCTCCACTTCGATTTCGATTCAGCGCCAAGTGGCCTACAGTCGGGCTGCAGGTCAGGCGACGACAACAACCACGACGACAACGACAACCACAACCACGACGACAACCGCAGCTCCGTCGTTGCTCAGCACGACGTACATGATGGCGGTGAAAAGCACAAGTGAGCCAGCGACGTAAGATTGGGCCTTGAGCACGTCAACTGCAGAGGCACCAAACACTTCCACATCCCCCCCCCCGCTAAGGGCTCTGACGTTGATTAGACCCATCCGTGCCCCGCGGCTCGGTAGACGTGTGCTCTTCTTCATTGGTTCACTACTCGAGGCGTTGTGCATAAGTTTTTCTTATCGGCCTTTTTTAGTAGGCGGCGTGTTTGTGAAGTTTGGGCGTTGTTGCTCAAGGCCGCACTTAACAGCTGTCTGTGTGTGTGTGTGTGTGGTTCGGTACGCTTGGCTTTGTTCGAGCAGGAAAGCGTCAGTTTGTTGTGCGGGTTCCACCGCCGTGGCACCTCTCTCGATGTGCTCCCTGTTGTCCTACACTGCGCGGATGATCTTCCTTGTGGTGGGTTCTTTTTTTGTGTGTGTCTTCCTCTGCCTCCTCCTTGCCAGCGAACCTTTGAATGGACTGCCTGTGTTCTTCTCTCCATCTTTGTGTACGCAGTTGTTACTGAGGAAACTCGCTTGATGTGATAGTGCATACGGGAAGAGAAGAAGCAAACACATTTGGCTGATGAGGATAGGCCAGTCCGTGGGCTTGTGTTGCTTTCTTGCTCTCCACGTGTTGCATACCTCTTTGCTTCGACTCTTCTGCCCCTCTTTCCTTCGTGCACTTGTGACTGCTTGACTGTTAAATCCCTTTCCTCCACTGTTGGGTGTCGTTGTGTGTGTGTGTGTGTGAGGGACGTTTTTTTTCTTTCGTTTCGCTCTCTTTCGCTAGCTTTTCTTTCTTGCTCACACATCAGACAGCTACCACACCACCCTGCCCCTCCCCACACGTCACAGGCAACATCTTTGTGGAGAGGAGGAGGGTTTTGCGCTGAGCAGCGTGCGAACATACCGGTGCGGTAACAAAAACAAGTAAGACTGCTTCTTCCTTTTTCTGCCTCTTCTCGTGCAGCCCCGTGCTCGCCCCCGGCATCGACAGCAAGCGCTGCTTGTGCACATGCTGCGCATAGGTCCTCTACATGGCTGGCGAACACGTTGGATGGGTCCTCTCGTGTTGGTCTCACCAGTACCTGCCGAAGAGCACCAATGCAGACGTTTTCTGTGGGTACGGATTCTCCCCCCCCCCCCCGCTGATGTTCTGCATCCCAGTCACAACGGGGAAACTTTGGTAGTCTCAACTCTCTTCTTCCTCTTTTCCTACGTCATGTTTTCTCATAAAAATACGCATATGCCGACTTCGGTTTTTGAATCATTCGTCAATGCATCTCTTTTTTTCCCCTTTCCTCGGATTCATCAACTGGGGTGAGTCGCTGCCACCATTTCCTCGTCGAAAGCACAGTAATATCCATCACTGTCATCACCGCTCCCAGCACCAATACCAGCAAAGAAAAGACCTCGAAGGCTATCCACGTGAGAGTCGTAGTATACGCCCTGCTAGTGCTCCCCACCAATACATCTCACCACAAAGCAGCACTCGAATACGCCTTCATGCACAGCAGCACCCACGCACGCACCATCTACGACAGCTCACTGCCCATTCCCCTTTAAGGTTTTGACGGGCACTGCTTTATACAGTAAAGCAAGACTCTCCTCCTTTTCCTCCCTTAAAATCTCTGAGTACATCGCCCGTGTATTGTCTTTCTTGCTATCCTGTTTTCTCTCCTGTTATTCACTTCCTTGTTCATGTTGCCTTTTTCTTTGTCTGCGCCACTACCCATTTAAAAATTTAACTCGACCATCTCAAGTTTTCCCAATCGAGAAGTGTGAGTGTGCATACTCCTAGTGTGCTCTCCCCCCTCTATCAGTCTCTCTTCGCCATCCGCTGTCTGTCTTACGTTCCCTTTCGCTGCTTGCATCTTGGGTGAGTAATTTGCACTTGTGCTGACAACTTGGCGTTCCTTTTTTTCACGGTCGATTGCGGCATTTACATAGAGGTCCTTTTCCCCATTTTTGTTTTCTCAATTGCGCTCAGCACTTGTACTCTCTCTCTCTCTCTCCGTTGATTGTTTCTTTTTTTTTTTGCTCTTTGCTGTTTGGTGGTTTTTCTGAGTGTTGAAACACACATCAGTTTTTGGGCTCGACGAAAAACGCTACTTGCAAACGCCCCCCCCCCCCCACATACACACACCAGCGACGCACACGTGTGATCCTCGTTGCTATTCGCCACCAAGACTGTGAGCAGCAAGTCGTTGCTGTTTTCGACTATTCCTCCTCGCCGCGAGCACAATGGCGAGTCATGAGAGAGTTCACGTACCAGGACGCAAAGAAAATGACGAGACCAGCTCCATGCCGTGGTACAAGCAACCGCTACCCTTGACTACGCAGGTGATGCGCTTTGCGCTTTTATTGCCATTCACGGCGTTGTTCCTCGGCGTGGCCATAGTAATCACAAACGGGCGTATGCCGGATCCCAAGAGTATGCCGCCGCTGCCCGATCTCCTCCTGGAGTGGATTCCGAAGGTGGGGTTTGTTGAGATTGGCACTGACATTATCATCATGTTGCTGAACGCAACGATGGTGGTGGTGGGATTCAAGGTGTACTTGTTGGAGCGGCACGAGCAGGGTATGCCGAACTTGACCTTCTTGGAGCGCATCCCGAGGATCGGCACGTCCGTAAATCGTGTCGTCTTTGGCATCCTCGACTCGGGCCGGCGCCCCTACCCCCTGAAAAGGGTCCATCAGATTATGGTAGTCCGCTTCCTTACGTCCTACAGCGTGGTGGTGCTGTTCCGCGCTCTTGTAATTGTGGCGACGTCATACCCGGCGACCGACAACCACTGTCAACATCCGCAGGCAATCAAGGACCCCGTGGTTAACGTCATCCTCACCCTTGTGACACTGGGTAGTGGTGCGATTCACTGCGGCGATCTGATGTTCAGTGGCCACACGATGATCCTCTGTCTCGCCTTCATGCTAATCTGGGACTACAGCCCCTTTCTGTACCCATGGGCGATGCGGGTGTGGGCATCCGTGCTTCTGCCGGCAAGCTTCTACTGCATCCTCGCCTCTCGTTCACACTACACGGATGACATCCTAGTGGCGATGTACGTGATGATCGCAACGTACAAGCTAATCAGCCATGCCGAGACTGGTGCGCCGTGGCAGTTGCAGCTGCTGATCCGCTGGCTGCCGTGGCCAGGCACGAACACGACCGAGGGGAGGTGGCCGACAGATGAGGTTGTGGTTGTTGTTCACATGCCAGCACAAGACGAGTCAGCTGCATCGTCACCTATGCCAGAATATGAAGGCGTGACCAAGACCACAGTGCCCGTACAAAGTGCGACGGCCAGATCCAGTGGTAGAGATACACACTTGTTGCGGATGAAGGATTCGTCAGAGAGCAACGGTCTGCACCCTGATGTGTGTGAGACATTGCAACATTGATGCATGACCTCCATAGCCCATGCTCGGCACCCCTTTCATGCCTTTGGTGGCTTCTCTTATTAAGGGATTGTGGAAGGTAATTCGTTGCTTGGTGTGTCTGATGTTCATGGCAGAGAATGTACTATAGGCCTAACTGACGATCGCAGTTTAATCTCTCTTTCTGGCGTTTTCTGCGCACAGGTGTGTATTTCGTGCTGTTCTAACTGGCTTATCACTTCTTCTCTCGGCTTGTCTGTACGCTTGTATTACCTGCAGGGGGGTCTTTGAGGGTTAATGTATGTTTCTTTCTTTTTTTTTCTCATTCACAATGCACCACACCACACCACGCCACCCCTTCCTCTTCTGTCGTCGCAGCTCTGCACTGTAAAGCGGCTCCTAGAGCGAATGATGGAGTAATGGCACAAAAGACACACCCCTGTCTGTGTCTGTGTGTGTGTGTGTGTGTGTGTGTGTGTGTGCGTGTGTGTGTGTGTGCGTGTGTGTGTGTGTGTGTGAGCATTATGCACAGGTGCAAAGCGAGTTATTTCCAGCTCTGTAGGTTAAACACAAAAGGGAACAACGTATCACTCATAGCTCGTAGCAAGTACCCTTCACAAAGCCAAGAAAACTTCGTTTGCGTACCTCTCTGTCCTTCGCACCTTCTCTCCTTCTCTCCTTCTGACCGTAACCGCAAACTGAAATTTAATTCATTAGCACCATTCCATGGATATCTCCAGTGGTGTAACGAGGAAAGAACGCCATCCATTTCGTCACTACTCTGAAATTTAGTAGCATCCATCTCTTTGCAAACATCCAGGTAACACCTGTTACTGCTCAACATGGGCATTCCGTCATCAACAAACCAGTGGGCAGACGCACCCCACCACAGCCCATGGACCTCCTGTGCACCACGACCACCACCTGGTTGTCTCGCTATAGTCGTCTGCCGTCGATGCGAGGCGTGCGTCTAACGGGCTCCTCATGCCCTTCCTCGCCCCTTTGTTCGGCGCGGGCCGCGCGATGGGTGCTGGGCGGACTCGGAGGCTCACCTCACGCCGTGATCCAAGCACGCTGCGCCCAGGCGTCCAGTTGCGCGACAACGCACCGCCCCCACCGCCCCAGAGGACGCACACCGCAGCGCGGCTCGTATGGCGCCCCTCTCTGCGGCGGACGGTGCGGAGTGCGAGGTCATCAGCAGAGGTGGCGCTGTGGCCTGCCGCGTCAGACGCGCGAGCTTGGAGTACAGAAGCAGTGCTACAGCCTCGGTACCCGGCTGCCGCTGCGCCACCTTGTGCGGGAGCAAGTCCAGGGGGTCTACGGGTGGTGTGGCGGGGGTGGAAGCCAGAGAACTCTGGTTGGAACCTCTCTGACTGGTGGTCGCGCACCAGTCGCGAGGCCATTTGTTCGAGTTACTTTCCCAGATGGCTGGTCAGCGCCACAGGGCGATTGAGCGCGGGATCATCGTCGGGCTCGCGCTGCGTCAAAGGGAGCTCATTACACTCCTCTTTCCACGTGTCACGGAGAAAGTCGATGGCGACGCACTAGCCGCAGATGTTCAGCAGCACCCCCCTGCCGCGCATCGAGAGGACCTTGACACTCTAGCAGTGGACTTCGTCGAGGCCCAGGGAGAAGGTGCAGTGGACATCGTGGGGTGTCATCTCGGGCTCACCCATCGTGAATGGCTTAGGTTGCGTGGTGGTGATGGTGGGGTCTCGGTGGTGTGGAGGGGCGCCGCTGGATGTTGCGTCAATTTCTGCTGGAAAATCGTCACTAACGCATTGGCATGCCCTTTTGCACTGAGAGATGGCTGTTGCCTTGTCTCATCCCTGGCGCGCACGGCGCGAACGAGGGCATGGATTTTATAGATACGTGCCAATGATCGAGGCTCACCGTTGATGAGAACCTTACTGAGATTAATCCATCCTTCGAGGGTTTTTTCGGAGCTTTTTCATGAAGATCTCTGAGAGAGTGCTGGGACCATGCGGTCCACAGGGTACCTTTTGTAGAGCAGCTTCATATCGTGTCGATTCTGGCGTGCAGAATGTTCTGTTGGTTACCACATGAATCAGCTTTCTTGGTGATTGCAGCCATTATTTTAGGCCGGAGTTTTACCTTATCCTTACACGGAGTATTTTCTGCTTGTGTATATGTGGCGACATCGTGGTAGATGCGACTAGACGGGTGATTCGTCCCCCCCCTTGGTGTCCTTTCGGACTCTCGTGGTGGCCGGTGCCAGAGCGGCCCTCTGAAACTCGCGGGCCGTCGCTTCGGTGTCGCTATTGTAGACGTGGTCTCTGCAGGGCGACTTGGCAACCAAGGAACGGCGCGGCTTTCTGCTTGCTTTGCAGAAAGGATATCATTGGGCACCAGCCGTCACTGACTGCACGGACTCATCTCTCTCTGTGAAGTTGATAGTGAACTTGGCTGTGCAGTGATTACTCGGCATCGTGGCGTCAATGGACCAATCATAGGTGAAGTCGTCCAGTATCAGGGCGACGTGCGGTGGCATTTCTGTGGCCCCTGTCTGCGCTGTGCCATGTCGAGGTGTCTTCATCGCTTGCCCAGGTGGAGTAGTTGGTATTTGAGCTAATCGTGCAGAATCGCCCCAGTGCGATCAGGTCGCTCTTTCCTGCCCCATATCGCGTGGTGGGAGTTCGCGTCTATTCCGGTAACGTGAGGAAGGGGTGCGACGACACTTCGTGTCTGTTGGAGAACTTCCCGTTCCACCAGGCCACCCTCTGCCATGGCGCCGGACGTGAGGCGTGTTCGTCTGGTAGGCTCATCGTAGCAATGCCAGACCGCCTCTACTTTCACTTTATCCGCGAAGAGGGGAGGGAACCCTACAGACAAACATATGGCCTCTTGTATGCGCACGGATACCCCACCACCGGTCTTCTCTGCCCTTCGTGTACACCGGAATGCTGAAAAGCCGGGAGAGCAAATTCTTTGCTGGCCTGTGGGATGAAATGCGTCTCGTGCAGAATGCCGGCGTCTATCGAAGATTCGCCACGCAACCGGTCCAACCAGCACCCCCTGGCGACGTCCAGGACTACGGGCAACATCGCCGCAGTGCAACTAATGCAGCAGGCGGATGTGTGTAGTGGTTGAATCGTCGACACGAGTCATGGTGAGCTAGTGCAGGTCTGATCATGGCCGCGCGTTTCTTCCGCACCGCAGCAGCCCCGACCTCTCTGCCGACACTAAGACTTTGCAACTCTACCCGCGGGCAGGCCGCTGCAGGCTGCGTGGCTTCCCCACCAAGAGTGGACACGGAACGCGGGGCACCACGAGCTGAGGCGGCCGGCATCATCAGGAAAAAGGACGCCTCGTAGCGGGTATAGATGGACTACAGCGTCATATTTGTTTCTGTGCCATCTCTCACTTGTTCTCTCTGGATGTTTTCCTCTTCACCGTATCTCCCTTTTGTTGCTCTTCGCTGTGAACTCTCTCTCCGTGGTCGAGCCCACATCCTTTCAACTTTTCTCCATCGTCCACTCCTATCCTTTTCATCTTCATTACCAATCCTTCTCGCTCATCTTTATTCCTCTACTACTACATACCCCAGTCGTAAGCGACTCCCACTCTTTCGCTCTCCTCTCACCAGCGCCGCCGCATTCGTTTCATTTCTTGTGTAACAGCAAGTACATCATTCTTAGAGCTGCCTATTCACGACCTACAAGAAAAACATCTCGACATCTCTTCTGCCAGTCACCCCCATCCCCTTCCTCTCCACCCACGCATATACGCGCGCTCTCCATCAAACCTTCAACGTGCTGCTCTCCTTTTTGTTGTGCGCCACCCCCTCTACACCCTTACAAAACACGCGCACTACCACGATGTCGGCCGCCTCTTCTCAACTCCCCGCTTCGCGCATCAAGAGCCGAGTGAAGGTGTACCGCCACGAGCCCTACGCGGCGAGCCTCATCACCCCAGCCTCTCCTGCTGAGGCACCTCTGGTGTGCTGCCACCAGCGTAGCCCGAAGTCGCCCGGCAGCTCTTACGCCACCTCATCGCCTGCTCGCTCTATCCTCGAGGCGGCACTGCCCAGCGCACCGGCTGCCATGTACCCCTCTTACTATCCCACCGTCAGCTTCATCCATCCGACGCCGATGGCGCACCCCGCGCACACGCCTGTGTGGATCGCCTTCAAGTACGGCCGCAAACCCTTTATGACTACCTTCCAGGTGTCCATTGGTGAAATGGTCATTGTGGAAGGTGACCGCGGCATAGACCTTGGCATTGTCGATGATGTGTGCACAACGCCTCTTACTGACAACGTGTTGCATATTCTCCGTCGCGCTACTAATGAGGATACGGCGCAGAATCACAGGCGCGCCGTGAAAGAACAGGAAGCGCTGCAGACGATGCGCTCGTTGGCGGTCAAGGTGCACTGCCCGACCCACGTGGAGGATGCTATGTTTCAGCTGGATGGCAAAAAGATCACTGTCATCATTTCCCGTACCTCGCGCACCTTTGTCGACTTCCGCCGTCTGCAGCGTGCCCTCTTTGATGTGTACCGCTGCCGAATCTGGTTTGCCTACCTCGACGAGATTCAGGAGACGATGAGCACCGACGTCACTCGGCCTCTGCGTCGCGGACAGCGTCGCTGCTTGTCCTCGAATGAGGTGGCTGCGAAGAAACTACTTACGACGACGTCGTGCACAGTCGCAGCGTAAGAAATAACGAAGGCATATCGAAAAAAAAAAGAGAAACTTTGCTCTCTGAAATTCCTGCTGAAGCACGTTATCACCATCAAACATTTGAGAGCCTCTAAAACTGGGAGGTAAGACAGAGAGATGCGCACATATGTTTCCCTCATGGAAATCACGGTCCACTTGAGTGAATGCTCAAACGAAAAAAGTATCAGATCCCTTTCACACCCGCTGATGTGCCAAACTACGAAGCCGCAAGAGGAAAAAGAAATACATTTTGTGGCGTACAGTAGCGACACAAACACCCAGCATCTGTACACAAAGAGGAAAATAAAAGATGCCTCTTGGCTTACTCGTGTGATAAGTTTTCTTTTCCTCTTTTCGATCTTGTATCTCTTCCCCTGTCGCGAAACGGCCTCTTCTTGTCTTCTTTCTTTTCACTTCCGCAGAGCTGCTGAGGCATACGCGTGAATGTGCGTGCGCGCATGTGTATGTGTGTGCGTGTATCTCACAGTTATTTGATGGTAGGCTCTTTCTACTCTTTTTTTTTTGCATTGTTTTGCTGATCCCATTGACGCCTTGTCATCCCCTCGACGCTGCGTGAGTGCGTGCGCGTCTTTTTTGTTCGTACTTAGCGCTACATTGTCGCCTTGTTTTTAATTATTGTTCTGAGCTGTTCCAGTACTTATTGGCGCCCCCGCACTCTTTCTCCTTCCATGCGCGCTGTCCCTTTTCGTGGGAGGAGTCTTTCGCTTTTGCTCGTGCTTGCTGTCCTTCTCCATGTTGAAGGTGTTCGAAGAGGAGAGGGCGAGCCAAGCATGTCTTGCGCAGGCTGTATTTCTTCGTTTCTTTCTACCTCTCCTTGTGGTTTACAGAACGCCTGTTTCGTTTGTCGCTTCAAAAGGAGTTTTTTTTTCTCACTTGCCGCCTTCTCCTCTCTAAGGCTCATTTCCACGAGTTGAGCAACGATCGTTTAATTTGGTCAGTGCTTAGTTTTTTTCTGCCCCCTCCCCTTCTCCCTCCCCACCCCTCTTCTTCCTTGCCATGTTGGTTCGTATGTTTGTGTTGGTGTCATAGGGCACATCATCATGTTTTTTGTTTGTTTTGACTGACGCCACCGCTGCCTGCTACACTGTCTCCTCCTCCTTCCTTCAGCCATGGATGCATTCTCTCTGCGCTCCTCCTGCTCTCTCTCTCTCTCAGCATGACTCGTCGTGTTCTGTCCTTTGTCCATACCCCGGGGGGCATCCCTCCTCTCCCCCCCCCCAACAGTATGAGCACACCGGCTACACTGTCAGCTTTTTCTTATAGAGAAGCAGTGTGTCTGCGAAACTGACACAACGTGCAGGGTAGAACATAAAGAATTGAGCTGTTGGAAGGGAGCGAACGACACTAGGAGCGTCGCTGTCCCTTTGTGTGTCCGTTGCCCGTTCAGTCATGAGTGCTCCTTGGGTGTCAGTGTCTCGAATCAGCTTTGTGTTGCGGAACCCTTTGGATCAAGTAACATGGTAGGTAACGCATTGGATGGTGTTCGCCCTGTTTTTTGCTTCTCCGTGCGCGCACATACACCAACACACGCACTACTCACATTTTGTCTCCGCTCCGCTGTAAGCTCTCCTTGACGTTCCCACAGGTCAATGAATAGACCATGTGGGCGCTCGGGAGGTGGGCACTGGCCCCGAGTTGGTTTGCATGTGCGTGTATCTGAGTGAGCGCGTTCATGTATTTTTTCGCGCGCGCCTTGCGATGCGTCTTTTCAGCGTTTATTTACACAGACAAGCATGAATGCCAAGCTTTGAGCTTGTCTCACATGAAGAATGCGCTTAAGGCTGCGTCGTGATGAATGATAGGCATACCGTGGTATCGCTGTTTTAACTCTGTGTGTTCCGTGCTTAGCAGCGTCTCTGTTTGAGTGTTGTATGGACTGATGACGTATCTGTGCAAGCGCTCACCACGCTTCATCATCGAGGCTGCGTTGCGGCGGCGCGTGACTCTCAACCGCCTCTTGTGACACCGATGCGTCGATGCGGAGTAGAAAACTAGCGGACGGTGGAAGGGGAGTATACATGTATTATATATTTATATGTTATACTATATTTATACTTTTAAGTTGTGGCAGGCACAGGGGGGGGGAGGGTACACGTTCTAAAACCGTGTCGAGTAATGACAGTACGCACGCACATGTGCTTGAGCACACTCCCCGTGCGCATGCATCTGTTTGTGCGTATCGGTGTGTCTTTATTTTCTTGTTTGTTTTCGCCCACCCCTCCCCACCCTACACCCCTTTTTCCCCGGTGCTTCAAGTGGCCTGTATTTCGTAGTTTGAGGTGACCGTGTCGACCAGGCTGTTCCAGTACCCTCGCCCTTTCTTTGCCTCCCTACTCCCCCCCGCTGTAGCTCCCGTTGTCCAGGTGCATTTCCGCTTTCCGACCCGGACGCGCCCCCAACATTTCTCATTCTTCTGTGTTCTAATTTTGATTTACACTCATAGTATGCCCTTCCTCAAATCGCACACGGTATTGGGGGCCTCCTGACGTTTGCGCAACCACAAGAAAGGCAGAAAAGAACCGCAGGCATGACGGACTACGGCCCTTCTTTTCCCTTTCGCCTTTTTCTTTTGTCCACCCTATAACGCCCCGCTTTCTTCCTCTTAGCGCGCCATCCTCATATGTATTGACTATGCGTGTGCGACTCACTTTCTTTTCGTCTTGCGAATATATATCTAGCTTCTCTGTCCAGCTCGACTCTACGCACGCCTGTTTTTCCTCGTTTCTTTGTGTTTCGTGTGCCTTCTCGTTTCCGTTCCTGTTCGCGGACCACGCGCAGCCAGCGGAGTTGTTTGACAGCGAAAGTAAGAAAGACACTCACACACACTTGCGCTTCTGTTTGCATACAGTGGTTTGTAATGAGCTACCTTTTTTCTTTGTTCTTATTTCTTTGCTCTTCGCTCGTGATTCTGGTTCTACTCGCATTCCTCCCATTCACCACGCACCCTTCAGCCTTTCTTTGTATTGTTTCTTTTTGGGGGGCGCTCCTCAGGCTTCCGCGCATGCGCAGTGGCAGAGAGGCATAACGTGCGGACCTCTCCATGCGTCCGAACAAGTCTAGAGCAAAACGATAGGCGCAGTGGGAACAAAGAAAAGAAAGGTACGAAAGATGAGGGCGCAGGGAGGCCTCTGCTGCTCGACGCACAGGTGAGTTTGTTTTCGGAGCAACATTCTGCATAAGAGTCACATGTTTCTCTTATGCCTCTTATGCAGGCCCTGTACTCGAGTTCACCACGCATGAAAAGTGGTGCTGTAGGACGAGGGAAAGGGGCACGCCGGAGAGAGCAGAGGGATGCTGTGAAGCGGATACGACACCACGCCAGTCGCGCTGTCACGTGAAGAGCATCTGCTCTCCCGCTTTTTTGAGCAACAGCAGGCTCTGTCTTGTGTTGAGCCTGCACCAGTTACTTTGTCCCTCTTGTGTGTCTCTCTGTTTATCTTCGATCATTTTATTGCCCCTTCTATTTCCATTTCTTTTCCTCTTTATGTGTGTTAGTGTGTGTGTGTGTGCGTGTTCTCTCGTGTTCGCCTTGTAAGCCCTCCCTCATGGTCCTCTTCCTCTTGTGGATGGCGCTCACCACTTCTTCAACCGGAGTAGAGGGGGGGGGCACGCAGACACCATCAGACACACCCACACATTTGTGCACCGCATCCAGACCCATCGGAGGGACAGAGGCACGTATTTGTTATGGTCTTGCACTATCACTCTTGATCCACTGGCTGCTGTGCTGTTTCTCTCCCTGTGTAGTCCTTACCTGTTCTTACTCATCGTCCGCTGTTGATTTGCGAGTGGTCTAAATTATATATTTTTTGGGTGCTTACAGCGTTGTGATGAGGTCTTCTCATGTGTCAACGTTCTTTATCTTACCCAGGGGCGCCTAACCCCCTTCCCTCTCCTAAAACGGTCTCAGCTCCAAGGATGGAGTTTTCTATTTCTTATCTACTGCACCATACACCCCTTCCCCTTTACTCCCCTCTCCACATCTGTGCAAGCCACCAGTAACAGGTCGGAAACGCAAATATATCATTTGGCGTTTGCTTTCAGATAAACATAATGGTGCTGCAAGTTTAGCTTTTGCTGGTTGTCTTCACCGGGGCTCTGTAGTTCCCCACCTTTTGCCCATTCACTCTATTTTCAGTCGATGAGCATGCTCGTTCGTTTTTTCTTTAGTTGTTTACTTGTTCGCCTGCGCCTGTCTGAGAGCGTTCTTCTCTCGCTGTTTCCTCCTCCTCTCTTTGTGCGGCTTTGCCTGTAGCACTTCGTCTCTCCATATTTCTCTTTCTTTTGGTGATGGTTTGTCTGTTGTCGACTAGAGCTGCTCAGCTTCTGGTTCTTCTGATCTCTCATTCTTCGCTGCTGTTGTCCTGTTTCTCTCTCTCTTCTGGTAAATAAATATGTGAGTTGCTGTGCTTCACTTTCGCGTACGTGTTCTCCCTGTGTGTTCTCCATCTCTCCATCTTCCCCACCACCACCACCATCCTCTTCGTGCGCAGGAGCAAAGGAACGCTTTTCTTTTGCATGTTTTCATGCCTCCTCTCTTTTTTTCTTCTTCTTCTCACGCACGCGTGTGAGAGAGAGGGCGTGTCTGCTTGACTTCTGTTTGTTTTCTTTCGGTGCTTCTCCTTCTTTCCCCGCCTCCCCCCTCGGCGCGGTCGATTGACTTGCCTCCTCTCTATCTGTTTTTCAACAGCAAATGAAAAAGAACGAGCAGAGGCGAACACACAAGCCGAGAGACACACATACAATAGAAGGCAGGCATAAGCAAAACCCAAGGGGAAGAAAGGAAGCGGACAACATCAATGATTTGTGGGGCCCCCTTTTCTGTTTGCTGGTCTCCCTCCTCTGCGCGTCTTTTTCGCTTTGTTTATTCCTTCGGGTATGCGCATGTGCTTGTGTGCGTGTGTGTATGTTTTCAAGGGAAAACGAACTCACAGATGCACCTGCACACTCATGCAAGCCATGGAAAGGGAATGAAAAGTGAAGGTGGAATGGTGAACAATGACTAACGAGTTGCAGCGGTATTACTAGTTTTATTCGCCCTCTAGCTTGCTTCTCCTTCCCCCCTCCCCCTATATAAGGAGGATAGTACTGTGCCTACGCTCTCTCTTTTCTTCTCTCCTCATTCACATTTTGGTCATACTACTGCATCGCTCCTTTGGTGTTGCGACTTCTCGATACGCCCTGTTTGCTAGTCCTTCTTCCTTCGTTTTGACGCCGCTGGTGTCTGCGTTAGGACCTTACCGTGCTTGATGCACTTCTGGCGAATGTACGTGCATGCCCTTCTCTCCTTTCTATTTCGAATTCTCATGTTTGTGTGTGTGTGTGTGTCTGTGTTTACCTCCATCCGATATTTTAATCCCCGCCTGCCCGTACGTCTACATCGGTTCCCTCATTCTATTCCCCTCTCCTTGTCCTCCTCGACGCTTTTTTTTTCCTTGTCTGCTTTTCTCTGTAGTTGTACATGTGTACGTGTATGACCTCCGCTGTATGGCTATGTTTTTTTTTTTTTGCTTCTGGGCACATGGGTGTGTTGTTGAGGAGACTGTTTGTCTCGTTCTCTCAACGACATCGCGAAGGTGTGATTCCTTCATGAAGGGCAGAGTTCCTCCTATTTTCTCGCTTAGATTGCCTCTTTGAGCACTCGACTTATTTCCCGACTACCACGACTGTGACTTCGCGGTGGGTGGGTGGGTGGGTGGGTTACACCTCCCTCCCTCTTTCTCTTCCCCCCCCCCTCCCCCCACAGTCTCCACTGCCCTCAACACATTATTCTTTCTTACTTTTACATTTTCGGTTTTCGTTTTTTTCCCCGTCTTTCGCTCTTTCGGCATGCAGCACGCCGCGTCTTTTTCTGCCCCCCCCCCCTTTCCTCCTGTCGCTCCGCTTTCATTTTTGTTGGAAGGTGTCACGCGACTGTGTGTGTGTGTGTACGCATACGTGTTTCTCAACGTTTTTTTTTTTCTTTTCTCTCTTCTCTGTCTTTTTTGGTCTCCTCATCGTTCTCTCTCCCTGTGTGTGCCGCTGTGCTCTCCCTTTTTTATTTCCGAAGTTCTCTATCGACTATTTCTGTTAGATCGCTCTTGCTTCTGATGGCACTACCTACTCACACAGTCGACATACAAGGATCTACCATTTCTCTTTTTATGCTTGCATGGCTTGCTCGTTCTTGTAGCGTCGCTTCTGCTCCTTTGCTCTTTAATGCTTTTCGTCGTCTTTGTGGTGTTTATTCTCTATAGCCGTCTTCTTCCACCTTCCCATTGCCCATCTCTTTCCTTCGTTCTATATATTCTCGCTTTTCATTTTTTTTTGTTTTTGTTTACATCATCTCCTTTCCTCAAGTGGAAGGTGAGTGGCACGGCAAGGACACCGTGACCTCTCTGATTGATGACGAGACGTGCGGAGGTGCAGGTAAAGAGGCCTCTCACGTCCCACCAGCAGGACTCACAACGTGTACCATTTTTCTCGTCTTACTTGTTTCTCCGCCCCCCCCCCCCCCCGACTTCTCTCACATATTTGCCACCTCTCTTTCTGTTATCCCTTCGACATTTTCTCTCTTTTTGCTCCCCTTCAGTCCACGTCCGCTTTTTCACTGTACGCGCACCGTCTTGATTTGTCCGTTCTCACGGTTGCCATGTTGTTGTTATTTTTTTTTTGCTTTACATGTGGGCTGGAGTTAGGTAGCCCCCACACACGCAACCCCCCCTGTATCTCCACCTTTTTTGGGGGAGCGGGGTGGCGCCCTGCAAGACGCTCATCACCGCAGGCACTACGCAACACTTGTAAACAACGAAGAACGACAGCAAAGGTGCAACCAAAAGGGACCAGAACGCCGAACGAAAGAGATGAAAACAAAAAAACGAAAAACGGTGACAGCGGCGCAGATGCTGAGGGAAAAGGAGACGATAAAAAACACGTCGCTCACAAACGTTCTTCTCTGCACCTTCTCATCAGGCACGCACACGCACAGAGACATCCTCAGCGCATCCTATTCTTGCTTCAGCAAGCACGAAAAAAAGAGAGGCATCACAGATGCCTTCTTTCTGCTCTGTTTGTTGTTTACTCCTCTGCATTGATCGATGCAGCTGCAATTCCTCTCATCGCAGTTCTATTGCACTTTTTTTTTTTTTGCTAACGTGACCTCCTTGACAGGTTTTTCCATTCTCATTTTGACGCCTACTCTCTCTCTCTCTCCTTGTCTCCCACTATATACCTGTACTTCGTTTCTTACATTTTTTTTCTCTCTGTGTTGCTAGTTTGTGCCCTCCTGTGAAGTGAATGTGCCACGCCCGCGTACAGCACGTGCAGCTCTGCGTGTGTCTTTCACTGAGCTTATCTGGTACGTTTTCTGATTCATTTATGTTCGTTACTTTTGGTTGCCTCCTGCTGCTATAAAAGTTTGCCCCCGCCGCACCACCCGTAGACCCCCTGGACTTGCTCCCGCACAAGGTGGCGCAGCGGCAGCCGGGTACCGAGGCTGTAGCACTGCTTGTGTACTCCAAGCTCGCGCGTCTGACGCGGCAGGCCACGGCGCCACCTCTGCTGATGACCTCGCACTCCGCACCGTCCGCCGCAGAGAGGGGCGCCATACGAGCCGCGCTGCGGTGTGCGTCCTCTGGGGCGGTGGGGGCGGTGCGTTGTCGCGCAACTGGACGCCTGGGCGCAGCGTGCTTGGATCACGGCGTGAGGTGAGCCTCCGAGTCCGCCCAGCACCCATCGCGCGGCCCGCGCCGAACAAAGGGGCGAGGAAGGACATGAAGAGCCCGTTAGACGCACGCCCCGCATCGACGGCAGACGACTATAGCGAGACAACCAGGTGGTGGTCGCGGTGCACAGGAGGCCCATGGGCTGTGGTGGGGTGCGTCTGCCCACTGATTTGTTGGTGGCGGTGTGGGTGTTGGGTTGAACCAAAACGGTCTTTTTTTTTCGGCGGTGAGCTGCTAGGCTCTCAACGACGCACTTAGTGGAGGGTGTGTCTGGATTGCGCAGCTGGACAAGGGGCGAGTAGAAAGACTTAACTGTTGTGTAGCCAAGGTGTTGTGTGTATGTGTGTGTGTGTGTGTGTTTGCGGTTGTTGTTTTGGTAAATTCTTATGTGGCGTCTTTCCACACACCACTCTTAGCGTCGTTAGCTGCACCTTGGTCACTTGTTGTTTACAGCTCTTTGGTGCTGCCTTTCGCTGCTCTTCATTCCAGTTGTGTTCGGCGTCATGCTCATCAGGGAACCTCAGGTTTTGACTTCTTAAGGATGTCAGGGACTTTCACTTGCTGCCTTCTGAAAAGGGTGCTTTTCTCGTGTGGTGCAGCGAGGAAGGCAAAATGCACTGGAAAGGGGAGAATTGCGATTGAGGGGCAGTGAGAAACGGGGAAAGACGAAAAAAGTGTTGTTCAAGACGGCCTGACCACCTGAGGCAGCTGGCCGGATGACTGCAACTGACTCTTTCTTCCACATTGATGCTCACAGATTCACAGAGGTATGGGGAACATGTGAACAACAGAAAATAGAGTATACCAAAAGAAACACCGTACGCCCTTTTTTTCGTGCAGCAATCTTCATGTGCACAGACGAGTGTAAAGTAGCAGCGTGGCCAATTCACCGAGAACACGAAGGGGATAAAAAGATGAAGGTTTGAGTGCAAACCCCCTTTTTTTTTTGATTCATCAACTCAACCCTCTTTCCGTGTACTCTCTCATAGTGACCGGAGGCATATGCGTACAGGTGTGTTTGCACAAGAAGGATTCGGAGGAGCCGCCCCTGTGCGACCTTCAATTCGGATTTTGGTGCGAATTTGCACATGTGCTGTGCACCCTCCCAACCCCATCGCAGGCAACTGCGCTGTTCATACTCTTACATTCTTCCGTTCACGGCTTATCCGTGTACTGTTGGTTCCTCGCGGGTTTCTGTTTCCTTCCCAATCTTTCCGAAGACCCTTTAGTGTGCTCTTTCCCTCTCTCCCACCCTTATGTCGCGCATTTGCTCGGAGCTGCGCTGTGATGGCGAGCGGCAAGGGGGAGGTGCAGTGGCGTTAATGAGCGATAAAACGCGAATGCGCGATGTGAGTGCAGCGAAAGGGCACACTCAAATCCACATTCCGTTGTAGGAAGTCCATTAGTGGAAAATAGCTCCTCAGCCTGCAGAATGCTTCGACTCCATTTCATCTTGGCGTGTGTTGCTTTGCAAAACGATGTGTGGGCGTTGTTTGTGGTTGTTGCTTTGCCTCGTTTATTTTTCACCTTTTCTTTTTGTCTCTCGCTTCCCTTTTTTGGACTCCCTCCCCGCTCTTCACTGATTACACATGGTCGCTTGAGCGAAAAAAGGAAGGAAAAGGAGTGAGACACGAACACAAAAACGAAACGAAATCCACCCTGTGCTTTTGGGTTGCCGGCGCGCTCTCCTTTTCTCTCTGTTGCCCTCTCATTCTCTCTAAGCGTTCTCTCACGTTTGCTCGTAAGTTGACATTTTTCTATTCTCTGGTGTGCGGCTTTTTTTTTCTGGCTGCCTGAAAAAACTGATAGCTTTTCTCCTTTGTCTGTTTTGCGATTCGCCTCTCTTCTTCCTACAAGACATTTCTTTTTTTTTTTTCCACATCCTCTTTCTCTCTCGCTCCATTCCGTGGCTTGACTGGAGGCTTGAAAGCACGTTCCGTCTCTCACTATGTCTCTCGATTCCTTTCGCTCCTCTTCTCTGTCATATTCGGCTCTTCTACCGGTCGGCGCTGTGCCGAAAAGAAAAGCGAAAGCTGCAAACCATGAATTCACCTCTGCTGGAGATTTTACGGAGATGAGTAATGCTGGGGCACTCGTACCCACTAATGAAGCAGTGGAGGGCGCAACAAAAAAGGCATGCTAAGGCTTTTGAGTAGCACAAGCGTGGAACCCGGGAAAAAAAAAGCGCTGTGAATATGCGCCCGACCTCACTATGCCGCTCTCAGCTACATCGCGTGTTTGAGTTGAAGGCGTCTTTAGTAGAAGAGGGGTGGGAGAGGAAGGGCGAAGAGATAGTTGAGAAAGTGGCGCTTAATTGTTTATTTATTTACCCCCTTGCGTTCACTCGGGGTGTATCATCCTTCCCCATCCCGCTCTTTGTGTATCTGAATTTTTACAAGCGTGTTTACGCACATGTGTCTCTGTATCGTGTTGTGTATGTGCGCCCAGCAGTCTCCCCTCGGAGGAGTTTTACTGATGGGTCTTGTCTTTTGCCCCTCACGTTCCCCCCCCCCTCCCTCTCGTGTTACTGCTGTACGTGCAACAGGAAACCGGCAAAACGTTTACTTCACGGACAGAAACAGGACTTGGGGAGGACAGCCCCCCTTCCCCTTCCCCTTCCCCTTCCCCCCCACTTTCTCCGCAACCAACTGCTCCGTTCTTCTTTCCCTTTTCGTTCGTGTGGCGACCTTTGTTTGGGTGCCGTCTCGCTTTCCATTTTGAGCAGTAACACACATCTTTGTCCGCCTCCAATAAGCACGACATTGGACTATGTCTTGTGCGCTTCGTGCGACCTCCCAGAAAAAGAAACAATAGCCACAACCCCTTTCCTCTGACACGTGCACAGAAGACCAGAAATCGAAAGGAGGACAGGAACGTGCCGCAGCACATTTGCTCGGCAGCACGACGAGCCAGAAAAATAAAGTACGCTGACGAACACGCAAAGGATGCATGAGCGACTCTACGGACGCCTGAGGCGCCTCCTAGAGGATCACTTTGTCGTCTGCCATGGTTTACCTGCACCTAGCGATTCGGCACAGAATGCCAGCGTGAGACTAGCACAACGGACAACGTGTCGTTCTCATCGAGTCCTGTCACTCCGCCACTGAGCAGTTAAGGCCGCGGCTTAGCCACGTTCTCTGTGTGGTTCTCTGCACTTCCTCTCACTCTAGCTCTCCCTTTCTGTTGTCTTTTTTTTTTCTTTTCGACTCCCTTCCTGACGTACATCACTCATGGTTTCTCGCCTCTTGTCACCTTGCCAACAGCCGGTGTAGACGTTACATATTATGAACGCTACGCCGGGATACAACTGAGAGGTCCGAAATGCAGATCAAGGCGTCGTATCTTCTCCAGTGTCCGGATTCACTCACCTTTTGATTTTGTCGTCTTTCTGCTCTTTCTGCTACAGTCCTTTTTTTTTGTCTTGTTCGCTCTCTCCCCAATTTTCTTCATCGATATCCTCAGGACACACGTTTCTACGCTCATTTCAGTCTGTCACACCGAGCGCGCTAAAACACCATCTTTCGTTGGCTTCCTTCGCTTTATCTGTGTCTCCTATAACGTGATAGGCGACGCAGGTACTAGGAGGGAGGGGAAAGTTACGAGTGAGTCTCGCGACAGGTGGCACAGCGGTGTGCTCCTCAGTAGCTCTTTTCTCTCCACTAATCGTATTTTCTCTCTGCCCTCACCAATCTCCATCTCTGCGTTTCTTTCCCAGTTGTCCTCTTATTTTATTCTCTCTCGATCTCTGTTGTCTTCTCCTGGTCACTTGTCCGCACAGGTGTGCGTAGTGGAGAGACGCACAATGCAGAAATATCAAATCCTAGGCAAGAAGGGCGAGGGTACCTTCAGCGAGGTGCTTCGCGCCCAGGACATCAAGACGCAGCAGTATGTAGCCATTAAGTGCATGAAAAAGGCTTTTAAGTCCAAGGAGCAAGTGAACCGACTGCGTGAGATTCAAGCTGTCCGGCGGTTACAGCCACATCCAAACATTGTAGACTTGATAGAGGTACTCTTTGACCGTAGTACCGGCCGCCTCGCGCTTGTCTTGGAGCTGATGGATATGAATCTCTACGAGCTCATCAAAGGGAGGAAGCAGTATCTCGGTGAGGAGAAGGTGCGGTCCTATATGTATCAGCTGCTGAAGGGTCTCGACCACGCTCACCGCATCGGTGTTTTCCATCGCGATATCAAGCCGGAGAACCTTCTTATCGACTCCGAGGGCCGTCTCAAAATTGCTGACTTCGGCTCTTGCAAGGGTGTCTACTCGAAGCTGCCGCTCACGGAGTACATCTCCACCCGGTGGTACCGCGCCCCCGAGTGCCTGCTGACGGATGGCTACTACAACTACAAGATGGACTTGTGGAGCGCTGGGTGCGTCTTCTTCGAGATCATTGCCCTCTTCCCTCTCTTCCCCGGCAGCAACGAGCTGGATCAGGTGCACCGCATCCACAACGTCCTGGGCACCCCACCGACGGAGATTCTCGATCGCCTGAAAAAGTTTGGCACGCATATGGACTACGACTTCCCCAAAAAACAAGGGACTGGGCTGGCGAAATTACTGCCACATGTTTCCCCAGAGGCATTAGACTTGATGAAGAAGCTGCTCACATATGACGAGGAGCAGCGTTGCACTGCAAAGGAGGCACTGCGACACGCGTATTTTAGCAAACTGCGCGAGGCCGACAAGAAAAGTCACCATCTTAAGCACAGTGCCGGCGTCAGCAGACTGTCGACTGTCACGGATGATCTGCACGCCTCGATCGGTCTCAGCAGCAGTCCTCGCAAAGCTGCCAACGGAATGCCCTCGCTGAGCAGCACGCTGACGGCAAGTCGCAAACTGCCGGTGATCGACGGGGTGTCACCGAAGTCATGCACGTTTGCCTCCAGTCAAAGCGTGCAGCACCAAGTGCACGTGGTGGTAGCAACCTCCACCTCGGGTGACGATCTGAATGCGCAAAACCTACCAAAGCTGACGTAGCGGCATTCGCCGATGTCAGTGCTTCATGTACACTTACCAGTTTTTATTAGATTTCTTGTGTGATGTTTGCCCGGGTGTACCCGCGCATACCTACACTTTTCGCTGGTAGCTTGCTCTTGTACCTTCTTTACCTCCGGCACCCATGTGCAGTGAACAGGCGCCCTCGCTCTTCATACCGGTTGACTTTCCGCCTTGTGCTTCCCCCTTCTCTCCGTTGCTCTACGTCTCGCGTTCAGGCATTGACTAAAAGGTCGAGACTTGGCTAACGTCTAGCTTATGGTTGTGTCTCAGCTGCCGGTACAACAATGTACTGGGAAAGCTATTTTAGTGAGAGACAACCACTAGCGCATGACCGCTAGTGACTCCAGCAAACTCGGTGCGGTGCCGCTTTGTGCGCGAGTGAGGAGCATCCACACACTCGTTTTTTGACCTTGAGGAGAGGCAGGGATGGCGTAGAGGTGCGCGGAGTGGCAAGTGATCGTGGGTGAGCTTTTGTCTGCTCCTTGCATGCAGGCCTTTTGTTGTTGTCGCTCAGTGGTTGTTCTGTGCAGTGTATGGTTCTGTATGGTTTCCCTATGGCAGTGGTCTCCTTATGATGCTATCTTCTCTTGTTATTCGTATCGAAACAGTAGAGGGTACTTGCTTAGGTAACGGCTGCAGTTCTTGCAAGATGGTGTCGCCTTTCTTCGACTTCTATCAAACGAGAAGGAAAAAAAAGAAAACAGGCCGTCTATTGTGCTGTGACTGGACCAGTGATTGACTCCATGTTCAGGCCTCCCTTGCTAGTTTCATGTGCCTGCTGTTTCTTCTCCTCGCTACTTCTCTTCGCCGTTGCGTGTCACCGTAGTACTCCCCTCTTTTCCCTCAAATGTTATGTGTGCGCTTTGTTTTTCTTCCTTTCGTTGTCTCTTTTTGCAGTCTTTTTTTTTTTAGCCTTTTCGCAAAGGGCCATACACCCCTCGTGTGCGTGTGCGTGTGCGTCCTTACCCTTCCCTCTCCCTCTTTCCACGCTCTCTCTGCCTCCTCCCTGCGGTTTCTCTGCAGCCTTTCCGATGGGGGAGCATCGCTTAATCTTCATTAGTGCTCTTCCATCGTAGGGAAGAACAAGGAAGGAGAGGGAAGGCCAACATCAGCGGTGACGACCGCAATGGACGTGCTTCGCCGACCTTCTTTTCTGTGCTCGCTTTGATTGAGCTTCCCTGTCATCATCGCGCTGTTCTCCGTCGCTGATTCCTCTGCATCAGTTGTTGTTTTTTTTTTCCCTTTTCAGCATATATGCCGTCCTCATTCACACCCATACAGAGTGCGACGACCAACACATTGTGGTAGGCATTACCTGTGTTTTGTCGCTTTTTGTGTGTAATTGTTGTGTGTTCAGTGCTACGCTGTGTTCCATTCTCCCATTTCGTCTCGAGTGACGAGCCAAGACGAAAGTGCCTTCCTCACGCTTGCCTCTGCGTGTGTGTGTCTGAGCAGGTACTCGCACGTGTGTTCCCTTGTTTGGGGATCTTTTTTTTTTTTTCGTGTGTCTTTAGTTTTGTGTTGTTACGCTTCGCTGTGACACTCTCGCTCTTCTCCGCTCCCTCTTTGCCTCTCTCTCTTTCTTCCCTTTCTTTTTTTCGTTTTTTTTTTTTTTTCTATTCGCTTTTGCCTTCTGCGTGCTCTTTCCATTGTGTGCTTTCGACCACCTCTTCTGTTGATTTGCCGTTCTCCTTTTTTTCCCCCAATGACGGGGGACGCCTCAGTGCGTGGCGTCTCAGGACCCAGTGCCGCCCACTCTCTCGGGGGAAGCCAGGCAACCCTCCCCCCACCCCCTTACCCCTGCCAATTGCCGAGCCACTTCTGGTGGCGACCGGGCCAAGCACCCACGACGCCGGGGGAGGTCAGAGGGATCAGGCGCTACTGATGCCGGCGGACACGCTGGTGCCATCCATACGATAGGCAGAGTGTCAGCGTGCCTCAAGCGCACCCCGCCCCGCCCCCCCGCCCTGTCTGCTGGTCTGGGGGGCGTGAGGCGGACCCCTGTGGAGTGGGGCGGTAGGGGGTGGGTGGGCCGAGTGGGAGGCGGAGGCGGTGCTCAGGTCGCTGGGGCGGCGCCTTGCTGCACCGCGTGCCCACCGCTGCTTTGCACCACGCGATTGGCCCTGTAGCAGGGAGGGAGGGAGGGAGGAGTGGAGCTCAGCGCCGGTCCCACGGCGGTACGAAGGGGTGCGTGGCGAGCAAAAAGGCGGTCTTCTACTCTATTCACTTTTTTTTCTCCTCAGACGTGTCCTCTTCTGTGTGTTTTTGTCGCTTTGGTGTGTGCGTGTGCGGAGAGGGGGGAGGGGCGGAGGCGGAGGCGGAGGGGGGAGGGAGGAGCTTAGTTATTATCCCTTCGTCCGCCTTTGTGCGTACGTGTGACTCTGCTCACCCGCCCTGTCTCTGTCATTCTTTGCCTCGTTTTTTTTTGTTGGCTTGTTTTGTGTCTCTTTTCGCGGGGCTTTCTATTGGGTATTTTTCTGCTCGTGTGTATTTCTGTGCGAGTGAGCTGCGGGCGAACCTCCACTGTAGAAGAAAAGCACCGCAACTAAAGAAGCGTGCCGGGAGGCAACAAGCTTATTTCTTTGATTGCGTGCTCACTGAGAGAAGGGCACCGTGCCCTCTTTCTTTGGAATTTCAGGTCCAAGGCTCACACTTACACGTTGGTGAGAACCACAACCTGCAGGAGCCTCACAGCGCGTCTATCACCGCCCACTACATTGGAGACAGCTGCTTCGAAGCGGCATTGGGACATGCTACAGCTGCTTCTCGCATCTCTTCTCTACCGAACCTTGCTCTCTTTTTCGGTTGACATGATCGTTGCCCTCTATGAAACACGGCACAATGCGTGGTGTGTGTTTGCGCGCTTTTTTTTCGACGCGATGCTGTCTTCTCTGGCTTCGGTACCCTCTCTAGCCCCTGCCCGTCACTGCGTCACCTGTGACTGTCCACTCCAGTACTCGAATGAGGCACTGCAGCCTGCGTGGAGTTGTGCAAGGCAGCGCAGGGGCGTTGGCGCACGTGGCATGTGCCGCGCTTACCTCACGGCGGTCTGTTTCGATTGGTGGGCGAGCCAGTCCTCCAGGCTTCTCCACGCCGCCTGACAGGCATCCCCGTATCAAGCAGGTAGGGACCGGCGTCACTGCACAACACGTTCCTGGCACCACAAAGCTCCGTTACACAAATCGAACAGGACGCACCTTCACCTTTTCGATTCCAGTGGGCCAACTCACCCACCCTCCTGTGGTGCGGCGGAGTGCGACGACGGATGGATGGCATGAAATCGACACGAGTTTTAGTGATGTTGGGGATCTCGAGGATGATATGCCAAGCGAAGTAGACGAACGCCTTGCAGCCGCCTGTGTTACCGGCGATGAGGGCCTTGTGGAGATGAATCAAGAGCAGCTACATGCATTGCAGCAGGCGTTTGTGCAGCTGTGCAAAGACTATGTGCTCATGGACACCAGCGGGATGAAGATGTCGATGCTGTACAGCGAGCTGAACAACGGCCCTGACTACGAGCTCTTCGACCGAAAGACGCGCCGCCGCCGCCACTGGCTTGCAATTCGGCATCGCTACGAGGATATCAGGGAGCTCCTGTGGCCCTCGGACGCCGCGGCGGATGGTGAGAATGCATCAGTTGCATCGGTAGGAGACAGCGAACCTCATCAGCATTCTCCGCCGGCAGCCGAATCGCTGCCGGTGTTGCCTCTCGCGGACATGATGGAGGCGTTGACATGGTTGGAGGCGGCCTCGTCGTTTGCCATTCGGAAGCACCGCCCCTTCGACACCGCCGACGCTGCGGAGTTTAGGCCGTTGGACCTGTCTAGAGAGGTCCGCATCGTGGCCTCGTGTCTCAGGGCTGCTGGTTCGTCCAGCTTCCTTCACCGCGTTGCACATGGGACGGCGGGTCAGCTAAGTGAAGACGCGACGCACGCGATGGCTGATCGCCTTATATCGCTCGGCGCGTTGTGCGCCAACCACGGCGTGCCCTTGTCGGTTGCCTTCGTCTCATCAACATCGACCTCGTGCGATGCGGTAACCTCATCAGGTAGCGCTTCTGTCGGCTCTGTGCAGGCGTGGCTCTCCTCGATCCCTGTGCTGTCTCGTGTGAAGGACGCCGTTCGGGTGATGGGAGTCATGCAGACCTGCATGCAAGACATGGACAACATCGCGGCCGCTGAGCTGTTGCGCTTCAGCAACGCGGATGGCGCCGGTGTGCGAGAGGCTCTGCTTGACGCGTTGTGCCGGGTTGTGCCTGCCTCTCTCTTTTCCGATGCCGTCGCCCTCGAGAATGTGGATGAAGTAGACTTGTGCATCATGCTACGATTCTGTACTGAGATACAGGAGCAGAATGCCGCCTTCTTTCAAGTGACGGGCGGCACCGAGAGGACACCCCAATCGGAACGCGCGGCGGCGACTGAGGGTCGACGAGTACTGCAGCACTTCACGCAACTGGTGCTCACGCGGTGTCGCCGCCTCCTGCAAGGCCACAATGGCTCGCCAGTCACCCTCTTAAGCGGTGACGCGGAGAACATTCCGTTGGTCGACTTACAATCGTTTGCCGATCACAACCACCCAGAGGTGCGTGTGCATCATAAGATAGGCCGTGTGAACGCGCAAGGACTTCGGCATGCTCGCCTGCAGTCCACGGCATCCACGACGCTGGCAGAGCTACTGAGTCGGCTGGAGAGCGCCAATCAGCGAATGGCATCAGGCGCACAGAAGCTCCGATGCGACCTTCTCCGGCACCTTGCCCAAAAGGCAGCCCTCGGAAAAAGCAAGCTAACACTCGAGGACGTGACGCGTGCGTTGCCGCTGTTGGCCGAGCTGATGCACAAGACATCGGAGAAGCAGGTCAAGTCTACCTATGATCGTCTGCTGACGGCGATGTCAATCACAATAAGTGTCGCGCTGCAACAGCCGCAGAAACCAGCGTGCGTTCTCGCTCTCCTCGAGGGCCTCGCCCGCTGCCACTACACGCCGAGCTCCTACAAACTGTTGGAAATGGTCATGCTCCGGATGATGATGTGTGGCTCTTTCACACTCCGTGAGACCGGTCGCTGTCTCACCGCCATGCTGCAAGTGGTTGGCCCAAAGAATGTTTCCCAGTCTTTGCAGCAGGCCATCGCCATGCGTGTGGCGACTGCGGTCGATGAAAAGTCTGACAACACCGTGGAAGATGTGCTGGCGGTACTTCGGGCGCTGCGCTTTAGCTGTTATTCGTCGTTTGCTTCTCTTACGTGCTTCGTGTCGAGGTCACCGCTCATGGAGAGCACAGTGAGTTGGCAGCCATCGGAGCGCGTGCGCTATGCTGTGTTGCTGGCTGCCGCAGCTGTTGCGCCCGAGACAGCGACGGACTCTGAGCTGGCCATTGGTCTGGCCACCACCGCACGTGAGCAGCTTCTGCTTGGCCTCTCTCCGACGAACCCGCTTTCCGATGTCCCATCACTGTCTCCAGCGTGTGTTGAGGAGGACGCATATCAGGAATGTGTCGCAGCTTGCGCCGCGCTACAGGTGAGACCTACACCCTCTGTGCTAGCGGCGTGGGCGCATGCAGAAGTGGACTTGCGTCGCGTGCATTCTTTGTGTACTCCAAAGCTCGCAGTGAGCACAATGGAGGCACTTGAAGCAATGGGACTTGCCCCATCTCGGTGGTACAGTGCATACAGCGACTACTTGGTGGACGTACTGGAGCAGATGCAGCGCGGCGACGACGAAGGGCAGCGACTGCCACTGCTTGAGGACGACGCAGAGACAACGGCAAGGTGCTTGTATCTCCAGCGCGCCCCCGAGAGCGTGATCAGGCTTGCCTCAGCGCTGCTGGAGGGCGAAGTGGATCATCTTGATCGAATACTCACCAGCGGTGCCGTAGTTCCCCGCGGCGCCGGATGTTCGCCTGTGTGGACATTTCAGCAAAGGTCGCTCGAGCGGCAGACAACCGAAGATGAGGCGGAGGCTCGTCTTCTACGATACTGCACGGCGCTGCAGCAGGCATCTGGAGAGGGGTTGAGCACCGGATCTGCAGAGGTGTAGCACATCGCTTCAGTGGCCCTCTGCGAGCTCTGCTGTGCGCGGTTCACGCTCTTGCTTTTACCTTCCCCATGCCTCTGCTCAGTCCTCTTCTCTCCCCAAGTGCTGGGCTCTTCTCCTGTTTTGTCTTTCCCCTCATCGACATCGTCACAGCTCATGTTTCTAAAGTGAGAAACAAAGGTGTTCTCCTCTCCCAGCAAAGTGGTGCAATGCTTGACAGTGCGTTCCAACTTAACAGCCATATGGAAAACAAGGATTGTCCGTGACAAGCAGGCGCAGCGGCGCAATCTTTCCGTGATGCCACTGCCGGTCAAGCGTGTCATGCGCGCAGCACCGTGGCCTATTTTTTTAAGTATTGCCACCTGTGACTGCCCCTGCCTTGGCAGCCATCACGTAAGTGATACACCGCCAGCGAAGGAGTCAAACGCAGGACTGCTTCCCCCCCCTTCCCACCCGTACCTACGGATTTCATAAGGGTGTGTGTGTACGTATCAGTGACGTTGCTGAGTTGGTGCTTTTTTCTTCCAGCATTTACACCCCCACTTTCCTTCCTCCTGTGAATTACCTTTACCTACCTCCTTCTTCTCGTGCTCTGCCGAAGTTTCATTCCTGGCGGAATCACTGCCCTCTTTTCAGTCGGACCTACACCGCCTTCTCTCTTCGGCGCCCCACTGGTGCTGCGCTAGTAAAATGGCAAATGCGGTGGACTCCGTCGCACTGTCTGTGCTTCGACACAGAGGCGATGACATCCCGAGCCGCGCTCAGACCCCACTTCCTTGCGTTTCTTCGGCGTGCGCAAAGAAGGGTAGCGACAACGCACTCGGAATATGGTTCTTCTCGCAGACACAGCAGCAACTTGAAAGGCCAAACGACGACAGCGGTTTTGGCTCTGGCTATGGCGCCGCAGCACAGAAGCTGCGCCGGCGTCCCAGACCAGGTCTAATGGCGTACGGCAAGATTACTGAGTTTGAGCTGGATGCACCGACTTTCATTCACGCGATGATACCGACTACGCGCAAGCAGAACTGCCACCGGCTGCTTCAGCGAGTGGAGACTACGCGTCGTGCTTTATCGCAGACCTTGTCGAGAGCTTCGAGTGTCAGAAGCCGTGGCCGAGACATCAGCGTTGCAGAAGACGACTATGTGGCCCGCTTAGAAGGTCAACTAAACGCGTGCGACGCATCAGAGTCCCCACAGAGTCCCGAGGCGCAAAGTAGCTGGCAGCGCCAAAGGTCTGCTTCTCTGATGACTACGCTACACGCCCCACATCGACCGGAAGGCAGGGACCGTGTGCGCTGTCGGCAGTCCTTTAGAAGTACGGCACCTTCGCCTCATGTCACCACGCTCACAAAAGAATGGGTAAAGAAGGACGAAGAGAAGGCGGCGATGGCGCTATCGAAGGGATCGACAGAGGCATACACCGAGGATTCGCTCCTCGCCATTCCCACCTACTGCACGTTTTCAAGCCGCGTTGGCCAGTCGTCAACGAACTCGTGCGAGGCGCGGCTGCACAGAGGAAGGCTTAAATCCTTTGCAGGTCCCTCAGCATCTAATTGGTCCAGCGCAGCGGCGGTTGGCGAGTACAATGCGCAGGGGTCGACGGCGCAGCCGCCTCGGAGACAACGCCTGCTTGCCAAGCCGATTCAGAGCTCTCTCTTGCTGAAGGACGTAATGACGACACCTGTTCAGCCGACGCGCTCCTCGAATGCCTCACTCCTAGGCTCTGCGCGCATCCGCTGTGATACATTGGAGAGGCTGCGCCACGGCTTCGCTCATCAGTGCATCGTGTTGCAGAGCGAACTAGAGGAGAAGCTAGAGTGGCGCAATCGATGCCGCTCCGCTTTGTTGCGACGCAATCGTCCAGTAGATGGAGCCACTGCTGTGTCGACCCACTCTCCTGCATCCGCGACATCGACGCTGCGCGCTGCCGGGGTGAATACTCTGCACCCCAAGATGTTTGATCAAGTCTTTGGAAGTGCCGCTGGATTTTCCATGCGGCTGCAGCGGCGCTCCAAATTACCACAATTTTCTTCATTCGCACTCCATAGTGTCTGGTCTCAAGAGGCTGCTCGGCAGGCAGTTCAGCAGGAGAAACACCGCCTCGTTGACCTGCTCGAGTCCTTTGTGGTGACATGCAGCGCGGCGGCGTTGACCCTCGCCGCCACAGAGGAGCTGCGCGCTGAGACGATTCGGCGCGTATGGCACCCTGAGGGGGGCAGGGGTAGCCACAACACCTCTTTCTTACACTGTGAGCAGTTTCTGAAGTTCTTGCAAGGGCGCTATGAACTTCACACAAGTCAGCTGCTTGGGGCTGCAGAAGCGATGTGTCCCACTGACATCCTCGATGCGTTACCGTCACAGGCGGAGGCCTCTTTCGCCAGGTACGCCTACGAAATTCTTCCTAGTCGTGCCGAGAGGCGATTGTGAGTTGTTGGTCTGCGACAGTGCACCTGTCAGCTGTTTCGGGGGAATAAAATTTGACTATTGGCGCATCCGCATGATCCTCCCCCCTCTCTCTCTCTCCAAGCTTTCAAGCATTCTCATTTCCTTTCCTGCTCTCACCTTTTTTAGTTGAGTTTTTTGTTCCCCACTTCCTTAGATGCTTTCCTTTGTTCTCTCTTTCGCTCTGATTACCCCTCAAATGGAAAAGCCAACTCACACTGTATAGGGTGTGTTGCTCACCGCCCTTGTCCCCTCACCGCCGCCCCCCGCCTCTGATGAACTCGATGTCTCCCTTTTGTGTGTGTGTGTGTGTCGCTTGTATACTCTGCTCACTCTGTCTTTCTGATGGCACTGAAGTCGTTCTCTCACTGACTTTCGCCTTGACAGGCACACCTCACTTGTCAGGACTTTTTTGTTGTGTTTCGTTGTTTTCTCTCTTTTGCCCCCCCCCCCTTTTCAGGCCTTTGCGCTGTGGCGTGTCTTCCTCACCTCTTTTTTTGTTGTTGTTGCTCTTGTCTCTTTCCGGCCTCGTCCCGCTTCATTCTTCACCCCACACCACACCACACACCCCTCTTCCTCTTCTCGCCTTCACCCACCTGTATACATTGTGGATGACTTCCCGCTCGATTGATTCAAGACAGCAACCGCGTCATCAAGTCTCGGTTTCGTAGAGGCGCACACTTCACCACGCGCTGCCCCCCCCCCCCCCCCCACACACACACAGTTATACCTATTGCTTGTGTTGGGTGTTCTCTCCTATCTCCCTTATTCCCTCACTTTCTCGCGCCCCCACTTGATGTGTTTCGTGGAAGGGAGAGGCGACGCGATCGGTGAGACGATGCGTCTGTGCACGACGTCACCGCACAGCAAAGGAAAAGTCGCCAGTAAAAAGAGAAGCCCAGACGCACAAGCGTGTGCGTGTGTGTTTGTTTGTCCGATGCCGATGCTGAGTGCACAGCATTCGTGCAATGAAAAGCGCGGAGAGGGCTAATGTGGCCCTTCCCCCTCCCTTCCCTCTTTGCTGCAGGTGCATAGAGCTGCACGTCTGCCACATGATTTGACGTCTTCTTCTTGATCGCTCCCATCTGTCGTCGTGCATTCTCCCTCTCCCTCTCACTCTCCCTCTTTTCTCTTGTATTCCTTCACCTCACGTGTGCGTACTCCGCATGTGTACGTACTTTGACGCCAACACGATACGCATCCGTGACTGGTGTGCATCCGCATGATCCGTCCGATACACGACTGCGGCACGGCTCTTTTTCTGTCATACCCCTTTCCCCGGCTCACTCTGGCCCTCAAACACCTTTCGTGCCTTCCCCTTCCCTTTCCTCTCGCGTGCACGGCGGCTGTTAGTACGACAGCTCTTCTGCTACGCCGTTCGCTCACTTCTCATTATTTCGCATTCACTTGTGAGGGGGCCAGTTTTTCTTTTTTCCTCTTGAACCGAAGAGGAAGACGAAAGAGAAGAAACGCGCACACGCACGTGTTCTTCTCGGGTCTCGCCCCCCCCCCCCCCTGCCTGCCTGCCTGCCTGCCCCTCGTTCGCCTTAAAAAAAGAAACCTCTGAATACCCCAAACCACAATTCGACGAGAAAAAAAGGTCCCTTCCTTCTCGCTTCGTCACCTTTTGTGGGGTGCCTTCATTCTCTCCGCAGTGTTGACTCCAATGACCACGACTGTCCAGGAGACTGCTGCCCCGGTGGCACAACAGCCGCAGGTGAGCAAGCCGATGCAGATTGCTTCCATCTACGTTGGGGACCTTGATGCCGCCATCAACGAGCCGCAGCTGGTAGAGTTGTTCAAACCGTTTGGCACCATCCTGAACGTGCGTGTATGTCGCGACATCATCACCCAGCGCTCGCTGGGCTATGGCTACGTCAACTTCGACAACCACCACAGCGCGGAGAGGGCGATCGAGTCGATGAACTTCAGACGCGTCGGCGACAAGTGTGTGCGCCTCATGTGGCAGCAGCGCGACCCCTCTCTCCGCTACAGTGGCAACGGCAACGTGTTCGTGAAGAACCTGGAGAAGGATGTTGACAGCAAGAGCCTGCACGACATCTTCACGAAGTTCGGTTCCATTCTCTCCTGCAAGGTAATGGAAGACGAAGAGGGCAAGAGCCGCGGCTACGGCTTCGTTCACTTCAAGGACGAGATCTCTGCCAAGGACGCGATTGTGAAGATGAACGGTGCTGCCGATCACGCCTCGGAGGACAAGAAGGCACTGTACGTGGCCAACTTCATTCGCCGCAACGCTCGCCTTGCTGCGCTCGTGGCAAACTTCACGAACGTGTACATTAAGCAGGTGCTGCCGACCGTGAACAAGGAGGTAATCGAGAATTTCTTTGCAAAGTTCGGCGGCATCACGTCCGCTGCGGCCTGCAAAGACAAGAGCGGCCGTGTGTTCGCCTTCTGCAACTTCGAGAAGCATGACGACGCCGTTAAGGCGGTTGAGGCGATGCACGACCACCACATCGACGGCATCACTGCTCCTGGCGAGAAGTTGTATGTGCAACGTGCCCAGCCCCGCAGCGAGCGCCTCATCGCCCTTCGCCAGAAGTATATGCAGCACCAATCGCTTGGCAACAACCTGTACGTTCGCAATTTCGATCCCGAGTTCACAGGCGCCGACTTGCTTGAGCTCTTCAAGGAGTATGGCGATGTCAAGAGCTGCCGCGTGATGATGAGCGAGAGTGGCGCGAGTCGCGGCTTCGGTTTCGTTAGTTTCTCGAACGCCGACGAGGCCAACGCCGCGCTGCGCGAGATGAACGGCCGCATGCTGAATGGCAAGCCCCTCATTGTGAACATTGCCCAGCGCCGCGACCAGCGCTACACGATGCTGCGCCTGCAGTTCCAGCAGCGTCTGCAGATGATGATGCGCCAGATGCACCAACCGATGCCGTTCGTCGGCGGCCAGGGCCGTCCGATGCGTGGTCGCGGTGGCCGACAGCAGCAGGGCGGTCGCGCGCAGGGCCATCCAATGCCGATGCCCTCCCCGCAGCAGTCGCAGGGTTTTGCCACGCCGTCGGCTGTCGGCTTCGTGCAGGCGACACCGAAGCACTCTCCAGGTCAGGTTCCCGAGACGCCGCCTCTGCCGCCGATCACGCCGCAGGAGCTGGAAAGCATGTCACCGCAGGAGCAGCGCGCCGCTTTGGGTGACCGTCTCTTCCTCAAGGTATACGAAATCGCGCCGGAGCTGGCGCCGAAGATTACGGGTATGTTCCTGGAGATGAACCCCAAGGAGGCGTACGAACTTCTCAACGATCAGAAGCGTCTCGAGGAGCGCGTGACAGAGGCCCTCTGCGTACTCAAGGCGCACCAGACGGTATGAGCAAGAAGCGAGCAGGGCGATGGCACGCCAGCTTTGAGCAGCGGAAAAGCCTGTGCTCTCGTTCACTGATGCCCCACATCAGCAGTTCTCACCTTACAATCCGCTTCTTTTCTACCCCCTCCCTCACGAGCTTCCTCATCATGATGCCGTGAGGGGAGGGGGGGAGGTCAGGAGGGAGGAGAGGCTTTGTGCGTCTGGGGGTGTCTGCGCAAAGGTTGACGTTACGTTCTTTGGTCGTTGGTACTGATCAAGAGAAGAAAAAAGGACTTATGGACGACTACGACAGCGCCTTTGTGGTGGTGGTGGTTGTTCGTGGCTACCCTGATGTGTGGTGGACTCCCCCCGATCTTCGTGACTCTCTCGTCTGGGCGTTGTCTTTTTCTTTTTTACATTTCCCTGATTAAGTATGAGTCGTTAAGTCAGATAAGAGGTGCGTAAAAGGTATGGCGCGGTGCTCGCTCGTTTCTGTTTCCGTTCGCCCGTTCTTTTGCTTCTCGCGTTCACGTCGATCTCGACTTCCCATCTTCAATTTCACCCCTTCTCTCTGCCTTGCTTCGTGTAGGCATGCACGATGTGTGTGGTGAGAGCCGTAGCGAAACAAAAGGGAAAAGACTTTCGTGTAGCAGCGATGGAGAGCTAGAAAAGAACTGGCGGATACGATATCAATAGACTCCAACGCTGCTCCCCCCCCTGTGGGTTGTGAACGCCCTGACACAGCGAAGGAAGACGAAAGCGAACAGAGAAGAACGTTGGCAAGAAAGAGAGCTAAGAAAGGATGAAAAGGCAAAGAGGATGATCAAGCAAGAGACTAGGCAGCTCGATATAAGGAGCACTGTGTGTCGCCCCTTGCTCACGTTATGTGTTAGGTCGACTGGCATTCTTTCTCTCTTTCCCTCCTTTGGCATTCGCCCCTCTCCCCAGCCCTCCGCCTTTCCCTCCCCCCTTTCCGTTCAGTTGAGTTTTTTTACGTCCTTTTTTTTTTCGCGCCCTTCTTTCCTCGCTTCACTCTCTTGGCTCACATTCTCCCGTGTGCTGTGTTACGCCTTGCATTGACTCTTTTTCTTTGCCTTCGCTGACTCTCCCCCCTCTTTTCTTATTTTCTGTCCTTCTCGCTTCCCTTAAAATGTTTCCCTTTCCGCCTGATAAACTCACTTAACGCAGGAAGATGAAAACTCAGACAACAACAACAAAATGACCGCAGCGTAGGGGGACCGGAAAAGAGAGGGAAAAGTGCCCAGGGATGCCCGTTTTATCTGCCGCCTGACAGGTGGGTGATAGAAGTCGTTCGTGCTGGAGCCTCTCGCTAATGGTAAGCCAAACATGTTTGCTCCCATCTTGCCTGTTGTTAGAACTGCTGCCCTGGCAGTCAATGATGACGGGGCCAAGGTGCCTACCTGAGGTGTTTGTGAGAGCTCCTCTCTCTGGTGTGCTGTTGCAGACGAGCACGGTGACTCCCTGTGAGGAGGTGCGTGCTCCTTCGCCGCCGCCGCCGCTCGCAATAGTGCGCCCCTTTTGTTGGCTCTCACCGATGAGAAAGATGTGCCAATCGCCCTCCTTTCCTTCCTCTGGTTCTCGTTCTCCACTTGTCCAGTACCCTCCGTGTGTGAGGGATCCATGCACCCGAAGCGCAACTGTACATTTCTTTTTTTCTCTCTCATTTACTTCTGCCTGTTGTTGTGTTTCTTTTTCGTCGTCGTAACACACAGAGAAGGCCACTAGACGAAGATTTACATAGAGGAGAAAGGGAGGGAGGCGGCTACCGCACGACTTTAGTCTTACGTCTCGCAGTGATTAACCTCTTTTCCCCATCTCTAGCTTTTACGCACTTGCCTCCACTTGCCTCTCTCTCTCTCGGATTCATTTGAAGGCACAAGCACGAGTCATTCACGCTCAACTGGCAACTCACTCGTGGCAGAGCGGTTCAACAACATTTTCGTGTCTGCTCCAAAACAGCGAAAAGAGCAACGAAGCAAGCAAAAACGAAAGACGCTTCTTTGTTGGCAGACGTACCTGTGAGAGGACGACGCAACGACACGCATCACGAGAAAAGAGTGTGCTTCCCAGGCGCCCCCCCCCATCCGTGCTTGGATGACAGAGAGGAGGAAGGACTAGAAGGAAACACGCGTGAGAGCCATAGAGACTTGTATCTTCCGTTGTTCTTTTCTTTGTTTCGGTTCTGTGAGTGTCTTTCATCCTTGTGTCTTCTCTCTCCTTTGCTCTGAGCTTTCACCTAGGCCATCTGTCTTGTTCATCCCTCCCCCCTTCTCTCTCCTTATACACCCTCAGTCACTCTTCCTCTGCCCCCCCCCCCCCCCCCCCCCAGGAACACAAGTGCTCCGTGCTTTCCTTCTGCACGCAGGAACGCCGTCAGCAGTGGAATTCCACCCGTCTTTTGCCCTTCCCCCTTGTTGTAAGGATCCTCTGACAGGAGAGCGTGAAGAGGTTCGTGCAGAGGTGTGTCTCGCTTTCTTTGTCATCAGTACGCGTTTATTTCATCTCCGCTCTGCTCCTCTTCTTACTTTCCTGCTTCTCTTCCCTTCGAGCCACATCGTCGTTGCCCCCCTCCCTCTCTCAACACCATCGCCTGCAGAGAGAAAGGGTGAGCGAGTGGCGCAACTTCACTTGTTCTATTGACAAGTTAAATCGTGCTTGGCTGTGTCGTTCTTTCTTTTTTTTTTTTACTTTGCTGTTCTTGTGTGTTTCGTGTTTCTCCGCGTTCCATGCGTACATTCGTAGCAAGTCCGTTGCTCCCTCCCTCTCTCTCTCTCTGAGCTACCCCTTTGCTGTATTTCATACGCGTCTTGATCTTGGGCAGTTCCACTTGTGTATCTCTGCCGTTCTTTCTCTTCTCATTACCTGTGTGCGCCTCTCTCTCGCCCTATTTACTTCTTGTGCGCGCCCAACTCATGACCTCCAACCCGTACATTGCACAGCACTATGGGAGCTCTATGGAGGTGATATCGAATGGGCATGGAGAGCAAGTAGACGCCGTGACGGGGTTTCGGCGCTTCCCGAATACGCCGCACATGACACACATCGTCTTCCGCCCCTCAAAGAGCGTGGCTGCCCCGTCTACCACCGTTGTGTCACCATCGACCTTGGGCATCCACAATACCTACAAAGGATTGACGCCCAATGCCCTTGTGCCCAGGGGAGGCTACAAGGGCCCCGTGGTCGATGACTTTCCTTCACGTCCGCAAACGCCGCGCAGCACGAATTCAATCGCGTCGCTGCCGCCGCTTCTGCCGGCGGACCGTCCCTCGGTTGGACCCAGCGAGGCCTTTCGCGAACGAGGTGTTGAGCACTTCCGAGAGTGGGTGACGGGGTCCACTCGCTCGTCCGCGTCTACGTCTGACAGCGGCAACACAGCCACGGCTGCAGCCAACGATCATGCGCCTAGTTCTCTCGAACTTGCCAGTGCATCGGCGCAAGCACCTACATGCGGCACAGAGAGCGACCAGAGGCGCCCCTCGACTACAGCACCGCCTGGTACGCTAGCCCTGGAGAAGATAGGGCGTGTGTCGTCGGATCACGGCCCGTCGGTGTCTCTCTCTCCAGAGTCGCTACACTTCGCACGCTCACCTAACTCAAAGTCCCCTTTTATCTCGTCGCCAGCACTGGAGGTGCCCACTGAAGCCACAGTGGATGCAGCCCTTCATCGACTGCGCGACGCACTGGCGCAGGCGCAGTGCATGCTTGATAAATCAAGGGCGTCTGGGGGTGCACGTGCGCTTCCGCCGCCGCCGACGATGCCATCCGAGTTTACAGAGCCTGCGCAGCATCAGGAACACACAGCAGCCTTTCCTACCCCCACATTCATCTGTGGTTCCACTGGTGGAGAGATGATGCAGGAGGATTCACTGGACTGCGTCTCACCACTCTTGAGCACGCACGCGGCACTCCATACCTCCCCCTCAACAGAGCAGCGAGTGAGTTCACTTTTGGCGACCTCCTTCACGTCTCCCATTGCTAAGGCCCCCGACGTTGTCGCGGTGCCTGACGAAACGCGCTTTATGGTGCTGTGCACCGTCACTCATCCGTCTGCAATCCTGAACCGCCGCCTCCGTCACCGTGGGCCAGTAGCGAGAGCGTCTCAAGAAGGGCTGGGCCGTCTTTCGACTCATTCGTTGTTTCCCACGTGCGCAGAGGCAGGTGCGAGAGGTACGTCCCCACGCCGCATCGCCGAGGTGCAGCGCTCATCTGTCAGTGTGGGTGCATCCCCTTTGACACCATTGATGACAACAGTACGCGAACCTCAGCGCTCGCCCTCGCCAAACGCAGGCAGCGATGGTCATCCCAGCTCGCGTACATCCACACAGCGAAGACCGACTGAGAGGTCTGTTAGACGTTTGCTGCACAAGGACCCGTCACTAATCCCGGGACTCGCCGAGTTTTTACGAGCTGGAAATCCCAACGGCTTCTCATCCCTCAACGCAGCTACCCACACCAAGACGTCTACACTGGCGAACGCGTCATCCTCAGCGCGCGGCCCTCATCGCCGCCCTGGACCCCCTGTAGCCGCCGCTTCCGCCTCTACTGTGCCGCTTGGTCATGCGCCACAGCTGTTGCTGCGCCGTGACTCCAGTGTCACCGCACAGTCACAGACTGACTGCGCCGTGACATCATCGTCTCACCTGCCATACACGCCTACCGAAGGGAGTGCGGCAGTAATGGACGTCTCTCCGCGCCGCGAACGTGCCCGCGCCCGCCGCATAGACTCGATACCCAGTTACGCGCAACCGACACTGAGCTGGCTTTCCAAGGGGTCTGAGGCTTCCGCGGATGAGTTCCCAGTTAGTCGTGTAGCCTCGCCGCAGACGAGCCCATTGAAGGACCTGGCGGCGGCGCCGTGCGAAGGCGCCCTTAGTCAACATGAGAGACAGTAGAGAGATGTTGTTAGGCCGCTTTGCTTTCCTCCCTGCATGTCTCTCTCCTCTGACGCCAGCACTTCTTCACGTATTACGACCAACTTCTGGCCGTACTAAGAGAGAACGGGCAGCACTTCCTTCTGCTATCCAAACCTCCAGCAGAGGCGCCTTTCCGTTTTTCTCCATCCTTGTGCACTCAACCCTGAGGACAGAGGAGGACGCCTCAGTGCGCGGCGTCTCAGGACCCAGTGCCGCCCACTCTCTCAGGGGAAGCCAGGCAACCCTCCCCCCACCCCCTTACCCCTGCCAATTGCCGAGCCACTTCTGGTGGCGACCGGGCCAAGCACCCACGACGCCGGGGGAAGTCAGAGGGATCAGGCGCCACTGATGCCGGCGGACCCGCTGGTGCCACCCATACGATAGGCAGAGTGTCAGCGTGCCTCAAGCGCACCCCGCCCCGCCTCCCCCCGCCCTGTCTGGCTGGTCTGGGGGGCGTGAGGCGGACCCCTGTGGAGTGGGGCGGTAGGGGGTGGGTGGGCCGAGTGGGAGGCGGAGGCGGTGCTCAGGTCGCTGGGGCGGCGCCTTGCTGCACCGCGTGCCCACCGCTGCTTTGCACCACGCGATTGGCCCTGTGGCAGGCCCGAGGGAGGGAGGGAGGGAGGGAGGGAGGAGTGGAGCTCAGCGCCGGTCCTACGGCGGTACGAAGGGGTGCGTGGAGGGTAAAGTTTGTGTTGTGGAAGTGGTGGCTCCCACTCGCTTCTGGAGGTCCTCACGGACACTTTTCTGCACTTTTTTTTGTTGTGTGCGACTGACTTTAGTCTCCTCATCTCCGTCGCTGACGTTTTCTGCCTGTGTGGGCAGGAAATTGTGGATGTGTGCTCCAGGATGAGTGTGCCCGGGTTCGGAATCATTGCCGCGTGTTGTTTTTTGCGTGATAGGCGCGCTGTTGACTTACTCGGGTGCACCATATGCTGGTGGGGTTGTGTGGCTGTGTTATGGTGGTTTTAGCGTGCAGAGGGGCTTCAGCAGGTGGACAAGGGAGACGGTTGGCGTGGCAGCACCGAGGGTGAGTGCCGTTGTGCACGAGTGTCGTTCGAAAAGTAGCGTATTGTTCACGTACTCGGCACCGTCGTGTGTTACCGACGACAGATGAATGACATATGACGAGGAATCGGAGGGATGCATTACTGAAGTCGAGAGCGCGAAAACTCAACGGAAACAAGGAGCTGTGGTTGACTCGGAGAATTCAGCGAGGCTCCAGGGTGATTACCTTTTCCTCATCGTTTTTTATCTCTTATAAGCCGAGTATTATCTGCGGACCGCGCGCGCCGAGCGCTGGCATCCTCCCTCGACAGAGAGAAAACTCTCTGTGCACACACACACACACACACACACATGTATGCGCTTTCGACGGCTTGCACGGAGAGGAACACGTATCGACCGCGTCTACTCGTTCTACCCTTCTTCTTTTCTGTTCGAAATGGCCTTTGGGATCGCGAATACGCCTCGCCCTGCATCCAGTGAAGTCGTGCTCTCTCTCTCTCCCTCCCACCCTCCCTCCTTTTCGTATTGTCGTTGCTACCGGTGGCACCGCGAGCAGAGGTAGCGCGTTTGTCTTTTGGGGAGGGGCTGTCGAGCACAAAGCAGCCATAGCAGAAGACATACGCATATTCTCTCTTCCCCATCTCTGCTGTCCATGGCAAAAGGAGGCAGACGGGCACACGAACACAGAGGGGCTCTGTGCGAGGCAGACTACGCTGGAGGAGTGGTCGCACATATACGTGCAAGCATCCACAAAAATTGAGGCATACTTCACAAGGAAACAACGTAATTTTTCTCTTTCCTACCCTCACAGAAAGCGCAAAGAGCGCGATCTTGACCACGTGGGAGTTGAGCGCTACCCACTCCTTCAGCTCTTGTGCATTGTAGGGAGCGACCGAGAGTCGTCGACGACCTCTCAGCGATACCCTTCTCTTTTACAGGCCATATTAGGGCAGTTTTTTTTTAGGTATTTCCAGCATTGCAATGCTGCTCAGTGCTGTGGAGAAAAAGATTACGGCGGTGCTCCAATCGCTTCGTGACACCCCACGCACCCCCTATGAGATGGAGAACCTCTATCAACTGAACTGCGAGCGCATCGCTACCGCCCGAGCAGCACTCGCTGACATGAGTGGCGACTACATCGATAGGTTGCGCGCGAGGTGCATGGAGGCAGAGAAGCAGGTGCAGGCGAAGCGTGCCGCCGGCGTGGTCGACACGGCCACCGCTGACACTGCCTTTTCCCTAGATTTTGCGATCGAGGAGACGGAGGGGCAGAACGATGCGGAGATTCAGTCGGCGATGGAGGCGGTAGCCCATGGCAGTAGGCGACCAAAGAAGTCAAATGAAAAGGGCAAGCTTAAGAAGCAGAAAGATGGAGAGGAGGGGCACAAGAAGAGGGGGAAGCGGACTCCTGCTGATGAACCGTTCGCTCTCTCACACCTTGCTGGCTGCGGCAGTGGCGAGGACAATGCAGTTGTCACGGCTACCTCGTCCTGCTTGACAAGGTGGGTGGTGCTGTCCCGCATTAACAACCTAATCAGCAGCGAAGTGCCGTCAGCATTGTCGTCGAGTGGTCGGGGAAGATGCGAGGCGGTCCCAAACACCTCTCTCGCCCGAGCTTTCTTCACTGAAGAAATGAGTTGGGACGGTGTGCTGTGCCTGTGCGCGGTGGAGCTCTACCGGTGCGTGGTGATCGCCCTGACCTATGGTGAGCCGCAGCTGAGCTGGGCGGAGTGCGAAAAGAGGGTCAAGTCTCAAGAAGCGGTGGCCTCCAAAGTCGGTGCCATCACGGAGGAGTGCTTTTCTTCTCACACTGCGAAGTGCGAGGACCTCAGATCGCCCAACAAGTTCTCCGATGGCGACGGCGAGGACACCGAAAGTGACAGCCCATCGGCAGTCGAGGATATGACACTATCGGAGCAGCTGATCGCCGAGTACCATCAAGCGCAGCAAGCGGAGGAGGAACATGACGCGGACACCTTGGCCCTTCCGCGCGATGTCTCGGAGCGCTTCCAGCAGCGTCTTCGCGGCTTCACAGAAGCAATGTGGGTCATTCTTCTCTGCCACGGCGGGTACTTTGCCGGGGGTGTCTTTGCGGGAGGGACTTGCGTTGCTCACAAGGCGTTTCAGCGGTATGTAGTCCGCAAAAAACAAGGTGGAAAGCAGTCGTCGAACGCGAAGGACGCAGGAAGTTACAACAGCGTTGGGTCTCAAATCCGCGCTGCACAGGAGGTGAAGTGGCGCGTCGATGTGCGGGACATTCTGGTGGACTGGACGCCTTACATCCAAGCCGCTTCTTTCATCCTCTACGCCGCGCCAGGCCCTCAAAACAGAGCGGTGCTCACTGACTTTTCTCTCCTCCCCGCGATGGCGTCGGTTGGGGGTAGGAAGTGCGACTCGCCCATTCAGCTGAAGGACCCGCGAGTGAGCCGAGTGCCACTCACGACGCACCGGCCCACCTTCGAGGAGGTGCGGCGCATCTATGGCGTATGTTCGCATTGCAGCTTACTCTACGTGCGAGAGGAGGACGCGTAAGAGAGAAGAGCAAGGGGACCTTGAGTTCGTTGCGTGCCTGAGGTGTGGTAGCAGCTGCGAGGACTTGGCAAAGAGCGTGTAAGTTTTTGTGGGCAGCGATGGCCACCCCGAAAGAGTGGCGACGAAGTGGCATACACGTCGCCTTTGCTTTGTGTGTTTGGTGCAAACGTACTTCCACGAATCAACGTCGGCGAGGTTTTACTGCACATACCCCGACCTTTTCGACAAGCGGAACAGAAAACGCTGACGTGCGCACTTTGGCACCAAAGTACCTTTGGCAGCTATCAACGTTTTGTGCCTCCGTCTGTCTGTCTGTCTTTGTGTGCGTGCGTGGCGATGATGCACTCGTGTGCAGTGCTTCTAAGCCCTCCACGCTTCTCAGCGAGGCAGCGCGGCGCGCCGTCTTCTTTCCCTTCGGGCATGTCGTCCCGCCTGTGTATTCCGCTCAGAGAAATCTCCGTTTTTTCTCTCACCATTTTCATCTCTCTTGTTCCTCCTCCCTCCTCCTTCTCCCTCTCTCTCTCTCTGTCTCTCCTTCACCCAGAGTTTAGATGCCTCTCTTTCTACACCCTCGCTACCCCATAGCTCCTTCCCCCCTTCCTCCCCTCCCTTCCTCGGCCTTTTTGCGCTGCCAAAGGGACCTGAACACCATCTAAGAAGGACCGCACTGGTGTTGTTGTTCTTGTTGTTGTTCTTACCACTCTCCTACAATTCAACTTGCTCGTTTCTTCCGTGTTAGGCAGCTCAGTCTCACGATAATCAATCTTCAGCAAGAGTGGCTTTCCTATTTTGTTGTTGGTGCCATCTCCTTCCCGTGCGTGCAAGCCCATAGACGAAGCAACATCCCACCGCTCACACCATTCCATTTTATTTTCATTTGGCGGGTTGCCGCTCCTTGTTGTGCCACTCGGTGCACTCGTGTCTGTGTACACGCTCTCCCGCCAGCCTTACTAGTGCCGCGTACTGATACTTTTGCGCTACGTGTTCACACCCGGGGGTGGATCAGCTGCGCACGCACCCACATACAGAGGATACCACCACAGGCACACCAACGTCCGCTGAGGAGCGTACCACGACAGAGAAGAGCGTACCAAATCGTGTGTTTGTGCACACCTTCATCCGGAGTTTATTTGCCGTTTAATCAAATTTCACACGTGTTCGAGTACCAATATTCTGCCTCGCTCCTTCCAGTTCTTTTTCTCTTTGGCTTCTGGATTTGCTTGTCGCCCTCTCTTTCCTTCACGCAGGGACACTCCAGCGTTTGTTTGTCCCTGCTGCTGCTGCTGTAAAGTCTTTCTGTTCCCCCCTCTTTGTGTCATCCCAGTCAGACGGTTTGTTTGTGTATGGAGTGATTTCTAAGCGGACATTATTGCCGCACATTGTTGACAGGTCCGTCGTTCCGATTTTCTCTTTTTTTTCGCCTTTGGATCGGTCACTGCTCGATTGGACTCCGTTGCGGCAAATTTTGTGTGTTTGTCCTCTCCGACTTTTTTCTCAGTGTCGCGCTTGTGCCCCCCCCCCCCCCCACTCCCTCCTTCCCTCTCCATATTTCTGCTTGGATTTCTGAGTCTGTTCGTTCTCTTTTTGTGCGCTTTTCGTGTATCGTCGTGGTCTTGTATAAGGCAATTTGTCGTCTGCCGCTAGTGGTGGGGATGCGTTTGTGCGCTCCTCCTCCTCCTCGCCTCTCTCACCACCAGCGAAGACTCCCTCGCTCTCTCGTTTACTGAGTGACTGGATTTCCTATTTTTACATTCTTCTGCGTAAGTCTATTCCTTCCCCCGACGGCAGCTGCCCTCGCATCACTCCCCTCCCTTCTTGTCATAATCGTCGTCTCTTTTTCTTTCTTCTCTTGTCTCTCTCTCTCGCTTGCTCATTCATTACCCCATCAAGTACCATCCATCCAACCAAATACGAAAGAAAACATGAGCGAGCATTCCTCTGACGACGAAGACGTTGTGGTATTGCAGGTGTGTGCAAATCGGCACTGCCAGGGCATTGACGACCTCGAGTTCGACGAGGAGACGAACCAGAGCTACTGCGGCCGGTGTCGTGCGCTTCACGCCCGCACCGAGACGGAAGGCTTTCGCATTCTGCTGTCGAACGACGACCTCGACCTCGTGAAGCTTATTTTTGGCAAGTTTGATCAGAAGAGTCGCGGATTCTGGACGTACAAGGAATGGAATGCGTTTCAGGAAGTGACAGACCGCGGTTCTGACGACCCGATTGAGTCGCCGTCCGCCTTAAAGGAGTTTTTCAAGGAGGAGTACGATATCGACATCAGCCCCCACGGCAACGATGGCGCGGTAGTCCTTCTGGTTGATCTGGAAAACATGTACGGGGGTTATCTATACAACAACGTTGACGCACTTGTGGAGGATAGCGAGACCATGGAGGATCAGGGGCTGCTGCACACAGGTGTACTGGAGTAGAGGGGCCTGTAATCATGTGCAGAGAAGACGCAGACGATCCCGCAGGTGCCTCTCTGAGCATCACATGGAGGTGTTGGTTTCTCCAACGGCCATTGTCTCGGGGCACATTGGTCCATTTTGTCGTTGCATCTTCCTCTGTCGGGTGTGTGGTGGAAGCGTAGAGGCGATATTTTGCCACCTGCGGCGCCTCTCTCATACTGTAGTCCTGTGTTGACGTGTATTCATACTTGCCCTTTTCGACCATTGCGGTCTCTCTCTTTCGCCCTCTCGCTGTCGCCGCGAGAAAGGTGTACGTGGCTGCCGCATGCAGCATCTAGGAGAAGGGGACGCTGTTGAGGGAGGGCAGCATCGCTTGTGTGGTGCTCTCGACTTTCCTTTCTGATTGTCACGCGCACCCGAGTGTAGCACGTGCCGCTTTCTCTTCCTTAAAAAGAAACACATTTGTCCCTCCCCCTCCCCTCCACACATACACACACACACACGCACAAAGGAAAGCGGATTACAACAGCAACAATACTTCTTTCCCACGCTCTGTTATTCCTCCTTACCAGTCGCTGACTCATTGACGAATGGCCTGCTGTTTCATATTGGAGTCGCAATGGAATTTCGTGGCTTTACTTGCCTCTTACCTCCCTCCCACCTGCATTACCTGACCGCTCTTCTCGTCTTCTTGGGTGCGCGTGGACGCTCTTTTTCAATTATGTTTCTATGGCGTTTTTTTTTTGTTTTCTTTAGCGTCACTCGACGTCTTTTTTGTGAGTTTTCTTTGTTTTCAGCTACCATTCGTTTCACTTCGCAAGATGCAGTGGCGGCGGTGTCCGTGCTGACAACAACACTGAGGAAGAGAGATGCCAACGCACACACACGAAAGATGTACGCGGCCAACGGAACTAGAAGTTCATGTACGTTGTGCGGCACACACACACACAAAGGGGAAGCAAAAGCGAGAAGAGGTGACCAAACAAAGAGGGGAGTAGCATTTTGCATCGCGTTGAGAGGTAGTCATACACTGCGTCAATACCCCAATTCCTTACCCCAACTCCCAGCTCGGTGTCCGCCACGTATTCCTTCTCCTCCTTTTACCTTTCCCGCTCTCCTTAGGGCAGAGGAGGACGCCTCAGTGCGCGGCGTCTCAGGACCCAGTGCCGCCCACTCTCTCGGGGGAAGCCAGGCAACCCTCCCCCCACCCCCTTACCCCTGCCAATTGCCGAGCCACTTCTGGTGGCGACCGGGCCAAGCACCCACGACGCCGGGGGAAGTCAGAGGGATCAGGCGCCACTGATGCCGGCGGACCCGCTGGTGCCATCCATACGATAGGCAGAGTGTCAGCGTGCCTCAAGCGCACCCCGCCCCGCCTCCCCCGCCCTGTCTGCTGGTCTGGGGGGCGTGAGGCGGACCCCTGTGGAGTGGGGCGGTAGGGGGTGGGTGGGCCGAGTGGGAGGCGGAGGCGGTGCTCAGGTCGCTGGGGCGGCGCCTTGCTGCACCGCGTGCCCACCGCTGCTTTGCACCACGCGATTGGCCCTGTGACAGGCCCGAGGGAGGGAGGGAGGGAGGAGTGGAGCTCAGCGCCGGTCCTACGGCGGTACACATATGTTCGAACGAAAAAGAAGCTGTAGTGCTCTCCTGTTTTACTCGTGGTTGCCCTTGCCAACTAGTACAGCGGTGACCGACTGTGTGTGTGTGTGCGAGTGGCCGCCGATTCACCCCTCGGTCGTTCTTTTCGCGGTCTCTCTCTCGCTTCTATACACTCGCCCATATGGTGTCTTCTTTTTGTTTTCTCCTCTTGTTTTTCTTTTACGCTCGCTTTCTGTCTTGTTTGCTTTGTCTCCCTCTCCCTCTCCCTCTCCCCCCTCTTTCTCGCTCTCTGCGTGTGTGCGTGCGTTATTTTCTGATATGTTTAACGTATTTAGATGTACGTTGAAGTCTTGTGAAGAGCTTGCGTTCTCTCTTTTGTCTGTGTGCCTGTGCGCGGTTTGTGGATTCCATTTGCTCTCCCGTGGCCCACCATCGCGCTGTCTTTTGTCCTTGTTTCGTGTGTATGTGTAGTTGCGCTCGAGTGGACGCGTGATTACTGCAGTGCTATGCAGCGTGGTGCTGCTTGTGGTTATGGACGTGAGGAGCATTAAGTAAAGACACCCAGCGCTTGCCTTACTCCTCCTCTGTTCTCGCTTCAGTTTTTCATTTCTCTATCTTGTGTGAGCATGCGTGCCTTTTTTTTTTTTTGTCTTTTCTCTCTTTCACGCACCTTTGCTTAATATTAGTTTACAACCCTTTACCACTACGAACTCGCTCCTCAACAGTCTTTCCTTGGTGGGATAACGACGCGAGCTCCTCGTGCTCTTATCCCCTTACTCGCACTTCTTTGTCCTTTACGATGCGCTGCCCCTGAGGACCTCTTGTTGTTTGCCTAGGTGGGTACAAGGTGTGGACTAGGACAAGGAGAGATGGTGGACAGGACGAGTCTCATGGAGTGCAGCGCATGTTCGTATCCTGGGCGTCATCGCTTGTGCTGTGTCTAATCTGTGTCTCCTGTCTCTCTCTCTCTTTGTACGCACTGACGGCTAACAGGCAGCACAAACCAACAACAGTTTGGAGGAATCTATGCCGTGCGGGGGCCACAGACTGACTGATGCACACAAGTTTAATCGAAATCAGGTGGCTAAGTCAAATGGGAAATAGCGGAACGCACGAAAGGAACGGCATAAGAGCGATCACCTGTGTGGAGATGATTTGCTGGAAAGAAAAAGGTGACGAGGACAGGGCAGCGCTCTATTTCTTCTCATCTTCCCTTCCCCTGTTGTTCCTCGCTTTATCCTGTAAGACGACGCACTCGCCTTTTTTTCAGGGACTCCGTCTCCCCTTCCCCCCAGCGGTACACAAAGGATCGGAAAAGGTCTGCATCACAGTTGCGGGGCTTACCTTGACATAGAGGTGAGTGAGTGTATACATGCCCTCGTAAAGATGCTAACTCAGGACCTTAAGGCCTCTCCGTCGCACCACCCTGATCGCCTGACGTCTGCTCTTTGGTGACAACGAACTCTGGCACCGCTTCATGCCTGCTGCCTCTTACCTTTCCTGTCTTCTGTGCTTCCGCCCCTCCTCGTCCTCGACATCGAGCGCTCCCTCTCTTTTCTGGAGAGGTGCGTCTCTTCTTCATATACACTTGGTGCTCTCTTGCTTACCTCAGGAGTTGAATGACAGTTGCCCTCGTACGACAGCCCACTTTGCCGCTGTTTTGCGTTTCAGCGTGACTGTGCCATCCCGCGGTGACAGTCTGTGGGTGGCACCAACCGCGCCGACGCGCTCGCATTTGTGTCGTGAGGGCACTCACTTTAGCCTCTATTCCTTCGTAAGGAGAGGACGCGTCTGTTGAGCGTATAAACATGAGCCTTTTCGAGCGTCCTCACCGCCTAACGTCAGTCTCGAGTGTGGTTATGGGGCTGAATCCGGCGACGCTGCGTGAGATTGATGACTACGCAATGTGGATGGACGAGGTTCACGCAGAGCTAGCCGGGGTGTACGGCGAGCAGGCGATGCAATGGAAAGTGTCGGATATTACATACGCGACGAGCGACAATCCGAGCCGCTTTTCCTCTCGTATCTCTCAAGGACTTTTTGAGTCTCTGCATGACTACAAGGCGCTGCTTGAAAAGATTGACGCCATCACTACACAGCTGGCAGAGAAAACCCAGTTGCGAGAACTCATCGAGACTGCCATTAGCCAGGACACAGAGGGTGGTAAGTCCCTCCGTAAACAGAAGCGCGAGCTGCGCAGCCTGAAGGCAAACATTATTCAGCTCACTCGGCAGGGTGCGGAGCTCAAATACCAACTGGCCTGTTTGTCACAGCAGCTCTCACACGTCTTCAAAGCGAAAGTCGTCCGTATCTCCCTTATATGAAACCAGCGGTGTACGCAGGATGTGGCAGTGCGTGCGTACAATGCACTGCGCCAAAAAAGCTGCACTTGATGAGTCGAGCAAAGTACTGGTGTTCGAAGGTGAGTCACAAGGAAGTTCCGAAGGATACATTTTAACAGGATGTAGAGTATGTGCTCACACTCACCGTTTCACTCACGACAATCCTGTTGCGTACTCCCTCCCCCTTTTACGCCTACGCGCTTTCTCCTGCGCCGCTCGTCAAATTTCTCTTGGTGAATTTGTGTACGCTGGTCACGTTTTGTAGGCGCATGTCTTCATTGAGTGGGCAGTGGCGTACACTTTATTGGGAAGCCACTTATCAATAGTGCGCGCGACCAAGTGTGTGTGTGTACGAAGGGTAACACGTCTTCTTTGTGTCTTCGTTGGCTGCAGGGACGTTGATAGCCGCGGCCGCTGCGGCAGAGTTTTTTGATGGATGTTCATTAATCGGTGTGCAGCTGCCCCAGCCGCAGCTCATGTATCTATGCTTTACCACACCCTGCTCTTTTCGTTCTTGATACGCCTTCTTCTTCATTTAAGCAATAGAAATGGCCTGCCGCGCATGACGTGAGTTTTTCATCACTTCCTTCACTCTATCTTAGCATGCGCAGTAACACGGCATACAGAACATCTCTTTGACTGGGTTGGTCGAGAAGCTGTACCAGTGCCACAAGCGGGATCTGGTAAGGGGGTGTATGCCGCTTCCTTTTCTTCGTTAATGCGTCTCATGGTGTTACTCGCAATGCGTCCACCTTTCAAACACTGTGAGCGATAGCAGAAGAACTTTAAAATCGAAGTTTTGCTCCATATGGCGCTGGTACGCCGCTAAGAAAAACGTTCTTGTGTACGATTCTGTGTCATCAGGTATGCATCGACGCGTGGCACGCCATCCCCGGCATTCTCGCCTTCCTACACCCATGTCGATGCAGCTGACGCAGGAAACGTCTCGCTTTTCCACTCGAAACGATACACCGTTATTTTCTCTGTTCTCATATGCCCCCCCCCCCCCCCCCCCGAGGACAGAGGTGGACGCCTCAGTGCGCGGCGTCTCAGGACCCAGTGCCACCCATACGATAGGCAGAGTGTCAGCGTGCCTCAAGCGCACCCCGCCCCGCCTCCCCCCGCCCTGTCTGCTGGTCTGGGGGGCGTGAGGCGGACCCCTGTGGAGTGGGGCGGTAGGGGGTGGGTGGGCCGAGTGGGAGGCGGAGGCGGTGCTCAGGTCGCTGGGGCGGCGCCTTGCTGCACCGCGTGCCCACCGCTGCTTTGCACCACGCGATTGGCCCTGTGGCAGGCCCGAGGGAGGGAGGGAGGGAGGAGTGGAGCTCAGCGCCGGTCCTACGGCGGTACGAAGAGAAATCATCGACACCACGCCTGCTTTTTTTTTTTGTTCTACACTTCTCCATCTATTCTCGTTCTTTTCGTTTTCACGCTCTCCTCATTCTTCTTCATCCTGCGCGGCGCCAGAATCGGCACTGTGCCATGATTTGATTCAGTGGCTGATGCGCACACCATTGTGAGCACTGAATCCCACAGGGCTGTAAATTACAGGAAAGCCCTACACACCTCATCTGTGTGAGAGGAGCACCCATCGCTTTGTCGCCCTCCCCTTTTCCTCAGTGAACCCCCCACCCCTCTTTTTTCCCGTGTGGGCTCACAAAGTAATGGTAAGGGGGCTGCACAACCCAAGATTGTTAGCTGCTTGCTGTCACTGTTGGCGTTTCTTCGCCGGGGCCTTCAGGGACGCTAAACATGAGTCGATCGCCGTACAGGGACGACGGCGCACGCCCAGCGAAGCGACCGCGTCCTGATGCGCCCCCTGACCTCTCTGCGGATCTGAGCAGCATTCCGGAGGTAAAGTTGTTAATTGTGGAGAACAATGCACAAGTGCGTCCAAAGCACCGCCGGCACCAGCGAGACTTTCTCAACCACGCCTTCGACGCTCTAGGCACAGCGGCAAAGCAGGATCCGAGCAGGGCAGAAGTAGCCTTGAGCTTCCTTGCAGAGATGGCTACAAAGCATCAGGAGCTGCCACGCAGCAGCATCATGTCCAAGGTGCTTTACATGTGGTGCACACCAGACCTAGTTGAGTCCGGGATCCGCGCCGTGGAAAGTCTTCTGTGGAACCGTACAAAGCTGCCGGAGGCTTTCCTCGGCGCGTTCGACGAGCGTGTGGCCGCTGTGGCGCTCCGGCTCGCAGTCCAGTCGTCAGTTGTCGATGTTGCGCTCTTCCGCCGCATCTTGGATGCTCTTCCGGAGAGCGCCTTCAAGCGCCGCGTTTTTAATCCCCTATTTGTGTATTGCCACAACGTCGCTGATGTATCGCTGTGCTTTGAGTTCTTCGACATGGCCCGCACAAAGGGACTAGAGATGTGGGACAACGACTACAAGGAAGTGCTTTGCACTATTGCCGCCGCCCGCGAGAAGGCCGCCGTAACTGCCGCCGAGGCAGCCGAGCGTACGAGCCTCGTCCTGGATGAGATGTCACGGAACCACCCTGTTCTGGGGGCCGCAAATGCGCAGCTCGTTCGTGAGCTGCTTGGTGGTACTGTGTCTCCGGTCAGCGAAGAAGGCGTCTGCTCTCACTGCGGCGCACAGCTTCAGAGTTTCGACCTCTCTCCCGAAGACCGGGCAGCGCTGGTGCATGACCTTGTCGAGAAGCTTGTCAAACCGCGGCTGCAGGGCTTCAGCCGCTACGAGCCAGACACGGAAGTGTCGGAGGACATTATAGGTCAGCGGTGGAGGGAGTTCGAGGAGTTCAAGGCGGCGGCGGAGACAATGTCGTACGACACCGTGATCGACGGCGCCAACGTAGGCTACTACGGGCTAAGCAGCTGGTATGCCGAGGCTAAGGACTCGTTGCTGCGCTCCCGCGGTGTCGACCCGTCCTCGGTCCCGTCGTCAGAACGGTTTAACGTGCCCTTCCCAGTCGACGTGGCCCCAAAGTTCTCCCTCATTGAGGACATGCGCATAGCTGCGGAGCGGAACGGGAAAAAGACGGTGATTGTTCTGCACAACCGCCACCTGGCTCAACTCACTCCGGAGAATGCCACTTATGCGCAGAGGTGGCGGGATATGAGTGCGTTGCTCCCGAGCCCTCCGTTTCTCAACGACGACTATTGCTGGCTCTACGCGGTGCTGACGCGGCAAGATTCCTGCATCATTTCTAACGACCAGATGCGCGACCACTATTTCAGAGTGCTGCAGCCGCGCTTCTTTCTGAGGTGGCGGCAGCGACACCGTATCACGTACAAGGCGTTCTACAACAGAACCGCGCGGGCTACCTCGTTGCGCATTTATCTGCCTCGGGCGTACTCGGTGTGGGTGCAAGCGTGCGGAGCTGCCTCACAGTACCACTGGCACGTTCCGTACATCTCGGACATTGACGTCATTCATCAGGCCACAAATCAAACCATCTCGACGAACGCCAGCATTGATTTGGGCAAGGACGGAGATGACGAGTGCACGGATTGGATCTGCACGTGGCGACACTCTTAGGCACGATACGCATGACCGTGTCATCTTCGGTGGTGCTCGTGTTGAAGTGTCAGAGCTCACTTCGTCACTGTTTATTGCAGCTCGTTGTGTACGGTGCGAATGACACGTTTTCGCGGGGACTCGTCATCACCGTGGGGGAGAGGCGTTCCAGAGCCTGAGTGTCTGAAATAGACACCCAGAGGACCGCGGTGGCCGCCTACGAGGTGTGCCGAGGGTGGTACCACGTGCGTTTTTTGGCGCACATCGCATCGCCTTCCTGCGCGTAGCACTAAACCATTTTAACGGTGAAACAACTGAAGCACATGCCTCATGAGCCACCACATGTATGGCTCTTTGTTGGTTGGGGAAGAGCGGGAGCGTTTCGAATTGGCCCTACATTATCGTGGCACTCAACAAAGTGTGCAGGTGTGTGCTGCTCTTCACGATGGGCGGAGTTCCCTGCCGCTGCAAGGTGAAGCACTCCTGCTCTCTGCGCTCTTTTCTGCCTTTCTCAGCTCTACGGTCACCTCTGGAAGGCCTTATTTACATGGCGCGTTGGTATCGTTTCATGTTGCCTTGGACTCTATCTTCTCTCTGCCCTGTTATGAGTTCTCCTCTTCACACCCCTCATATGCGGCACATTCACCATTACGTCGCCCTTATCTTTCTCACAATCAAACGACACGCTGCACATTACCCGTAGGCCTTCTTTTCCCCACCTCCTCTGTACAAGGCAAAGATGACGAAGGGTACCACCTCCATGGGTCAGCGCCATGGGCGCACGCACATCTTGTGTCGCCGCTGTGGCCGCAACGCCTACCACGTCCAGTGGGAGCGCTGCGCCGCCTGCGCCTACCCGCGTGCCAGCCGCCGTCGCTACAACTGGTCTGTGAAGGCCATCAAGCGCCGCCGCACCGGTACTGGACGCTGCCGCTACCTGAAGGTGGTGAACCGCCGCATTGCCAACCACTTCAAGACCCCCAGAGCGTAAGCGAAGGCGGGCGCTGATGAAGGCGGTTATTTTTTGTGGAGTACTCGCGCGAACCTTCTGTTGTGACGAAGAGCAAAACGACACGCGTTGAGCCATGCAGTGGGAGGGTGAGGGGAACGGTGCGCTCCTCTCGTTCTTTTATTTTTTATTTTTGCTCATTACGGGCCCTCTTCCCCACGCTCCCCCCCCGCCAAAAATGAAATGACAGTACGCGTCGCTTAATACCGGACGATCTGGCGGACGAGGCGGACTCTGTGAGGACTCGGCGCGCCTTTGTGCGCAGAGTCGCTAAAGTACACCCTCTATAGAACACACGAGATACTCCGCCGAGCTTCACAAGGTGCAAAGGTAGTTCATTTTTCTCCACACTCACGCGAAGCTCACGAGTGGGAGCAAGTGGCGAAGACTGCCGATCCCCTTAGTGGTGCGGTGCCAACGGCATCAACTGGTGCGTCTATCCGTGTCCTGCACCTCCTTTGTTCTCTCTCTCTGTCGTACCCATGTTCTTTCACTGTGCAAAGCGGGGATCGCGGTGCCAAGATGCCGTGTATCCTGTACATGCGTCCTTGCAAGTCCTTTCTTGTCTCTCTTCTCCTCTACGACTCTCACTTCCCTCATGTTCTTCTTCTGTCTACCCTGCTCAACGCCTCCTCTCTACATGGGTGTACACACGCGTGTGGCTGGGTACTGCAGGGCTCATCCACGCGTGTCACGTGACGATCCTCTCCAGCACATTCTAAAACGCCTGCGTTGTTTGTCTCACTACTCTAGCTCTCTGGGGAGCAAAACCACCTCGGCGCCCGGAACTACTCGTCAAAACGCATTCGGCGCATCGGCTTACCACGTAACACGCGCCGACAGGTACGCTGCCCCCCCCCCCCCCCAGCGGGGGTCGTCGATCATATACGTGGGTTTTGGGCACTCAGCAGCGGGTCTTCTTTTACTATGCACCACATCCGCGGCCTGGTGCGACATGCGGGACGCAATGTCCTGCGTGCACTCGAGACTCAACAAACTACACCATTTCCCCAAGCATGCCTGTGTCGTGTGGAGCTGGTGGACGTGCATGGCGAGCGCCGGACCGTGACGCTGCTTCACCCTGGCACGTTGTTGAAGATGTTGAAGGGGATGACGCCCGCAGAGGCTCTTGGAGCACTCGAGCGTGTAGCACAGCAACTCAATGCACCCCCGCAAGTGACTTCTACCGGCGCAACACCCTCAACCGAAAGCAACGCGGGGTCGTCGAGTTGGGCACTTGACGCGGAGGCTGCCATACCGCAGTTATATGTAAAGGATGAAGTGCACGTCACCTGCACCGAGGTGCAGAGGCGGCACAGCCGCTTTATTGCCAAGATGCGCGGCCGCTTCTTGTCCTCTGACCCTGCCGCCGTCGAGGCCGCCTTGCAAGGGTGGCTAAAGAAGTCGCCAAAGGACTTGGGCGCCGTGGAGGCGGCAGAATACAGCGGAATGGTAGAGTCGCTGGCTATGACTGACGCAACCGCTGCCATCGCGCTTGCCATCAACCCCTCTCTCCCAAGTCTCTCTGCAGCTGCCAGTGCGGCTCTGGCGGAGCTGGTTCAACTGAACACTCCGGCCGCCGTACACGCCTTTCTGGAGTCCTTCGCGGGCAAAGACGAATCGGCGTCGTTGGCGTCAGACTCGTGTGCGACCCAACTAGCCTTGCGTCTGCGCCGCGAGATCGACAAAGCACGGTCCAAGGAAAGTCGGCTGGCGATGTCGGTTCCTAGCAGGGTGTCGCAACGCCCCGCCCATGGAATGGACGACTTATTAAGCGAGGCTACCCACTTCTCGATCGACCCGGGTGTCGTTTTCCCAATGGAGCCTGCCTCGATACAAGCCTGGGCGAACCAGTTTTTCTGTTTCGACATGCGGCCCGTGAACCGTGCCGCGGCTGTGCTCGAACAGGTACGCCAGCGACGTCTGCAGCCGCGACGTGTTGCTATGGACTCATTGAGTGTGTGGACGCTGACGGATCTTGAGCGCCCGTGGCTAAAGTTTGCGCTCGAGTCATCTGCTCAGGGGCTGAGTGCGACGGACGACACCTACGGAAGCGCAGCCTATCATCTTGCCCTGAAAGATGCGAAGCGGAACTTGGTGGACAACCGCCTGTTGCACACCTATGCCAGCGCCCTTGCACGTGGCGACATCTCTCCATTAGATGACTCTTTCGCCGCGTACTTAGAGGAATGTGGCGAGTGCCACGGCACCGCCATCTCTGAGCGCCCCTCTGTCATTCGCTTCACCTTGAGACGTGTGCCAGATGGTGTTCCACTGCTGCGTGCACTACACGATCTTGCACCGAAGTGTTCCTACTGGCGTACCCTTCTCGACCACCTTGCCGACACGTGCGTGCAGGCCTCGACGGCACCGATGGGTGAGGTCAAGGTAGAGGTACAACTGCCGCGCGTCCACGAGTGCGTCGCAGTAGCCGCAGCGGGTGAGATGAAGTTGCCGACCATACCAGTTCTTTACGAGGATGACGATGTTCTTGTTATCGACAAACCTGCCGGACTGGCAACATCGCGCCATGGACTGAGTTGCACGCAGCTCGGGACCCAAACGACTGACCTCATTTCCGTGCTACTCGCCACAGACCGCGCCGGCGCACTTGCCAGGGGTGTCTTTCGTCAAGGGCAGGTGCACCGCCTCGACGTGGAGACGAGTGGGTGTCTGCTCATCGCCAAGTCTAACGTGGCAGCGGACTCACTGCGTCACCAAATCGGTACGAGCGCAGCCTTCTCCCACCACACCAAAATATACCACGCTCTGTGTGTTGTGCTGGAGCCGTCGCTACGCAATGTTCGACTGCATGGTGATATCATCGACGCTGCGGACCCAAAGATCAAAACTCGATACCGCGTGATTCGTTTTTTTCCAAAGCACAGGATTGTGTGGGTGGAGTGTCGCATCCAGCAAGGCAAGAAGCACCAGATCCGCCGCCACCTGGCAAGTCGTGGCTTTCCTATCCTTGCCGACATGGATCATGGTGGCGCGGTGTGCTGTCAGTCGATCATGAGTCGGACCGCTCTGCACGCGCATAGCCTCTCCTTCATCCATCCCATCACAGGAGACCCCATCATTGCCACGGCACCTCTTCCCGAGGATTTTCGATGCTGCCTCGAGCTGCTGCACGGCACAGATGCACAGATTAGCGTGGGGGGGAGGCAGCGTGGAAGGAAGGGAGGGTAACCAAGAAGGTATTTGTGGCAGCCCAGCATGTCAGTCTCACACGACAGTGTGTCTTCGTCTTCACAGTACGACTTGTAAACAGGCAGGCAATGCTGACTGACGCACTGAAGTGCGAAAGCAGAGACGCAGGAAAGAGGGGGACGGGGGTTGTCAGGTAGGCGCGCACTTGAGCATGACGCCCCTCCTGGTGCCCACACTCTCTTGTCTTCTCGTCTTTTTGTTTCCCGACGCCTTGTTGCTGGTGCTGCGTCACTGTCGGTCAGACTTTCCACCTTTCGGCGCTCGCTTCGTCCTCTCATATGTGTTAGCTGCTACACACACACACACACTCCCTCTCTCTCTCTCTGTTTCTCTTCCTAGTTCTCTTCTCGACACCGCTATTTGGTCGCACCTTTGCTTCTTGTGTGTTCGCGTGCAGAAGCGTCGCGTTCGCTGCCGCTCCATCTCTGCAGCAGCAGCAGACCTAAAAAAAGGAAAGACATCCACCGCGTTGCCTCATTCATTTTTGCTTTGGATTTGTTGTGCACTAAGAGGTGCACGCTTCTTCTCCCCCATAGCGTGCTCAACACACTCGAGCATTAGTGGCAAACTGCACCCACCCCAGCCAACGCTTTGCGTGTTCTCCTGAATCGTACCTCTTCCACCCCGTTCACTTTGTGTGTACGTGTGGCAGGGTGTGGGGGACTGCTCTCTACGAATGATGTGGCTACCTTAACGCGGCTTCTCGATCCAACCTCTACTGACTGGGTGCACTTGAGATGTGATTGGCGCACCCGCAATCACACAAACTTCATAAGACTGGAGGCTGAGTGACCGTCTTGCGTAGTCTTTCTCTCTTCTTCGGTGTCACTGACATGTCGGCGCTAGCGCAGCTCGAGAAGCAGCTGAATATCCTCGACGCGTTGAATCGAGCCAGCGCGAAGGCTATCGACTCGTTCGCCGACACCTCGAGTGCCATCTCAGTTCGCGCAAATGAGATCATACGCGACGTTAAGCCATGGGATGTGGCGCAGGAGAACATCACCCTCACCATCGAGGAAATGTCGAAAGCGGCGCGTTGTTATCATCCTCCACCCGCCCTACCAGCGGTGCTGAGCGGAAAGGAGTCGAGCTTGGAAGCCATCACACGATGCATCGACTACCTCGTCTACGCGGATGATTACCTAGCGAGCCACCCACCGAACCACTACGGGGCAGAGATCGAGGCCAGGACAGAGATCCAGTTGCAGCAGATTGTGCGCATCAGCGAAAATTTTGTGAAGACCGCCTTCATCAACGCGCTGCAACGGAGCAAGGTGTCGCAGCCCAGCGCCGGGGTAGGAGGGCCGACAGGCCAGACAGGAGTTCGCTTCAGCGGTGTCCCACAGTTGAGCAGCACCCTAAAGCCGACGGCAAACCGACTGATCCGCAATGAGGCAGCGCTACAGGGCGTCGATCAGATTGTGCAGCGCCTCGGCGAGAACTTCAATCGAACGGATTGCATTCGAAAAGACGTGCGGAGACTATTTGAGGAAAAGCTGGTAGCGGCAATACAGGCGCAATTTGATGGCACGTACCGCGACGAGGAAACGGGAAAGAGCGCACTAACATCGCGCTCCTCTGTGCTTCCAGTGCTGAGACACTACCAGCACGGAGACCATGGACTGCTGCGCATCAGTGAGTCGGCACGGGATCTGGTGACGGACGCGTGTGCGTGCCTGCAGCGGTATGTACTCGAGCCGCTGGAAGACGACTACTCCGTGGCGGACATCCCGAGCGAGTTGGCCACCGTTGTCTTCGAGGTAATTTATCGGCGTGCCATCAGGGTTATCCAGGTCGATACCTCCTTCTTTAGCAACCCGACGAAGCTATTCGTCGACTCGCGCGGCCAAGGAGCCGGCCTCTTCCCGACACCCCGCTACTTCCGGGACTACATCTTCATTGGGCTCGACCTCATGGAGGAGTTTTGGAAGTGGAAGACCTTGTCGAAATCGATCCCTGGCGAGAACAGGGACTTCGTTGACCACGTCGATGACTCAGTGGACAACTTCATCTACCGAATCCGTGAGCTGCTGGATGGGTACGTCAACGCGAAAGGGGGACTGGAGAAGGAGGCGCTGAAAGAGTACGCGCGATCCATGCGCCGCACGGAGTGGTTTCCCTCCGTCGACTGCACGGTGCACGAGTCGGCGACGAACGTCCTTTACTTCCACAAGGCGCTACTCACCTCCTTCTACGGCTCACTGCGCATTGTGTTGTATGGCAGCATCATTGGTGCCAACGCCGATTACGAGTCGCGCCAGGAGGTGGAGGATTACCTCACTCGCGGTGTGATTGGTGCGGTGGACGACCTGCGGACATTGGCAGAAGCGGCGGCAGAGCTTCAGCAGGAAATGCTAGCCAAGCGCAATCACCGTACAAAGCCCGACTCCCTCTCTCTCCTCAGCAGCGACGTGCGATTTTCCGTGGACATCTTCATGATCAACAACTTGTGCTTCTTGGAGGACAACTATCGTCGCGAGGCGTGCTTCACGACACGACTCGCAGAAGCGGTGCCACCAGCAATTTCCTCGCGTGTAGGAGCCATTGAACGCAAAGACGCCGCGGAACCACCCCCGCCTGATCTGCCGCTCTCCCAGCTCTTCGACATACTCAACTCGGAGCGGCTGCAACACGTGAACGCTTTCGGTGCGAGCTGGCATGAGTGTTTTCCCGCCTTTTCAGTCCACTCCGAGCTGATGTCTATCGAGCCGCGATCAACGAAGGAGCTTCGCAAGTCGCAGCGTATGGCAGTAAAACAATGGTGTCGACGTGTGACCGGCGCTCTTTTGAAGAAGATTCACTACTGCAATGTGGAGGTTGTGATGGATATCAAGTCCCGTACCAAGCTCATTGACGTTTCCATCGCCGCGGTGCGGGACTGCTTCGATCGCATGGAGGCGGTGTTGAATGGCCGCACCTGGTCCACACAACCGCAGAAGTGGATGCCTTTTACACTCACCGAGTGGGAAGAGCAAATCCGGCAGTCATTTTGACTTTTCCCCTTCTTTTTTTTTTTTTTGAGGGGGTGGGTGGGAGAGGTGCTTCGCTGCTGTAGCTGCCTTGCTGAGAGGCACACATACACACGCACACATCAGCACCACTCCTACAGTTGTATGAGCGAGGCTGTGGCGCGCACCAATTTCGCTGTGACTGTGACGAGGCCTCTTTCTGTTGTACTTGACCGCTGTAGAGTCTACTCGGTGTTGAATAGGGACGATGTTTTCTCGTGCCTTCGCACGCCTCGATCACTGCATTTTTTCGTGCTGTGTCGAGAGAATGGCTTGCGTGGGTTCCTTGTTGGCGCGGCTTGGCTTTGTTGTGCTGCTCGTCGATTTCGCTCCTTGGCACCTCTTCCTCTTTCCGGTAGGGAACCTCGTGATGACACGAATTGCATGAAATAGAAGCACCCACTGCGGGGCTTGATTGTCTACACTACTAGGGGAGGAGGGGGTGACCTCCGATAGGATCTAATGTCCAGGTAGACGGCAAGTAGGCAGAGAGCCTGCTGTCCACCTGCTCTTGTTGCTGTGAAGTAGCCCTCCATCGCCCTCACTGCCTTCCCTCCCTTCTCCGCTCTACAACAGTGGCAACCTTGCCTGTCTGCTTTGTCCCCATCGCCGCCGCCATCGTCTCATCTCACGTTCTTAATCCTCATATGCTCCTGCTTCAGCACTCGCGCCTTTCTCTGTTTGTTACTCACGCTGCCTGTGTTGGAATACAGGTAGAGTAGGCTCATCTCCGGCCCCTCTCCGTCCCTTTCTGATAGTGTCTATACAAGACTCTTTCTGACACCTTCCCATCCGCCGCCACTGCTCTTCCTCTCGTCTCTCTCATCCCTTAGGTTATATGTATATATATATACATCTATAACATATATGCTACCCCCTCCCCCCGTCACCTCCACCGCCTGGACATACGCCGATCTCTTCTGTCCTCCATGAGGGATGGCACACCATCTCCTATCCCCCTTGGACGCCACGGCGAAACTCCCTGTACGCCAAAAGGAGTTCAAGTTTGATTCCCTCTGCGTGAACGCCGACGACCGCCTCACCGACGGTATGGCGATCAAGTCAGAGGAGCGGCGCGGCTTCCGCCCACACACGAGGCTGCACCCCTCGAACGCAGGGCGTACGCGGGGCCGCACAGGCGGCGCCTTAGAGATAGGCTTCATGGAATCCCCACCTTTCCGGAATGAGGCGCTTGTCGAGGAAAAACCTTCTCACGTTGTCCGGCCTCGCGCACGTCAGCTGCGCGCGTCTGAGGGAAACGCAGATCCCGTCTCTATTCCCTGCGTCAAAGCGAAGGGCAGTGTAGCCCGTTCGCTCCACGCAACACCGACCGCGAACCCGTCAACACAGAGCCTGTGGGTGGAAGGCAGTTCTGTGCTCAACCAAGGCGCAGGGCTTGTCTCTGCGGCGGTCGCCCATCGTTCTGACAGCGTTTCACCAGAGTCGCCGCCTCAAGGAGGTGTGGGAGGCGGTGTGTCTGGCGAAGACTCGCGCGCTGTGCGGCGTTGTGAAACTGTTCATGCAGTTCTTCATCGATCGGGGACGTACGCAACTCCTACAAGTATTGGCGATAAAGTGGTCTCCGATGCCTTGGCGGTGGCGCGCTGCTCCGTCATAGCAAACGCACTTGCTGGCACGGGGCGGAACGTTGTGCGCACCTTTTGTTCACGACGATTGTGTGCTGCGCGCGACCCTGTGTCGGGTCCTCGTCTACTCCCGAACATCGCACGGCTGGAGAGTCCTAAATTTGCGATGACCTTCTTCTCGAGCGTGCCAGGCGGGACGGCGTCGTCGCTCGATGACTCGTACGCCTCGCCGAGTCACAGCGTTAGCGATTACCTGGAGGAGGCAGAAGTCAATCGTATCAAGCAGCTCTACTTTGACTATTTTGACTGCGAACCTGTTAGTATTAGCTCTGTGGGGACGTCAGGGAGCGACATGTCGATGTTGGCCTACGGTGCTACTGCATCTCCACGGCCGTCCAGCTCCGTTTCAAGGGGCGACCGCCGTAGCTTCTCTCAGCGCGCTTCCAATACAATGTGAATATGGAGCTGAAGGATGCTTTCTTATTTCATGAGCATTGGGCGCACGTGCGTGGGTGTGTGCGGTTGTGCTGGTAGCTCTGTATTGTGCTTTCTACGCTTGTTTCCCATTCCTCTCACGCAGTACTACTACTGGGAGGAGGGGCCGCACATGTTCACAGGTGCGTACTTGCATACCAGCGCTTTGCCGCTACACGACCCCATTACTCTTGCGTCTTTGTTGTGTAGTGCTGCATGGGCAATGCAGCCCCAAGGGTGTGCGTGTGTACAGCGCGCATGTGCTTCTTCTCCTCCCTGCCCTGTGGCGCTTTTTCCTTCATTCTGCACAGCTGCCGCCAGCCCGCATGCTCTGCCGAAACAAAACAGGAGACAAAGCAGACAGAACTGCGCCGTACATCTTCCACAGCAAATGACTGTCGCCTTTCTTTGACTTCCCCACTCCCCTGCGCGCTTCACTTTCAGGGCTGCTCTTCCCCACCTCGGCGTCGCTGGAATGTTGGAAAAGGGATAAGGACAAAGGGAAGAAGTGAGGCAGAAAGTGAGGCCCGCAGCGCGGTTACTTCTCTTGTCGTCGCCGCCAGTGACGTCTGTATGTACTTGTGAGGCAACTAAAAAGTGGTGTGGCTCACCTTTTGTCATGCTGTGTCGTTGCCCTACGAGTGTCATACACGCTTGAATCGATGCTGCGCAACCACCCCCTCCCCCTCACCCGCTGGGTTCCGCGTTCACAGTGGCTAAGCTGAAGGCGGTTATGCTTCCTGTGACGGCTAGGCAGCTCTCCTGTGCGCATGCAGCGTCGTTGACCACCTCAGCTTCGCATTACACTTTTTTTTCTTCTTTTCACCTCTTCTCCCCGTCGTCATAGCTTCGAGCGGAGCACCTGCTCAGTCGCCGCTGCCAACTAACGAGTCAGGTACGTTAGGTGGTGTGCGGCTTGTGAAGCGAGAAGGGGGGAGGGCAGCCTTCTCTCTTACACCGGGCCGCGCCGATGCAGCGCGATACGCGCGAGCTAAATCCCGGGCGTGCAGACTTTTGGGAGCACTTCTACGATCCGGAGGCTGGGCGGCTGCAGGAAAAGGAGCTGCACCACCGGAAAGCACACGAAATAGCGCGACGTGGGAGCCTCATGTATCACTACGAGTGGTTTATGGAGTACCCACTGTACGAGGATGCATTGAAGGCCTGTATCCAAACCGTCCCGACGGTGCTCCCCAACCATGGCCCTACCCGCATCCTTCATGCGGGATGCGGCAACAGCAGTTTTTGCGATCATGCAGAGCAGCTGCTGTCGGACCTGGACCCTGCTCTTTCCTCTTCCTCCACTCGTGCGCCTGAGGTGCTCAACGTCGACATCTGTCAGAACTTAATCACTCTTCTCGCGCGCCACTTCCCCTCACGGGTGTATGCGGTGGGCAACTGCTGCGACTTGCACGTGTCGTCTTCGCCATTGGTGCCCTTTTCAAGTGATACTATCTGGTACAGCCGCGACACGGCCTTGCAACTTCACACTGTATTGCAAAACTCCGTAGATATTGTGTTCGATAAGGGGACTGCGGATGCCCTTCTCAGCGCCTTCGCGGGTGAGTTCAACCCAAACATGGAATCCTACATGGGTGAGATGCTTAAGATTCTTCGTCCAGGCGGCCTTTTCTTCCTCATCTCGATCAACAGTGAGGATGTGGTGAACCCTTACGTACTCTCCGCCGAGGATGGAGTGAAGTCGTTCCAGCTAGCATACACGGATGTGATTGAGCTGGCCTCACAGGATCTTCGGCATGTTCGCGTGGAGACTCTCGGATCCCGCTACAACTGCTACGGGTACACCGTCGTGGCGTCTGCTTCTATAGAGTAGTAGTCATTTCCGTAAGGTGCTGGGCAGTGGTGTCCGTTAAGAATTGAACAAGCAATACGCGAGCACCGACACACCGAGTAAGTGTGGTGCGTCACCTGCTGAGCGAGACGGCACAAACAGAGAAAAAAGAGCACGATGCACCCTTCGCTTACCCCCCTCCCCTCCCCCTCCTCTCTTCCCTTGGCTCCCGTCCCGAACGACCCTCCTATGTGTCACCAGGCTACATCCTGTTTCCATTGGCCTCCTCTCTTTCCGCCTACATACCTAAGAATCAACGCGCAGACGGGTCCGCCAAAAGGGGCCGCGCATTATTCCTATTTCCATTCGTGCCCCTCCCCCGCTCTCCGCACTCTATCGCCATCATGTCAAGTCGCTACCATTTGTCGTCCGCGCCGGATTCGTCGCCGGCAGAAGCCGCCAAGTACGTTCATCCCGTTTCCGCTCGCGTGCTGCACGCCGCGCCATTTCTTGGGTACATCCCGGTCTTCAGCGTGACTCTCAGGTCATTCCACCCCAAATTTGTGCTTGCGATTTGCTTGCAGCGCTTGTTCGAGAAGGGCCTCGCCAATGGACTGATGCGACTGTCGATCCAGCCGGTGCTGACGGGCCGCTACGGACTCACTGGCGCCGTGTACCAGCGCCTGTCCACCCTCTACACGCTGGGTTGGGCCATCAACGCATTTATCACCGTCATGGCGGACACGTTTGCGCTGTTTGGGTACACAAAACGGTGGTACGGCGTATTGTCGGCGGTGGGCGGCGGCGTGTTCGCGCTGCTGTACGGGCTTCTGCCGGCGAAGGAGTCGAGCGCGAAGCCTGCCGCCATCTTCATGTTCTTGACGGCACTGTTCATGAGCAACATCGACGTCTTCGCTGTCGCGTTGTACAGCGAGCAAATCCGCTGTCGCCCAGCTGCCGGGCCAGCACTGGTGAGCTGGATGTGGGGCACGGCGCTTATCGGTATTATGATCTCCAGCATAATTCAAGGTCCCCTCTCCGACAATGGGTTAACTCACTTTGGTGTGTACATGACAGCCGCAATCCTGCTGTTATCGGGCCTACTGTTTGTGTTCAACCTGTTCGAGGAGCGACGGAACTGTGCAGCCCGCTTGGAGGACGCCAAGGTGGAGTTTCTCCAGAACGCCAAGAACACGAGCATCGACGGCACGGCCGGCCTGCCGCCATCACCGCAGAAGCGAGATGCGAAGCTGACCGCTGATAGTAACATCAACGAAGAGGATGACGAGGAGGAGGCAGCCGCGATGGATGCGCGAGGCTTCGTGCGGCCGCACGTGGACACCTACCTCTGCGGCGCCGTGGAAGTGAACCGAGACGTCATGCTGCGCTACTGGCGGATGGCACTGTTTTGCCTGATCCTCACACTCGGTGTGATAGCGAACGCAGTCGTGAACATCTTTGGCACGCGGTGGGACATTATGTATGCCTGCATCACCGTGGCGGTGGTGGTGTGCGTCAGCTCCTTCTTCACGTTGCCGCTGGCCGTTGCAAAAGTTGTGGTGTTCATGTATTTCAATGCCATCTTGTATGTGAACCTCCCAGGCGTGCTGAACACCTTCTACGTGGCAAAGCCAGCATGCCTCCCCGATGGGCCGCACTTTTCGTACACGTTCTACAACGCCATGAATGGCATTCTGGGTAATATTGCCGGCATCAGTGGCACTATGGTGTTCGCGCACCTGTTTCCTAACCACAGCTACCGGTTTGTCATGAGCCTCTCCGCTGTTCTGTTGCCGGCCGCCTCTATGTTCGATCTGATCATCTTGAAACGCTGGAACCTGGCCATTGGTATCCCTGATCACGCCATGTACATTTTTGGTGACGCCATCATCTACGAAGCATGTGATATGCTCCTCAACATGCCCATGATGATGCTCATGTGCCGCATTGCGCCGTGTGGGGCTGAGTCGATGGTGTTTGCGCTCCTCGCGAGTATTTACCACCTTGGCACCTCGACTTCGTCCGCCATAGGTTACCTGCTGATGGAAACGATTTGGCCGGTTGTCACGACAGGCACGTGTGACTACAGCAACGCGCCGTGGCTGGTGATCACTGGGCACATCGTCACACCTGTTCTCATCTTCCCCCTGGCTTACGTTCTCCTCCCATCGGCGCGCATCAGTGACCACATTGACCACACGGGTCGAAAGGTAAGGGAGGTAGAGCTCTCAGAGCGGAGTGCTGAAGCGGCTGAGGAGCCGGTTTCTATCCCAACGAGGCCACGCAGCTAGTAAATCGCTGCTGTTTCGGTCCTCGTTGGACAGTGCAGGGCGAAAGAACCCAGTTGAAGAAGGGGGGGGGGGTAGCGTGCATCGGACTACCCCCCCCCTCTGTGTAGCTCTGGGCGTATGTCCGCCTGAGCCGGTGGCTGTTTTTTTTTTGTTTGCCCTTTGTTTATTTGTTTGTGTCATTTGTCCTCTGCGGCAGCAGGAGGGGGGGGGGGTCCGGTCATCGCGACCCTCCCTCCTCTCCCCTGTGGGGTTGCCGCCCTCCTTTTCCGGCACCATCCTCTCTATCGTTTATTTATTTGTTCAAGCTGTCTACTCGACGGCTTCGAAGAAGAGCCCTACCTCATTTTGCAGACGCGTGAGAGGCATCCCTATTTTCTTGCCTCTGTCCAACCCTTCTTGTGTCCTTCGCCATTCGGGTTCAACTGGGCATATCCAGCGGTTGAGGAAACTATCGTCAGGGGTACACTCGACTTGCGCTTAAAGTGATGGAACTGACACCCACACGCGTATGCGATGCCCACCTCCATACACAAGTGCACACCTTAAAGCATTACCGCAACGATTTCTCTCACCCAGAGAAGGGAAAAGAGGTAACAAACGCCCAAGGTAACAGGGTACCACTCCTCCACTATTGTCAGCACTCGTGCGCGTACTCGCGTTACTTCCACAGACGGCGAGTACACTGTGACGTTTCAGTAACAAACATCAAGGTGGCTTTGTCTCCTCTTCACACGTGGATTACGCCACGCCGTTCCACGTTTGTGCTTGGCCAAGGGCCGGGGTCACGTTCTTTTTCCTTGCTGGAACCCCCACACGGGAAAGAGAGAGAATAATCTAATCTAATACGTCGATGCATACACACACATAATATAGCTATATTCTTCTAAAACAGCGGATAAGCTCGAGAGAGGAAAATCGACTTACGATGACCTCTTCTTCCTCAGAATTTCTTTGATGTCGTTCATTTTTTTAGGGGGAAGGCGGAGGGGCCTCCATGATAACTGTGGGCTGCGCGCCTGTATCGGTTTCGTGGCCTCGCTATCCCTCACCGAGTGCCGTCACCGCACATGTACACCTAACAGAAACATGGCTCTGCCCAAGGGGCGGTGAGTTGTGCAAGAGTGAAAAAAGCTGCAGCAACCAATGGTGACTACAAAATCGCACCCCCCCCGTTGCTGCCGGTGAATCACGAGATTGCATACATGCCATTTCTGAACAGCGTAACGTCTTCCCGTGTGGACCACTACTCCCCCTCGCACATCGGGGAGCGGCTTCAATTCGGTCTAGTGCGTGACAGGAGCTTCATGATTTTGGAAGAGGCTCAACGAGGATCCTTGAGGTCCAGAAGTCGGTGCACTCTGCTGCTGCTTTGTTGTCACTTATACTAAATCATGCGTATACTTCAGTGCGTCCCCCAGTCGCAATTCAGCTTATATTTGGAGCCATGTGACGCTACACCTGCCCCATTTCACTTCATGCGACCTCAATCACCACCTTTACACTTTCGCTCCTCCTCTTGCGCTCTCTCTTCTCGTTTCCTTACGTTCTCATCCGGCGTAAAAAAAAAAAAACGCCACGACACACCCGAGTCCTTATTTTTGTTACGACATGTGCGAGAGGAGGAATCAAAGCAGCCGCTACATATGCAATAGGCAACGAGAACCTTCAGCACTGTACTGCTCCCTCTTGGCGCACACTGACGGCCCCAGTCGCTTCGCGACTTGCGCGGTCTCTTTGCCCCCGCGTTCGCGCATCACAGATCTTTCCTCTCCTTTGTTTCTCACTGCACAGTCCCCAGTCCTTTTTTCAGCCGCGATGAATCGCTGGAGCATGAGCAAGACGTACAAAGCCGATGGTGAAAAGCACCTCGAAGGCAAGAGCTGGGGCACACAAGAAAGAGAGGCGGGGTTGCCAACAAATATGCGTGTCAACAGTTTCACTCCACCAGCAGAGGAGGTACTGAAGTAAGTATCATTCCTCAAGGAGGCTCCAATTCTTGGCAGCGTGACTCTCAGGTCATTCCACCCCAAATTTGTGCTTGCGATTTGCTTGCAGCGCTTGTTCGAGAAGGGCCTCGCCAATGGGCTGATGCGACTATCGATCCAGCCGGTGCTGACGGGCCGCTACGGACTCACTGGCGCCGTGTACCAGCGCCTGTCCACCCTCTACACGCTGGGTTGGGCCATCAACGCATTTATCACCGTCATGGCGGACACGTCCATGCAGGCCATCATCGATAGCTGCCGCATCTTCCGAATCCCGGTCAGCGGTCCGACCCTGGTGACCTGGAGATAAGACTGTGCTACGCCGGGTGTCATGCTTGCAGCTGCTGCTTAGGGTCCTCTGTCTGACAAGAAGCCTGTACAACCTTGGCGCGTACATCACTGCTGGCCTCTTGTACTCTGTGAGCATATTGTTCATCGTCAGTGTCTTTGCGAAGATGCCAAGCCGTGGGCCTCGCACTGAGCATGTGAAAGTCGACTTTCCTCTTGAAGAGGGGAGCACTGAAGACTGTAGACGTCGACCACTCAGTGGAGCCGACTTCTAAGGTTGGGAAGTCTGTGGTGTTGTGGCGAGCACACGGAGAAGGACGATGAGTCGCCTGGCTGTGTGGTATCGGAGGCGATTAGCGCGTTCCGGGGTGCCATTGAGCTCAAACTGGAGGTGGTGATGCACAACTGGTTCATGATCATCTGTTACTACCTCTTGACCCTTGCAGCGACGACGAAGATGACTGTAAGGATTGGTATTACGCTCTTGGCGATCATGTGAGCATACATTATCTACCTGAAGCTCCCTCGGATGCTCAACAAGCTCCACCTCACCGCACTCAAGTATCTCCTGGATGGACCACGCTACAACTGCAGCTTCGACAAAATCACGAAAGGTCTCATGATCGATGTGGCAAAGGATCGTAGATATGACGATCCCCACGCATCTCTTCCTGAGCCTCTGCTACAGTGGGAACATGGGCGACGTTGTCACCCTAGCGCCCATCGCGTCCCCATATTCGACCTCAGCGGAGTGGCGCGCAGGAATGTGGACGCGGGTAACCATGACCATGCAGCGTGAGCCTTTGGGGTGAGGCGCGATCGTGTTCGAACTGGTCGATGCGCTTTCGAACATGCCAACAAGGCTTCTGGAGTCTTGTATGGCGCTGCACTGATCAGAAGTGATGGCGCTCGGACTGCTCGGTGGCATGGCTCACTTGGGCTCCTCGGCGTCCTCGGTCATCCGCTACCTAGTGCTAGACAAACCTTGGCCCTTCACGACGAGGGGCAATACTACTACACCAGTGGACCGTGGCTGATGATTACAGGGAACCTTGCAGCACTCCTTCTTTCTCAGTCGCTGTCGTTCCTGCTTCTGCCCGCCTTGTTTATCTGCACTAGGCTGCACGCACGAGGCAAAGAAGTCCAGGCGTTTTGCTGACGTGGATCATGATGCCTCACGGAGCTCTGTCATCAGCATCTTAATCACATCCTGAGATCCTTCCGCCGAACTCAAAGTTCACAACGACGCTGAGAGGAAGAAAGCGTCTGATGAAGGGACAGACAATGCGCATGGAATGCGGGATGCGTGACATTCCGTCTGCTCTGTCGCTCTTTCCCTTTTCTTCGAGGCATGGGACCTGCTCCTTCTCGCACATACGTGCGTGCCCACAGAGTGTGCCGGAAGGTCGTCTGTTGTCATCTAGTGGACGCGTATAGTGTCCTGTACAAGGAGAGAGACGAGCGAATGCAGTTACTCGTCCCACTCAAAAGTGTGTCATGTGCTGGGTGATTTCGTGTTCAACAGAAAGAAGCGAACCTCGCGTATGGCGTGTGAGCTGGGCGCGCGTGTGTCTGTACTCCTCCTCTCTCTTTTCACATGTGATTGTTGGTTGATTCAGTACTGCTTACTCTTCCCCTTTCCCTTTTTCGTCTTTATTTTCTCTTCACTGCTGCACAGCACGCAATGTCCCTCCATTTTCTCTTTCAGCGTCTTGGCACCACAAAAGGACATCGCACAGGCACATGAGTGCTGTCCTGCCCCACACGTATCGGCACCGAGACGCACACGGGCACACACATGACTCTGTTTATCGAAAAGCCGTCGTCGTGTTTACGCTCACTCTCCGTGGTTTTGACGGAGGTGCCACCTCTTTCACTCGCCTTCAGTTGCTGGATGCAGATTGGATCCGCCGGGGGGACCAGCCGGATACGTCACCTAATGCCCAGTAGTTGCGTACCCACCCTTTTCAACACTTTGCTTTCACGCGTCACGATCGACAGGGGAACAGGGTAGAGGCAAAGGGATCATGTGTGGTAGTGATTGGCAGAAAGTGAAAACGATGACGCCTGTTGCCTTGCAGCTACTCGTCCACTTCTTCATCATACGCCTCTCCTTCTGGCTCTCCTTGTCACGTTCAGTGGACATCCAATGGGTGTTTGAGCAGCTTATCTTCACTGCGAAGTCAGCTTCTGCTTCTCCGGTCGCGACCCTCTCCCAGAAGTGAAAGCACATCCGAGTCAATTGATCAACGAAACCCGAAATTAAGGCCTTAGTGGAATGCAGGATTTGTGTGCGTGTCTGTGGGCTTGCGTTGTGGTTGCAGAACACTCAGGGAGACAAGAGCGAGCTGAGCAGTTGGTACGGCACTGCCTGTCAACGCTTTTTTTCCCCACTGCAGCACACCACGATATGGGGAGGTGAACAGCGCGCTTCTGCCATCTCCGTCTCGTGAATCGTCGTTCTGCAGCTGACGCTGTCTGAGCTGCTGTCGTCTCCCCACCCAATTCCTGTACCTATGTCGACCCTCTCTTTCTTCTCGTCATCGAAGGCACGTCCTCCGCGACAGTCGCAGCTCTTGTTTCCTTGCTCTGCTACTGGGCTACGCCGTGCATTCGTTGCCCAAAATTTGTAGACCCGGGCGGTGCACTGTTATCGGCGGCAAGCGAATAACTACCCCTTCACCCATTTATGTGCGTGCCTTCACAAGGTATGGGGCTCCTTCTTCTCTTACCCTCTTCTCTCACCCGCCAAATGATGATCGTCGATGAGTTCGAAGTATGATGTGGTCAAGTTAAAGGTGCACCTAAGTGATGTGCACTACTACGTCCTATCGCGCTTTCTCCTTTCGAAGATGCTCATGTTCTGCTGCGTTCCAGAGGACACCGCCGTGCGCATTAGTCTCGATGTCAAGAAGCACTTCGTCAACACCGAGCGCACCTCCATCACGCAGGCGGAGCTGGAGGACTACATACGGTGTTCAATGATCGCCGCAGGATTCGCGCAAGAGCACGCGACGCTTTTTTCGGTAGTAACACAGTTTCACACGGAGCGGATTCCACTGGTGCTCTTCATTGCTGGGCCTGAGCGGTGCGGCAAGACGACGCTGGCGCATCACCTCAGCGCACGGCTCAACTGCAGCACTGTCATCAACGCTGAGGTGCTGCGCGACATCTGGGCCGCAGTCGACGAGAGTCATCTCTCCTTTGCTGTGACTGCTGCAAGCTCACCCTACTCAACGTCTGACATGGTGCGCAGTGAAGTCGCTGCCGCATTGTCAGCGGAGGTGGACAAAGCCATACGAGAAGGACGAGCCATCATCGTAGAAGGCGAAAACCTCTCCTTGGCAGACTTACATCAGTTTCTTGAGCCATCCTTCCAGCTCTCTGCCGGGGCAGTGGTATTGGGTCTCATTATGGAGACTTGCAGCGGCAAGGCAGAGCTGGACGCAAGTCCTGCATGCGCGAAAACACTTCCCAACCTGCAGCTCGTTTTCTCGTCAAATCGCCTGTCTGTCTTTGCGACCGATATGGGCAATCGTGCAAAAGGCGCCAGTGGGATCCCTACCGTGTACGTAGCGCGCTGCACTACCGTCGCTGAGATTGTCTGCCTGTCCTCCTTCCTTCACGAAGTTGTTGTGAAGTGCATCGTTGCCGAACTCAAACGCCGCGAGAAAACACCATAACAGCTTCTCTTTCCCTCTCCACCTTGATCGCAGACTGAAGTTCTACTGCACGCGCAGGTGGCGACTGTAGCATTCTCCATTCGTTCTTTTTTTCTGTGCTAGTCGCATCGGTGCTTGATTCCGCTGGCTCCTCGCCGCCTGCCCGCTGCTGCTGCTGGTTTCTTCCTTTTCACGTCTTACAGCACACCCACCATACAGAGACGGGTGTCCAACTCGAAGAGCGTGAGCCCTGCCAGCGTACCTTTGCAAGGTGACTCTCTCACTTTCTCCTCTCTTCTCGTGCGTCCCTTTTCTGCATTGACCCTCTGAGTGGGTTGCTGCAGCGGCAAGTGCAGCTGAAGTAGTCAGTAGTACATACAGGTGCAAACGTTGTGTCCTTTATCGCACGAGGCTGCATACTCCTTCGCGAGCGACGAACGTCCTTCCCCTTCTCGTTTGCTCTTTTCGACACCTCCACGTCTTCTTTGAGCGCTCATCGCCCTCACCGCCCATCTTCCTTCCCACTCTTAGCAGTATTGCTGCCCACAGCAATTTTACCACTGCTGCCCCTTTTTGTGTCTGGCAAGTGTCAATGGAGAATGGGAGCACCGGCCGTAGAGCGCCTATGAGGGACCCACCGTCTCCAGTAACCGCTCTGGCTCTCTCTCTCTCTTCATATACACCCTGAGTGAGAGCGCAACAAACCGTGCAGCTCTACCACGCGTTGGTTTTGTGCGGCGCGTTCGCGTCCACTTCTTCGCTTCTGATTTCACTTCTTTGCGAAGGTAGACGGCAGCATCACGCGAGCAAACGGCGGTATTCATTGTGCTACGAACGAGAAAAGCTGACACGTCTCGTTTCTCCCACTTTTCTCGAGGATCCTATGCGCGAAATCCTCCCCGCTTCTTCACCCCCCCCCCCCCCACACACACACAAACGAAGCACCAAAACGCAACGCTCGTTGTGTCGGGGTGGGGTCCAGAGCGCTGATTTGTTGAGTTTCCATTTGAATGCCACACACGTGCGCAGACCTCCCGCGCTTTCTTCAAGGTTTTTCTCCTACAAACTTCACTCACCACGTTTAATGGGTTTTCCCCTATCCTCTCTTTCCTTATCATGGCCAACGGGCTTTGCGTCCTAGATAGGCGTCCCCGCTATTTCCCTCGGGCGGATTGTGGCTGCGACGTACGGGTTTCTGTCCGCGTTATTGCTCTCTTTCCGGTCTCTTCTGTTGGGTAAATTTCTAACTTTGTGGTGCTGCCTTCTCTGTACATTCAAATCAGCCTAAGTTGACCAGACCCCCCCACCCCATCCTGTCAGCCCCCGGGTGGGACAGGATGGACAAAGGGGAGGGGGTAGACCCCGCACTTTTGTAGAGGTCCTCAAAAAGAACATCATCATTGTCGTATGAGCGGAGTCCAAGAACAAGCCCTGCCCCACCCCCTCCTTCTCCTCCTCCCCCTCTACGTAGCGATGTCCAAGGCGTTTGTGACATCACACAGAACCGGTCGGCTTATGGGATGGAATCCGTAGGCTCCGTAGTTGCCGCCTTTTCCCCTTTCACCATTGATGGTCTCACACGTAAAAGGGCAGAGGATTTTGCCGAAAAAGAAAACGTATACACACAAGCGTAGGACACACAACCGTAGAGCTCACGCAAGTGAGCCTCAATCTACCCATATCGCTCTGAGCCCCCCCCTCGCTTTTTGTTTTTCGTTTTATTATTCGTTGGTTTGGGTTTTCCGCTCCACTGCCACTGCCGCTCTTGTGCGCGTCTTGCAGACCCCGTGACGCTATCGTCCGACCTTTTTGCTATACACTTCAAGCGTCAACGTATCCGTTCCTGTCTAGCGTCGATGCCGACTTGGCCTCTTAGCACCACCAAGTTTGCGGCTGTCGAGCTCGACTCCGACGACGAGGATGTGAGTAGCAGCAGCAGTTCTAGCGGCCGCAACGGCTCCGGAACGGGCAGCAGTCGCTCCAGATCCTACGCGGGGTATCTGCAGGATGAGAAGTTGGCATCACCGAAAACTCCGACTCCGTTGTACATGCCCGAGGAGCCACCCTTTCGAGCCCCAGCCGCGTCGCTTCACACCAATCGCTTCACCGCTGGTGCGACACAGCGCTCCATCACGGCGATTGGAGTACGCTCGCTCCTGGTGGGCTCCTCTTCGCCCGCTTCTACTGTGCCGATAATTCATCAGCGTGTGCAGAGCGCACAAGAGCCGCGTATACGCAGTGGGGTCGCCTCTGCCATGCACACGCCGCGTGCTCTATCTGCGCGCAGCAGCAGGGGATGCTCATTTGCCTATGCGTCACAGGTACCGAAAAAGCACAACACCATGAACATCCTTGTACTAGGTGCCCCTCAGGTGGGCAAGTCCCTTTTGATCAACTCGTATCGGGCTGCCATCACAAACACGACGCGGTGGCCGGCTGCCCCTGTAGGCATCTCTGGCTTCTACGGCACCACCACGGTGGAACCGTTCCCAAATCATCCGCAGGACCCGGCGTGGCTCTGCATCGATACACCGGGCAGCCTCTACACCGAGAAGGATGGGATTCTTCTGCAAAAGCTGACCGAAGGAATGCCCTGGAAAACAAAATTGCGTGGCCCCAATGCTCTCACTCTCAGCCAAATCAACGATATCCCCCCTATTCCTGCCAATAAAGCACATCAGTGCATTATCGTCGTACCTGCTACAGCCCTCATCGAGGACAATGGATGGGTCAACACTCTGCTTTGGCGCAATCGATACCGCTCTGCTGATGGCGCCCCCGACACAGTTTTCTACCTCAAGAGCCTCACCTCATCACTGCGTGCGCTTATGAATGATGCATCTCCATTTTTTGTTGTGACCAAAATGGACAAATTTGGCGGGGCAGGGAGCAGGGCTGCGTGCGCCGCTCTCATCTCCATTCTCAGTCAGTGCGTGCCAGTGAATCGCGTCTACTTCACGGCAGCTGTCGAGAATCGAGCGCTCTTCGCCACAGACCGTACTATAGTGCTAGAGAGAAGCACCAAACGAAATCTTGTCCGGCTGCACGAGGACATCTGCCTCGCTGTGCAGTGGCACAATCGAGTGGACGCCATGTCGCACAGCGATGCAAACGAAACGGAACGGATTGCCGGAGGATCACACTCGACGTCATTGCACTAGTCGAAGGGCAACACTGCTATACGGGAGTTTTTTTTTTTCGCTCTCTCTCTCTTTGTAGGGGAGATGCAAGACTGTGTGCGCCCTTCACAGGGCATCTAACTCCTTCAGTGCCCAAAGTCCATCATCCCTTTACCCGTCTACCACCTGGGCCTCTTCTGTCGAGCTGTGGCTGTCGTATTTCACTATGTTCGCTATTTGATTTGGTGTGACACACAGCCAGGAAAACACATTCCTCATTTTTCCTTTCTCCTCTATGCCACTCGCAAGTGGCTCTTTTTTCACACGCGCCTCCTTCTTTGTCTGCTGCCTTGAAGCACATGTGCCTAGTGGTGCCGGCGCACGGGTCGGGGGGAGGGGGAGGGGCCGCTTTTCCTGGGTGCGCTCTCTCTTACCGAGGTGAAGCAGGAACTGTCGTGATCTTCGTCGTTTAACTTTGCGACGACGGAAAGCACGCCGGATCTGCCCGACAGAAGACTCGTCGCCTCCTTTAAATCGGATTCGCTCTCCTCTCTTCTTCACGTTTTGCCTTGGATAACAGCGAAAAGGAAAAACAAAATTTCCACGTCAACTGCATCCGCTGGGGCCACATTCAAAGCAACCTTGTAGAATTGCAGAACTTCAACTGACGTGTACTGCGTTTCTGGCTCCCTCTTCAGCGTTCTCGTCGTTCTGTCATGGGTGACTCTTGTCTTACGAGCCCCTTTCACCTCTTTGCAGGCACGCTAGTGCCGTCTTGTGAACGGACGACAGCATCTCAACCAATTTCCTCCGTCTGTCATTGCAGCACCACTTTTCCTTTCCCGCACCTCAGAGCAGCATTTGGCCATGAGCGTCAAAGATGGTGGCCTTTCCTTTGCCCCTGTGCGGTCTGGCGATGTCTTCTTTATGAATCGAAAGTGTCTTGCCATGAAGGACCCTCTCGGTATAGCCTTATGTTGTCTCGCCAAGATAGAGAATCGCTTTGACCATGTCGGCATGTTTCTAAAGATACACGAGAATGAGTTCCACAAGTACCCCGAGGCACGCAAGCATGTCGTGGAGTTCTCTCAGTCAGGCACCTACGTGCTCGAGATGACCATGCGTGGCATCACACTGTACACAGCGGAGGGGCGAGTGGATCGCACCAGTGCCAACGAGGTAGCCTCACGCACCATCAACGTGGGAGACACTGAGAAGCAGCAACAGGTGCGAGAGGCGCTTCTGGAGCAGATGGAATCCCTGTACAGCACTCCATACAAGACGAATCTTCTTGAGTTTATTCCCTTCATATGCAGCCCTCCAGACAAGGTGGACCGAGTGCGAGCCGCGCACAAACTCAACACTCTTCGCCTCGAGGTAGAGGCTCTCACGGAGATGGCCAATGCGCATCCCAGCCAGGCGGAGGTCTATCGTGCCATTGCACACAAATACCAGAACGCGCAGTCCTTTCTTGTTTCCACCTACTTTCCGCACTTAGCCTCCACGCCACTGACGGACACATTTACCCTGAACTGGAGCACCGGTCATTACTGGATTGACGGGGTCAACAACGCTGACGAGATGCTCTGCTCCGAGCTGATCTGCAACCTGTGGCATCGTGTGGGTCTCACAGTGGGATACGTGCCGGCATCCTCCATACGCCCGTTCGATTTGCTGGACAACGAGCGCTTCAACTTTATCTCGCCAGTGAGTGAGCTTGGTGAGCTGAGACCTATAAAAGTTTGCCGACCCTACGAGCGGTACTGGAAAGGACCGATTAGAAGCGTGACGGAGACGACGCGAAATGGAAAGGCTGCGCAGACTCCCGTGGCAGAGTGCCCACGTCTTAAATTCTTCAACGACGTCATCACCAGCAGTGGCCTATCGCCAGTAGCGTCACTGAGAGACGCCGCCACTTCCTCGGAGTTGCTCCCGTCTCGGTGGGTGGTACAGTCCAACACGCGCAGCGACGTCATTCCCAACTTATGGTTTCGCGTCTTCTCCTCTGGTTTACTGTTTGCCGCCTGCGCGGTGCCGTGCGCCCCTTTGACGCTGCGGTGGATGGAGGGGCAGGTTGGACTGTTCTTGTTGCGCGGGAGCGTCTGGTCTATCACCTGTGGTGTGTTTGCCCGGAATGTCTCATTTGCCGCTGTCCAAGCTCTTGTCCTGGCGACAGCAGCATGCCGCTGCAATGTCTCCGGGGACGAACTCGTGATGGGTTTGCACACACACAGCAGCCTCGTTGACACGCGGCACCCCTACTACGATGCCGTCGCCCTCTACGGCCTCTCTGCCCTCGTGGCGCATCTCGCCACAACACCGTTGCGCAACGCCAACATTTCCTACCACTTCGGCCCCGTGCTCCCTGGGCCCATCTCGATGCGGCGGCTGTGTAGTGGAAACTTGCTAATCGCGCCTGCTGGTGTGTTGTTGCCCTTCCAGGCCTGCTGGCTCTCCTGGTATGAGACAGCGGGCTCCTTCATCGTGCCAACGCCGTCGTCTGTTTGGCGCCCTCGAGAAGACCTGCTCGCACGGCCTGAGTGGTCACACTGCCGGAACAAGGCGCTCCTCGGCGCCTTTGTCGCTACGCTCCTCACCGATACGCTCCTCTACCCCATTGCCACGCTGGCAACGCGCCGATTCATGAGCGATCTATTCAAGCCACAAAGGCCGCCGAGCTTTGGACGGTCCCTCTATGCTGGCTATCGGTATCGTCTTCTCAGCAATGTCTTAATCCTCCTCACATCCACTGCTTACCTCGACAGGCTTGGCAGCATCTAGAACATCCGTGCGCACGGCGTAGAAATCGCGCACGAGTCGGGTTACTGCTTCCTGGAGTCGTGCCTGCGTGGGAGCATCACTGACGGATGGTGTGGGCAACATCTGCGCGTAGCCAAATAGTTGCAGTTCTGGCATAACACCCTCCACACAGATACACACACAGGCATACAACTTGCTGATGTTTATCGAGATCAGTGTGCATGGCTAAGGCTGGCGAAAGATTGGCTCATACCCATGCTCTCTTCCATACACACACACACGCACTTTTTCCCTCGTCTCTTACACTATGGTGAAGGGGTGCCGCGGAGCGTGAATGCGGACGACTAACTCTCGCTCTCTCCTCCTCTTCTTATGCCAGCTAGCGAGTGCATTAGTCCCTTCGCGGGGGGAAAGCAAACGTGCACATCCCCGCTATACCCGATTCCATTAACCCCATTTCATTCTGTCCCTTCCTCGCGCTGGAGAAACTAGACCAGACAGGAGCATTCCGTATGTGGCTGTGGACTTCACGCTGCAGAGGGGGCCCCGCTTCCGCTGAGTTCCGATGGGCTGATGGCGGAAAGCTAGCTGCGCGTGTATGGTGAAGCTTCACGTTCGCGGTACCCATGAACGATTACACGAGTTACAAACTCCTCCCCCCCCCCCCCCCCCCCCATACGCTCCGTGCAATGGAGGGAAAGTGGGACTCACACTCGCGTGGAGAGCCTGACTGCGTATGACGCAGTCATGAAGTTGCTGAAAGACAGAGTGCGGGTATTCGAAGAGTGCATCCACCACCTCGAGGACCCCACTCACAGCACCTGCCGCAAGCCTGTTCTCAGCAGCTTCATGGAAGCCGCGCGCGTCTGCTTCCAGGAGAAGAAGTGGATGCTGGCTTGGGATGCGTTGTGGCAAGCCCGGGAGAGCACGTATTCTGCCGCCCTTGAGCGACCTCATTGCGGACTGACACACACACAGAGAGAAAAAGATCGGCAGGTGCTCTTCCGAATAGTTTCCTCGGCGTTTGACCCGTGGAGTGCAAGCATGCTGTCGCTGCACGACGGACCACGGCACAAAGCACCGAAGGCGCCTTCGATGGTGAGCGGCGCCCATCTTCAGCTCTTCGACACTGCGTCAACCGTGAACACGGCATTTGACTTCCTCCTCGCTTAGACGCGGTATTTGTGCGGGCGCACCGTCGGCAGCGCACGTTCCCGCGACGAGCAGCCAACAGGGCCACGGTACTAGGAGAGAAAGTACCCGCAGAACGGCAGGAGAGCGGGGCGGACACGTGCCAAGCGGCCAAATGAAGCGCGAGCGCTCCTGCATGCCTCGTCTCACTGCCGGCCCGCAGTACGCAGCGTCGCGGCTTCTGCCTGCGGTGCCGGCTATGCGCAGGCACGAGCGGTCCTCTAGGGGCCAGCGCACGGCACTCTCAGCAGCGACGAAGCCGACGTTCCCCTCACGCCCCAAGCGTACGTTCGTGAGTGTGGCTTACGGCCGCAAGGCGAACGCCCTCTGCCTTGGGGAAAGTAGCGTCAGGGAACTGCTCGCGGAATCAGCGCGAAGCCTGACACCGCGGCTCCGCTCGAGGGGCTCGTGGGGCGACTGGTGGTTCGGGGCACGGCACAGCGACCACGAACGCCGCCGTTAAGTGCACGCGTTGGCGGCAGGGCTCCACCGACCACATCGATGCAGAAGCGCTCTGAGCAGTGTGCTGCGCACTTGAGGCCGTTGTGCTTTCTTATCCGTTGGAGCCCCGGCTGCCCTTCATGTGTATGATACTTCTGCCCTCGCCGCTTTCCGAAAGGGTGACTCACACAGTCGTGCCGTCAGCGCGGAGCCCCATGGCTGAATGGCTCACCTGCCATACGTGATCCGCGGACCTTTATACAAAATGCGGCAAATATACCACAGACAGGCCGAGCTGTGATCCCGTACGCCCAGCGCGAAGGGGACCAGCTGGCAGCACGGGGAAATGAGTCAGGAAGCTGGGCGGACGAGCGGCTCCGCACTTTCGTCGGCGCCCAAAAACAGAGCGTATACCCGTATCGATGCTCATGTGTACGAAACGCGCCCTACTCCTTCTGTTATGGCCTCGGTGTAAGTGGTGCGAGCGCACACGCCACCGAGAAGTCAGGTTGATGGAGACAACTATGATGACTGGCTTACAGCCTCACTGTGACTCTCTTGGTACCATCTTTCATCTTGTCCTCCCCCCTCTTTCTTATGCGGACCAGGGAAAAGACGTATACACACACACACGCCCGCACACACTCAGAGCTCTTCAACTTTGTTTGCTGTCGCTCTTTCTTCTCTTTTTTTTCTGCCCTGCCCGCGACTCCGCTTCTCTGCTGTTTTTGTTTCGAGTTGGTGCTTTGCTGTGTTGCCGTGGGCCCCAGCCGCTCTTCGCTGTTCTTGTCTTTCCCTCCATCAAACGGTCGACGGACAACAGCAACTTCTCTATACGCACACCGACAGGCATCGAGCCGCGCCTCGGCACGTACGGCGCCTCTTCGTTGTGTCACTCGTTTTCGCCAAGCCGACTGCAAACGACACCCTTTGGTGGGTGCTCTCGAACTCGTCGCGCTCCCTAACCCCTCGCACGTTCACGCATTTGCTGCCAAAGAGAGGCACTCAATTGCCGTTGTCAAGCATGACTGCCAGAGAAGGCGAACCAAACAGCGCGTCGATGGAGTTGCTGAATCAGTACGCAAAGTACTTTCCACATGTCCTCTTCACCAGCCATAAGGCCTTCGAGAAGTATGTGGCGAGCCTCGACCCCGAGGTCTACAATAACTGTGTAGACCTGCCAGAAGGCGAGGAGTCACTGGAGTCCAGGAACCCGCAGGAGCACATGTATGTGCTGACGACGCTGGTGGGTCGAAACCCAACCACGGCCGCCTTCGTGGCCACCCGCTGCTCGGTCCCAGCGGAGAAGGTGGTGGCCAAGTTTGTCATGCTAAGCGATGAAAGGCAGGCCGCGTACGCTCGCAGTGAGCTGCACTGCCTTGCCGCGTGCACACATTTTGGGATTGTAAAGCACTTCGACGACTTCAAGTCCGACGACAAGCTGCTGCTTATTATGGAGTATGGCAGCGGCGGCGACCTCAACAAGCAGATCAAGCAGCGCCTGAAGGAGCACCTCCCTTTTCAAGAGTACGAGGTCGGGCTTCTCTTCTACCAGATTGTTCTGGCCTTGGACGAGGTACACAGCCGCTGCATGATGCATCGTGATTTAAAAAGCGCAAACATCTTTCTCATGCCCACTGGCATAATCAAGCTCGGCGACTTTGGCTTCTCGAAGCAGTACAGCGACTCCGTCTCACTCGACGTGGCATCGTCGTTCTGCGGTACCCCGTACTACCTCGCCCCGGAGGTGTGGGAGCGCAAGCGGTACAGTAAAAAGGCGGACATGTGGTCCCTCGGTGTCATTTTGTATGAGCTGCTGACCCTGCACCGCCCCTTCAAGGGACCGTCGCAGCGCGAGATTTTGCAGCAGGTGTTGTACGGCAAGTACGACCCATTTCCGTGCCCTGTGTCAAGCACCATGAAGGCGCTTCTGGATCCACTACTGTCGAAGAACCCAGCTGACCGGCCAACCACGCAGCAGCTGCTGCACACGGAGTTTCTCAAGTACGTGGCTAACCTGTTCCAGGATATTGTGCGTCACTCCGAGACCATCTCACCCAACGATAGGACAGAGATTCTGAAGCAGCTGCAGGGGAGCGGCGAGCGAGCCCCGTCACCGTCGTCGATCCGCTACGACGTCCTTACTTCAGAGGTGACACACGGTGGGTATCTGTACAAGTACAGCTCTGACATGCGCTGGAAGAAGCGTTACTTCTACATTGGTAACGGCCAGCTGCGAATTTCGCTGAGCGAGAACCCCGAGAACGACGGCGTAGCCCCCAAGTCCGTCAACCTGGAGACGGTGAGCGACGCGTTCCCAGTGCCTGAGGTGTACTCGCAAAAGCACCCGAATCAGCTGGTGCTGTGGTTCAACAACGGCCAGAAGATCATCGCGTACGCCACTACGAAGGAGGACAGGGACGTGTGGATCTCAAAGTTCCAACGCGCCTGTGGTATGTAACCGCACGGGCAGATGCACACGGGAAAAGGAGCGCAACAGAGAGATGCATGGGGGGAGGTGGAGGGGAAGAGGAAGATGGCAAAACCACAGAGCTCTCCATTAGACATGCTGCTACCGTCCTGAGCGTCTCCAAGGAGCCGAGAGAGAAAGTCGCATAGACACCAAGCTGGTCGGTTCATGTTTCTTAGCGTGCTGCTGGTCTCGCCTCATTCTTGTTTGAAACGTGTCGATAGTAGCCTGTGTGTGTCCGCATCCCTTCCCCTCTATCGACGGAGTGCCTCACGTTGGTCAACAGCATCAACGAGTCGCCCGTCTCTCATCTCTTTCTTGACCACCGCGTTCACCACTGCGCTTCTGTCCTTGATGGTTTCGGTGCCTTTTACTCTTAGCTTCTTCATCTACCGCCAATACTTGCTGCGCTCTGTGTCTCTTTCGCTTCCTCCTCCTCCTCTTATGCCGAGCAGGGCACTTACTTTGTGTTCACTGTCCCCCCTCCGTGTAGCTTTTTCTTTTCGCCCTCGTATCGCCCTCCACCCTCCCTCCCCCCGCTCTCTGTGGAGAGCACGCGTGAGTCACCGGCACAGAGGTGCACACACCAGCGCGCACATGACCACCCCCAACGTCCTGAAGCGAGGCGTATCTGTAGGGAGACAGCGCAAAGACAACAAAACAAAAGACAGAAGAAAGCGCGCTAATGTGCGCCTCTGTCTCGCTCTCTCTCTCTCTCTGGCATTTTTGCCGTTGAGTCTGCTGTGTTGGCACCCGCCTTGTCGTTGAATGTGTGCAATATGACTTTCTTTTTCTTGTTTGATTCCTGTGTTTCTCTTGGCTTCTTCTTCCCCCCCCCCCTCTTTTTCCTCGGTAACTTGCAATTGACCCCTCTTCCATCCTCTCGCTTTCCATTCCCTAGTATTTACTTGTCCTCTCTCATGTAACCTCCCTTCCTCGCCATCTCCCCTCTCCCCTACCTTGATGCAGCCCATCACATACGACTCTCCTCAAGAGTTGTTTCACTTGGCTTTTGTCTTTGACCTTCTCTCCTCCTGTTCGTTCTTTTTTGTTGGGGGGGGGGGGGGGCGAGTTTCCCTGTTGTGGTGGTTTTCCGTCCCAGTCGCGTGCGCTGAATGTAGCATGTGGGCGATGGCTCCTCCTGCTGCGGTGCAAAAGGGCACAAGCACGTAAAAACGCCAAGAAAACATCATTTTTGGGGGGGAGGGAGGGAGGGAGGGGGGAATTCACATCCCGCTCTATATGTTTTCTCTTTCTGCTCGCTTGTATGTTGGAGTGCATTTGTACGCAGCGTTTTCGTGCTCCGCCCCTCTCCCTCCCTCCCTCCCTACGCTTCCTCCCTCCTCTTCTAATGTAGCTCAGCGTCTTGGGAATGAGAAAGAGACGGCACTTCCCTCTCTTTCTTTGTCATCACTTCTCTCTCCCCCTTCTGCTTATTTTCTTTTTCGGTCGATACAGTACCGGCTTCTTTGTTAGTTGTGGTGTTGGTGAGTAAACCATGTTGGTACGGATGCTGGTCTTCCGGCTGGCAGGAGCGCAGATACGCCCACACCTCCCCATATCGTTGGTGCCCACGCTAGCCTTTTTACTCAAGAGGTCAACGTCTTTGTCACTTTTTTTTTTTCCTGCGACTGTTGCCTCTCATTACGGCCTTATGTGCCTCTGCGTCTGTGGGGTCTCGTAAATGTGCGGATGTCACAGCAGGCGCTTTGTATGCTGGCGCATTCGCATGCCCTAAAAACACGAGCTGACAGTGAGATGTACATTACGAAATACCGGTCGACTATACCACCCAGCGCTTGCCTTGCTGGCTTTAAGCGTTTTGCATATATACACATTGTGTGATTCCCGTGACCCTGTTTTTCCAAAAGCCTTTTGAGCACTTTGTCCTCCTTTTCTCCTCCCCTAGACTGGTGTCCTTTCATTCGCTGTCATCTTGTTGAAGGTCGGATGTTCTCTGTTAGGTGGAGAGCGTCCCTCTCTTTTCACTGTTCTCTAGTTTTAATCGCCTATGTATTGTCTGCCGTGCTCTTCTGCCTACCCCCCCCCCCCCCTCCCTCCCTTCCCCACTCGCATTTTCTTTGGGCCTGTGCATGACTCCGACTATCTGTTTTGTTTCATCTCTCCTTGAGTGAACGACTCTCTTCCTCGCTTTCTTTCTTTCTGCGCAGTGCCTCCCTGCTGCTTCTCCTGTGAATGGCAGTCGCCTCCCCTGGAATTCGTCTTGTGGACGTTATGTGCGTGGATGTTTGGCATTACACTCAACGATACACCCGTTCATGGTGTTCTCACCCTCCCTCCCCAACAGCTCTGTCATCGTCTGTTGCCCATTCTGTATCTCTTCCTTCCACTCCGTAGGTGTGCATTGCGTTTCCCCTTCTCCCTGGCCCGCCACTGGTGACAGAGAGGGGGAGGCCACCTCAGTGCGTGGCATCTCAGTGTCCAGCACCCCTACTCTGTGAGGGGAAGCTGAGCAGCCCCCCTTTCTCTGCCAATGCCAAGCCACTTGTGGCAGCGCCAGCGTCAAGCACCCACGAAGTAGGAGGGCGAGCAGGGCGATGTATCGCTACGGATGTTGGCGGCCAGGTGGTGGATGGCGCTGCGTTGGAGCGGCCTTCGACAGCGAACACGTTTGCATCACCCACATGGTAGGCAGAGAGTGTCAGCGTGGTTCGCACGTACCCCACCTTGCCATGACTGCCCACTGCTCTGGGGAGCCTGCGTCTCGCCTCAGGAGGGATGCACCAGGTGGCGGACGGCTTTGAGGCGACCTGCGGAGTGGAGGGGGCTGAGTTCGAGGCGGAGGCGGTGCTCAGGTCGCTGAGGTGGCACCTTGCTGCAACGCGTGTCCACCACTGCTTCGCAGCACGCGATCGGGCTTGACCGGCCGTGGCCAGAGTGGGACTTAACGAATGTTTTGTGGCGACGAATGGGCACGTGGAAGGGGAAAAAAGCATCATTTGATATTTCCTGTGTTTTAACGAGGTGGCATAGCGCCTCTTTATATTTCAGTGTGATGCCCTCCCATCACAGACAAATGCCTTCACTCACATGTTTGCCGTTTGTGCGCTGAGTGAGCCGTAAACTTCGCACTACCACCTTCTGTGCCTTCCTCCTTTCTCTCCTGAACCCCACTCTCTGCGTTCTCTCCTTCCCACGTCTATGCACCCCAGGGTATATGTTTTGTGAAGCTTGTGTCACGACGCAGGAAAGATACGCGGGATCATTTCTCTCTTACTCTTCGCTCCCGCTACGTGTGTTTCTTTTGGTATTCATTGGCACCCTCAGCTGCAGCATCGGAAACACACACCCACCACCCACACACGCACACATACACACACACATTTGAACACGTGCAGGGAGCGCAGGCTGAAACGGAAGCCAATAACTACGAGTACGTCTGCGCTTCTTTTTTTTCTTCGCCCCTTTTGTTTTTGTTTGAATTGTTTCATGCGCTGACTTACTCTTGCCTTTCTCCTCTCTCGCCCCTTCCCACATTCTAGACGTCTGCCCTGCCGCCTGGTGTGCGCGCTTTAATCTGTACGTGATTGCGTTTCGTTTTGAACCCGGCTGTGTGTTTCTTTATTTTCCACCGCTGGCCTCTCACCCCGCTCCCCACCTGGCCGCCTTCTCATCTCTTCGCTTTGTAGTCTCTTGTTGTTCCTCTTCAATCCCCTTTCCTCGTTTGCTTCTTTTGTCTTGAGTGCCCTGCGCTCTTTCCTTTCCCTTATTCTCATCCGTTACCCCCGCAAACTCCCCACTTGGCCCTAAAAAGAGAGCAACAACACATGAAGCGCGTCTAAACTCGGCCGTCAACGACATCATTGGCCTTCACTCACTCCTTTGATCATTACAACGTAGACAATGTCGCAGCAGCAGTGGACGCCAGATCAGCGCCGTCAACAGATCGCTGAGTTTCTGCGCAACAAGGGTCTCATCTGCCGAGACTTTTTGTTAACGGGCCGTTGTTCCCGTACGCCAATGTGCCCGTATATGCACGTGGCAAACGGGGAGACGCGGCCTGTTCCGTGGAGCGTCTGTACGTTCTTCACACAAGGCAAGTGCCTTCGTGATGGCTGTAGCTTCTTTCACGGGGCGCAGTCTCAGCTACAGGAGCTGCACGCATCCGGGGTGCCCGTTTACCGCCCGCAGGACTATATGAAGGTCGCGGTGCCCCCACCCGAATACCTTAATCCGGATGGCAGTATTGCAACGCACCTCTCCATCGCCGAGGTATCCATGACGCCGGCGCTGCATGTTGTTCACGGTCCCACAGTGTCCCAGGAAAACGTCGTCAACCCCTTTCACCCCTTCCTGCTCATGCAGTCGAACTCTCAAGCTATTGCACCGACAGTGTTCGCCTCTCAGATTCGTACCCCGAACTCGACACCACAGCACTTCGCTTTCTACACCAATACTCCTATTGCATCGTCAATGCCTACCAACTCCACTGGCACTGTGCTCCAGCCGGCTCTACACGTTGTGCAACCAACAGCGTACTATCAAGCCATAAGCACGCCGCTTTCACAGACACAACAGCACTACGCACCTGCCCTGCAGCTCAACACATCTCAGCAGCAGCAGTCCACTCAGCAACCGCTGGGCAGTCACGTCTACTTTCACATCCAGCCCCAGTAGCCCTGCGTATCAAGTAGGCTGCTCATTCGAACTTCCATTTTGAACTGTGCTACGCAAGCAGCGCGCCGTGCTAACATGTGAAACTAAATATTTTCATGTAGCTTCCGTAGGCACACCGAAACTTGCCAACTTCTCGAAAAGCTAACTCGTCTACGTCTTTCTCCTTTAAGCGCTTTTTATGGGGGGAGCGGCCTACATGCTTTGCTTTTCTTTTGTTCTTCTCCCTGGCCCGCCACTGGTGACAGAGAGGGGGAGGCCACCTCAGTGCGTGGCATCTCAGTGTCCAGCACCCCTACTCTGTGAGGGGAAGCTGAGCAGCCCCCCTTTCTCTGCCAATGCCAAGCCACTTGTGGCAGCGCCAGCGTCAAGCACCCACGAAGTAGGAGGGCGAGCAGGGCGATGTATCGCTACGGATGTTGGCGGCCAGGTGGTGGATGGCGCTGCGTTGGAGCGGCCTTCGACAGCGAACACGTTTGCATCACCCACATGGTAGGCAGAGAGTGTCAGCGTGGTTCGCACGTACCCCACCTTGCCATGACTGCCCACTGCTCTGGGGAGCCTGCGTCTCGCCTCAGGAGGGATGCACCAGGTGGCGGACGGCTTTGAGGCGACCTGCGGAGTGGAGGGGTCTGAGTTCGAGGCGGAGGCGGTGCTCAGGTCGCTGAGGTGGCACCTTGCTGCAACGCGTGTCCACCACTGCTTCGCAGCACGCGATCGGGCTTGACCGGCCGTGGCCAGAGTGGGACTTAACGAATGTTTTGTGGCGACGAATGGGCACGTGGAAGGAAAGAAAAACATCATACAATCATTTTTTCTTAGGCGCGTGTTGCTCTGCTGTATTTCTTCGTTGTTCTCTCTTCGCGTGCTCTTCCTTAGTTATGGGGCTTAAACACACGTCTCTCTCTCTTTTCTGGGTTCACCTTCTGTCTTGTTGTGCCTTGTTCGCTTGCGTGTTTTGCCGTTTCTTTGGGTTTCTTCCTCGCACTCTTTTCACACGCTGCACGCCTTTGTGTTCGCAGGTTGTCCTGTTGTCCGTCGCGTATGTGCCCATATTACGTGCTCCTTTCATCTCTTATTTCCCTTCTACCCTCAACCTCTCCTCCTCTCCGTATGATTGCCTCTGTATTGTTTTCCCTTCCGTATGCTTTTCGACTCGTTCGCTTCCGCTTCTCTCCCTTCCACTGCCCTCTCACTCGTTGTCCTTCTTTGGGATGCTTTTCAGCGTCTCCTAACACACTCTGCAAAGGGAAAGAGGGCGGGCGGGCGTCGGGGAAGGCCTAATCTGCACCGCAGCCCTTCCCACTTTTTTTTTTTTGCCGTTTTCCACTCCGTTCTTATAGTCACGGATGACAGAAGTCGAAGGCCCAGCAGCCTACAGAGCTGTTCTGGCAAGCGGGAAAGACCAACAACAACAACACTACCACGAAATGATAATGGCAGGACAGTCAACACGCAGCACTGATCATGGACAGCCGTTATCAGCGCTGCTTGTGCTGTCGTTTGCTTTTGTTTTTTTTTTTTGTGTGTGTGCGTGTGTGCGTGCCTTACTCGGAGTGCTACACACGTAAATAGCGTTGCTCAGTTTATGCCGCGGCCACTACAGGAGACGAAAAGGATAGAGGCAACTTCTTCTTTCTCCCTCTTTTCGGAACACCTTCTCGTTGTCGTGGCCACTTTCGCTCGCGTCACCGTGAAACCTTTTCACTGACCTTTCCTCCGCTCGTTCAGCAATGTGGACTGCCTACGAGTGAGAATGATCGGAGAATAGCGTGTCGAGGTGTACGCACATGTCCTTGGGTGCATTCTCGTTGAAGACATTTTTTCGGAGCTTTCGCGCAAGAACAGTCAATGCAAACGCGGCAGCGAGAGAAGACTGTGCCTTCTCAGAGACTGCAGTGCCTAAGGTACTTTGGCTGGACATCTGGGCCTCCGAGATAATAGAAATTTGCAGCGTTCGAAGTGATACGAGTGTCTCTTTTACTGTTCTCGTTGTTGACTATCTCTTCTTCTTTTTTTTTTCTTCCCTCGAGCGCCTAGAAGTCGCACTCACAGAGGTGTAGCTACACAGCGCAAACTTGGACGAGTGGGTGCCGCGGGGCGCGAGTGCATTACGTCCTTTGTCTTAACCTATCCTTTGCTCGTGGTTTGATAGAGACCTACTGATGCCAATGGATGACTCTGGGCGTCCTGTTCCCTTCTTTTTTTTCCATCCTGATCCCTTTCCTTCAGCTGACGCACCTAAACATGCCAAGCCGAGGGAGGAATCTCTGACACGTTCAGGATCCGCCTCTCATCCTCTTGACCTTTTCTCCGATCTTCCCTTCTTTCACTTGATCTGTGCCCTACACCTCCTCGACAATCCGGTACTTTCAGCTGACAAGGCTCTCCTGTTCAGCCTGAAGGTTGTTCTGTTTTGTTTTCTCCCTCCTTTTTATGTTCTCACGAATGATCTCTCCCTTGTGTTCTTCAACTTTGCCTTCTACTGCTTTGTTTCGCTTTATGTCTAGCATGTAGTCATTATAGTACATTCGGTCTCTCACGGCGTTATGTGGATCGTCCCTTACCACCTGTGTGGCGCTAGGGTGTATCAGCTGCTGTAACGTTGGTTTTACAGAGGTGCAGCAGGGGAGAGACATAAGTAAGGGGATGTATACAGCTGCATTCTTTTACACAGGCTTGGGTCGGTAGGCTCGCCACCAAGCACCACAGCATGCACCCCCCACACATAACACCGCATCTTCGTATGCTCCCATCCATTACCCCTAGTGAACACATCGATTTCTATCTTCAACGTATGTAACTGTTCGTGTACGCCTGTGTTTGCCTTCTCTTGTGCACGCTCATCATGCAACCGTGATTGTGTGTATGGTTGTGCCTGTGTGGATGTGCTTCTTGAGGGCTTGGGGTGAGCTTTTCCTTTTTGAGCGCTTCTTCACTGCTTTTCACCCTGTTTGTTGTTCTCTTCTTCCTTCTCAGAATGAGTGCTTCTACTCACCGCTCCCTGTGCTCCGCGTTTTCTGTGCTTATTATTATTATTATTATTTCTCTCTTTTCCCTCCCTCGACGACGTACTGCTCTTCCCACATAACCTCTCTTTTTTTTTTCCATGGGTGTATCGCGGGAGTCCGTTGGGAGACATTACTGGGTCGTCTCTCTCGCTGCCCACTCTACCGTATCGACTGCACCGGCGCTGGTCTTGTCGCCACTTGCGGTCCGGCAAACTGTGAACCCCACCTCTTTCCTCTTTCCTCCTCTTTCTCCACCTGAGGTATGCGTCTTGGTGGGTACATATACCGAACAATTGATGGTTTGTGCGCCTTTCCCGCTCTTAAAAAGGAGCGCAACGGAAAGGCCGCGTCCGTCTGAGTTGTTTGTACTGCCTTTGCCGTTGCTTCGCGTCGCTTGCTCTCCCTCTCTGTTTTAGGTGTCTCTGCGCGCGCGCGCCAGTGTGTATGTGTGTGAGGGGGGAGGGGGCGGGTGTATTTGTCTGTATGTGGATCTCCTTTAACGAGCGTAGGAGTCGAGAAATCAAACGATGTAGGGTAGCCAGGAGGTGGTGGAACGGCTTGTTGCTCTTCGGAGCTACTCGCACACAGTGTCGAGCTGACGAGGGCATCTCTGGGGTTGGGTCGTTCGATGGCTGCCCCTCAGGCCTCCTCAAGTTCTCCTTGTGCTCCTCTCTCCCTCTCTCTCGCTGGGATAGGTGTGATTACGGATAGCCCCAGGCCCTGGGCG